>NC_142544.1:5916250-6275000 GCF_056151865.1 Erythranthe guttata | reverse complement strand
ACTCGCTCCCCAAACCTCAGACTATTACATCCCTCAGAAAAGTGCGCTCATGCTTAATCAGAAAGGATTCGAAAGGCTCTCCACACAAGTTGCAGAAACGCAGTCGGAAGGTTCATCTATTCATTGCCGGTTATGCACAATTTCAATTTTAAAATCAACTAGCCAGTCTACTAATTCATTAATTGCTTTGCTTCAATAGAATCCGGAAATGCAACTTACACTCGATCCTAAATGAAATGCATGTGACAAACATTACAAAATTATGGAAGTCAAAATACATAAATGAAATTAAATTATATGATATGCATGCAAAAGATCAACAAGAAAATAAGCTAAAAACTCACCCCAAACTTAAATCGTGCATTGCCCTCAGTGTGAAAAATAAAAGATATGAGAAATAAATACGCCCTGAACAGTCCTGCCGCATATTGATCAGTGTTCTACGGTTGTGAAAGTGTTCTTTGGTTTCACGGGTTGCCGTGAATTTTGGCACCGAGGGCGAATTTTTGGACTTGTCAAGACTTCCCGACTTCTTAGTCTTCTTTCCCAGGGGACGAGATACCGGCAAAAATCAAGAAAAATGGGTGAAATTTAGCTTTAAACCAAACAAATGCAAAAATAAAAGAAAACTAACAAAATGACGAAAACTAAATAATGGGTTGCCTCCCATTCAGCGCCTGTTTTACAGTCGACGGCTCGACACAATTTGGACGGATTATGTCCAATCTAAAGCCTTGTAGATTGCGCATCCATCCATCAGTCTTGATACATACTTTGCAATCATATCATGTACTACATTGCAATCTTGTACTGACCATCGCAACCCATGGCACTTTACGTTGGTTTGGAAATCAGTCGGTAGGAGACTAGGATGGGTTGCTTGCCTACCGATTTCTCAAACTCGTATACAAGATATTCGAGCTTTGGAGTGAGCGCTACCTCAAATTTGATACTCATCTTCTCGAGCACAATCAAATCCGGAGTTACAGTGTGGAAATGATTTTCTCCGTCAAGTTCCGCATCTACCAACATCTTCATCCCACTCTCATCACACGCAAAAATATTAACAGAACTGGGATGAATAATTCCCTCAAGGTGCTCAACCTCGTCGTTCATACGAAAATCTACAAATACCTCGTTATCTTCATATTGGAGGGTTGGATGTGGTTTGGGACTGTGACATCTCTGATAATTTCCGAAAAGATTTGCCAGATAGTGGAGTTCTTCTTGTAAATAGCACAAGTGCTCATTTGTTTGTGTAATTCCATTTTCTGGGTTCAACCTTCGATGTCTTTCAAGATCCTCCAACTCTTGTTGAATGTAATCAACTCTGGATTGAAAGTCGCAAAGAAAGAAATCATAAATCGAGGCCATCAATGTATACAAATCTGCTAAAACAAAAGAAAAAAATCAAAACAAAAAATGAAAGAGAAAAAAATGTCTAATGTAAAGTCATGATAGTTGATAGCGATATTGGTAAATTCAAGATTAACTAATTCCCCGGCAACGGCGCCAAAAAATTGATACGCGTAAAACCTACGTATGAAAAACCGCAAGTGTACAATATCGCGTTTTGTAGAATAGTGAATTCCAGATATCGATCCACAGGGAATTAAGTTCCTAATCTACCAAGTACCGTAATTATACTATCCTAAACTTTATCTAGACAATCGAAATGGATGAGACAAATGAAACTAAAAAGAAACAATAAATAAAAACAACGGTCCGCCATTACAAGCAAGGAATGCCGACGTGTGATGGCTTCTAGCGTAAAATCCACCAGTGTACTATCGATGAAGATCTACAAATCCGAATCTAATATCAATTCTATATTCTCTAAACCAAACACTAAAATACCCTAACCCCTGTCTCCAGTGTAGTTAGAGTATACCCACGGGTCTGACGTCTGCGTTCCGAACCTGATATTAAGAGAGCATTTAGGTCAAGTCCTTAAGGGCTACCCGAGGTGCATCACGTCTCCGTTTCCACAACCCGAGCTATGTTTTCCTAAAATCAAACGAGAAATCCTCTCTCGAGTTCATTCCCATTTACAATCAATTCAACTGTTGGCCAAACAATCGAAAGCATTTAATACAGGAAAATATAAACAGAATCAAAAAACGACAAATAGATCACAGATCTGGAAATCAAAAACAATATATACAAGGTTTCATTTCCCTAAATGAAAATACTTAGTTTATTACAAACATAGCATCCAAATGAAGAACACGAGAAATCATAAACTAAACGTAAAGAAAAGTTTATGAAAAATCCTAGTCGAAACCCTCGTCGACGCTTCCCGCGAAGAACTGGGGAGAATTGATGAGAAAACTGAACAAGAAGTCAAACAATGAAGTCCTAGAAGTCCTGCCTTTGTTGAAGAGTCAGGTTTGCTCTTTCTATAGTAAGTTTTGCCTTTTTAAATAATTTTTACACATCCCGAGGCCATATCGTGATATGGGGGACAATATCGGGCGATATGGTAAATTGCAAGCTCTTTGTTTCGTTTCTCCCCATATCGCGATACACGGAGTCATATCGCGCGATATGGCAAAAACCCAATCTCTCTATTACGTTTTCTCCCATATCGTGATATGGAAGCTAATATCGTGATATGGTCGCTGCAATAACTTCAAACTCTGGTTTGACCCTTTTTTAGCCCGAAATTGACAATATTACATTTCGCAAAAGTTGTAGACATTCAAGTTGGCGTTCTAAATCCAGTTGAATCAGGTCAAACGGAGGTTGTATGGAGAAGTTATGCAGGAAATACCGAACACTGCCATTGTCCACTTGGATGGAATTTTGCACTTGTTTGGTTTGGTTCTCGGCTTCGCTTTCAAAATCGTATCGAATTGCTAAAAAAAGCTAAAAAAACCTAAAAATATAAATAAAAGAAGAAACGCAATAATATATACATATAAAGCCGACACTCGGACGAACGAAGACCAAAACCTGAAGATTCGATAAGCAAAAATCATGCAAAACGAACACTTATCAATAGGTTAGGGTTACCTACATGTAACTATATATATGATGAATATACGTGAGAGACACAATTCTCTCTTTCTCAAACTCTATTTATCCTAGATGGTATCAGACACTAGGTTAACCTAGCTGTCACCACCACTCTCACATTCTCAGCCGCCGTCGCCTTCTCTTCTTCTCCATGGCCGACGACGAAGCTTCTTCTTCCACTGCCCCTCTCAATCCTTTCCACCTTGTGCATACTATCTCCAATATTAAATCTCTCATCCCCGTCATCCAAGATCTGAAAAATCCCAACTATCAAACGTGGAGCCATTTTTTCACAATTACCGTCGGTCGTTTCTGTCTCTCCGATCTTCTCCATGGAAAACCCTGACCTGATTCAATTTTCGCCGATGAATGGTAACGCGGTGACTATCTCCTCCAATCTTGGATCTACGACACCATCTCCGATGAATTGTCCAACATGGTTCTCTCCAAAACATCCACCGCCAGTGATCTCTGGACCACAATCTCTTCTCTCTTCACCGATAATAAATATTATCGGGCCATTCAACTTGAACAAAAATTCAAGTCCCTCAAGAAAGGCACTATCTCCATTCACGATTATTGCCAAATAATCAAAACCACAGCGGACAGTATGGCCGATGTCGGAAATCCAATCTCCGACAAACAACTCGTCTTACAAATCCTACACGACCGTCCAAAAAATTACGCGACCGTCGCCAATCTCATCTCCTTTCAGAATCCCCTTCCCACTTTTCTACAAAATCGATAGCTTCTTCAGATGGAAGAAACAAGACTTGTTGAACCTGAGCAGACCGCCGCTGTTTTCTATGACTCCAACGTGAACTGTCCATCCAACAGTTGCAACAGTTCCCGCGGAGGTGGTTCTTCGCGCTATCAGCGAGGGGTTGGCTGATCAAACCGTCACGGATGTCGCGGCACTAACCGTCACCCCATGCAGCACCACGGCTACCATAGTGCTCATACCGCGTCTCAACCCTGGCACGCACCTTACCGACAACAGTCGTTCCCGTCAATCTAGGACCCACTCCACATACATCGGGCCACCCATCCACTCCAGCGGCTCAAGCCTACTTTACTTGACCACCTGAACCCTACATCGGCCACTCGGCCCCTACTCAGGTTCATCCTCACCAGCAGCCATGCAACAACTCTAAAAGTTCCATCAACAGTTGCAAAAGTTCATACAATAGTGCTAACGTGGTGGATCTAGCAAATCGTTTGAATACGGTGACACTTCAGCAGCCTACCGAGTGAAAGTGGTTCATGGACAGCGGGGCGAGCTCTCATATGGCACCCCACTCAGGTAATTTCAATTTTGTTTCTAATCCTAGCAGTAATTTCCCCAAACATGTCGTCGTCGGTAATGGTTCCACCCTCCCCATCACCCACATAAGCCACACAATTCTTCCCACCACTCCTTTCCGCCTCACAAATGTCTATGTCACACCCAATATCATCAAACACCTTATCTCTGTTCGAAAGTTCACCCGCGATAACTCATGTTCTGTTGAATTTGACCCTTTTGGTTTTTCTGTGAAGAATCTTCGGAGTCGAGTCGAGATTTTCAGGTACAATAGCTCCGCTGACCTCTATCCATTTGGCGTCACTCCTCCCACCTCACCTCGCGCTGCTTTCCTCACTGTCGCAACACCTTCGTCTCACACTCTTTGGCATCGGCATCTAGGCCATCCCGGCAAACACGTCATGTCCCGTTTATTTTCTAGCACTTTTCGTTCCCATAATAAAGACCCTAGGGAGTCTCTTTGTAATGCCTGTCAATTAGGCAAAAAAATTCGTCTACCATTTATTTCTCAAAAATCTACTACTATTGCTCCATGTCAAATTATTCATGCTGATTTATGGACTTCTCTTGTCTCTAGTCTTACGGATTTCAAATACTATCTTGTGTTAGTTGATGATTTTACCCATTATGTATGGACTTTTCCTCTTCGACGTAAATCTGACGTTTTTACAACCTTTGTCAATTTTCATACACTTCTAAAAACTCAGTTCCTACATTCCCTCAAAGCCTTACAAAGTGATAATGGTCGTGAATTAAAAAATGCGGATTTTCAAAACTACTTCACTAAAATGGCATCCTAAATCGTTTTTCGTGTCCCCACACCTCCCCTCAAAATGGACACGCAGAACGAATGATCCGCACTATAACCAACATGATTCGATCCCTCATCTTTCAAGCTCATCTTCCTCCTATTTATTGGGTCGAAGCCCTTCATATGGCCACCCACCTACTCAATATCTTACCTCCCAAAACCACACAAAACCGGACCCCTCACGAACCTCTTTACCTCATCAAACCTACATACTCTCATCTTCGAGTATTCGGTTGTCTCTGTTATCCCAACCTCATCGCCACCACACCACATAAACTCGCCACCCGTTCTACTCCTTGTGTCTATCTCGGTCATCCTTTCTCACACAAAGGCTATCGTTGCCTTGATAGATCCATTGGCCGAATCATAATTTCTCGTCATGTTACCTTCGACGAAACTCACTTTCCTTTTGCTGAGTCAACTACCCCCACAAACACACTCCCTACCTCTGCCTTGGACGAAAACACACCCTCCCTATTCCTCCTCCCTCAGAATTCGTCTAACTGTTCCAACAGTTCATCCAATTGTTCCAACAGTGAACCACCATGTTCCAACAGTTCGTCCAACAGTCCTATAACATAGCCAACACCTGTTTCACCTGCAGCACCACCTCTCAACGACGACCAGCTCACAACCCCTTCTACTCCCACATCTCTTTCTCCTACTCCCACATCTCCTTCCCATACTACCACACCTACCCCACCTCCCCCTGCTCACCCTATGGTGACTCGCAGTAAAGCGTGTTAGAGTAGGTGACCAACAAGCCAACTTGTGGTTGTGGTCTTTCCATTTATTATTGTAATAAATAAACCTTTTTCGTATTAATGATAAAACACCTTGGCATTCTATATCTTTGTCCCTTTGCCACAAGCATAGATATAGTCTTTACAGTTATTACAAGTACTAGTGATTGACCGTTAGGATTGTGAGATATTTACTTTAGTATTATAACTATTAAACATGTTCCTAGTCGAAGGGTTACGCCACCAATTATGATATCGGCCTTTCCCATGAAGAGACTAGCACTTAGTGCATGTGTACTGCATCTCATCAGTAAACGGTATTGTGATATCGGCATGCATAAGTGGGTGCTCGTAAGTTGACGAGTTCACTGAACTCCCTCACCCTAGAAATCTCTAAGTGGTTCTCAATAATCGAGTAGAGATATCTATGGTATAGTTGTACACTATTGGTCCTTAAGACCTAGAAATCACCGTTACTTCACTAGAGGACCAGCTGTATCATGACCTATCCCTGAGTTCCACCGAGGACTGCCCCAAGGGCCAGTGTTCGTGCAGTCCGAAATCTAGTGGGAGGTCTGTGCATTTTAGTCGGGGATTCGATCGCTAGAATAATCTTGGATCTCCTGTGTGTTCTCATAGTTTGTAATCTCTATGTTTCTGGCCAAAGCTGACTAAGTGATGATTAGAGAATTCGATTCTCTAAGTCTTGCACGTACCGATTACAACACTAGAGCGATCCCACAGTCATGGAACTACTAAGGAGGTCTGGATGAACCAATGCCTCCAGTTCAATCGGGACATATGAATCGAAGGGATTGTACTGTACGCCAACTATATCAAAAGGTTCTTGAAGGCACTTCATTTGTATCTAGGGAATCATGACTCGTAGTTGCTAAACGCCAATCTTGATTCGTTGGGTGATTAAGGTGAAACGAGTTTCATCTTAATCATAACTCTAAGGGACGAGTTTTGGCCACAAAGGTTTGTGGGCCCACAGCTAGCTTACACCTGAACCGTCGAGGGTCACACTGCTCGTGCACATGAGATCTTTGAATAAACGGTCAGAGATAAAAATGTTTTATCTTTGCATGATTGGAAGTCAATATGATTGGGTCCAACATTCATAATTTGGAATTATGAATGAGAATAAGAAAAGGACAAGAATAGGCGAACATCATAGTGAGCTTTCTAAATTGGGAAGTTTCCAAATTTAGAAAGTGCACTGAATCACGGTTTCCACTTATAGAAAGTTGGAAATCAAGAGTTGGCACTCGTAATGACAAGGACATTATAATGATTCGGAAAATGTAATCGTTACAATTTTCCGATCATTGAATTGAGAGAAACGAGCGAATAAAGAACTAACGAACTAAAGTTGTTGGGCCTGGTCCAACTTAAGCCCGTTAGGGATTTTATGCAAGACACTATAAATACTTTATTTATAGGTCTTGCACACACACATTACCCTAGGCGCTCTCATCTCTCTCTCAGCCGACCTAAACCCGCGGCCACTGCCGCCGCCGTCGCCAACTCGCCGGTATCGGCCACCCCTTGGCCGATTCTATTGGTAGTTCTTTTCTCTTTTTGTTTCTTCCGTTTTGTTCTAACTATTTCGTGTCTAGTTCCACGTTTTAGTAGATCGAAGTATACGAGGTGAAATCCGAGAGGAGGGAGATCGAAGAATCGAAGAATCGAGGTGCAATCACCGAGCCAACGACGCACGCGCCCCCACGCGCCGTCCGAAGACACCGCGTGAACCACACGCGTCGTCGTTGCTCACGCCGTCGCTGCAGCCGCTGCCCCGGATTGCACGGATTGGTTTTCGTGGAAATCTTGCTTCGTTTCGTGTGCCTACCTCACGCTTCAAGAGGTAAAGTTTCGAATCTGTAGTTATTCGATATCGATTTAATTTAGATTAAATATTTATGTTCGTGTTGTGGTATATTGTATGAATTTGCATGTCTTACGTGATTACATGAAATTCGTAATTTACTGCGAGCATGATTAATTGATTTAATGCGAGCATGCTAGTTGATTTAATGTTGATTAAATAATTTGCATGTTGTTTCTTAATTTCGCTGGAAGCGCAAAGGTACGCAATTAATTGTTTACAATTATCGGGCATGTGATTATGTGTTTAAAATTCGTTTAATTCGCATAAAATGTTTGTTTTCCGCTGCGTACACGTGTCTGATTCCCAACAAAGCGGGCATCCACAAACCCAAAGTCCCTTTCTCTCTAGTTGCGTCTTCTATCTCTTCCATTCCCACCAACTATCGCCAAGCTCTTCTTGACCAAAATTGGTGCAACGCCATGATTGAGAAATATACTGCTTTAATTAAAAACAATACTTGGAATGTTGTGCCCCGCCCCCCGTTCATTAATGTTATTTCTGGTAAGTGGATATACAAACAGAAACTCAAGTCTGATGGCTCCCTTGAGCGATACAAAGCACAGTGGGTTGTTCGCGATTTTCACCAGTAGGCTGGCATCGATTTTGACGAGACTTTTAGCCTAGTAGTCAAACCAGCCACTGTTCGAACAGTTCTCAGTATTACTCTCTCACAATCATGGCCAATCCACCAACTTGATGTGAAAAATGCCTTCTTACATGGTAATCTCTCCGAAACTGTCTAGTGCGAGCAACCTCCCGTATTCGTCGATCCATCTCGCCCCACTCACGTGTGTTATCTCAACAAAGCACTCTACGGTCTCAAGCAGGCACCCCGTACATGGTATAAGCGTTGTGCCTCTCATATTAACACAATGGGGTTCAAAGAATGCAAGTCCCACACCTCGCTCTTTGTGTACTGTCGTAACAGTTCACGCGACTGTCGCAACAGTTCATGCGCCTACCTTCTACTGTATGTCGATGACATTTTACTTACGGCATCCACACCTGAATTGCTCAGCTCTATCATCGTTGCCCTTAATCAGGAGTTCTCAATGAAGGATCTTGACGATCTTCACTACTTTCTCGGCATCTCAGTTACTCGCTCGTGTTGTGTCCTTTGTTTTGTGTGTCTTTCACAAGACATATAAATCCTATTTATATGCTCCTTGTGATAACCCTAACAGGCCTTAAGTTGGGCTAGGCCCAACAACTTAAGTCCACTCTCTTTCTCGACTCGTTTATAACAAACGAATGCTCGCAAAAATATAACAATTATATTTTGACGATGAGCACAAATTCTCGTTGGTACGAGTACCACTTTGCAATTTACCAATTTCCGAAATCGGTAACCCTAATTTAGGACTTTGCAATTTACCAATTTCCGAAATCGGAAACTTCCCAAAAAGAAAGTTCACTAAATTTCCGTTGGATTCTTTTCCTCTACTTATTCTCATCCGTAATTCACAATTACGAATGTTGGAATCAATCACATTGAGTTCCAATTACACTAATATTAACTAATTAATCTTAGCTCGTTGCATTAAGGATCTCAAGTACGCGAGCAGTGTGACCCTCAATGGTTCAGGTGTAAGCTAGCCGTGGGCCCACAACCCATTGAGGTTTAAACTCGTCCCTACAGTTACAATTAAGTTGAATCTAGTTTTAACTTAACTACCTAACGAATCAAGATTGGCGTCTAGCAACTACGCGTCACGATTCCCTAGATACAAATGAAGTGCCTGCAAGAACCTTGTGATATAGTTAACGTACAGTACGATCCCTTCGATACATATATCCCAATTGAACTAGAGGCATTGGTTCGTCGAGACCTCTTTATGAGTTCAATAACTGTGTGGGTGTTCTTGATTTTATAATCAGTTCGTGTTTGACTTAGAGAAACATATTTCTCTATTCACGACACTTTCAGCTGTGGCCACAGACTTCATGGATTATAAATCGCAAGAACACACAGAATATCCATGACTAATCAAGCGATCGAATCTCCTACTACAATGCACAAACCTCCCACTAGATTTCGGACTGCACGAACACTGGCCCTTGGGGCGGTCCTCGGTGGAACTCAGGGATAGGTCACGATACAGCTGGTCCTCTAGTGAAGTCACGGTGATGTTTGGGTCTTAAGGATTAATGGTGTACAACTATATCATAGAAACCTCTACTCGATTATTGGGAACCACTTAGAGATTTCTAGGATGAGGGAGTTTAGTCAACTCATCAACTTATAAGCACCTACTTATGTATGCCGATGTCACAACACCGTTGACTGATGAGACGCAGTACACATACACTAAGTGCTAGTCTCGAATGGGAAAGGCCGATATCCTCATTAGTGGCGTAACCCGTTGACTAGGAACCACATTTAACAGCTACTATACTTAAATAAATAATCTCACGATTCTACTAGATCTATTTATAGTAATGAAGTAACTGTAAGGACTACATCTATGCTTATGCAAGGGACAAAGATATAGAATTCCAAAGGGGGGTTTTTATCATTAATACGAAATAGATTATTTACAAGTAGCGTGAGAAAACACAACAATTAGTTGGCTCTTGGGTCACCTACTCAAACATAGTCCGCAAATCATCCTCGGTCAACGTGCTATCCACATCAACTAAATCAAGATTGATTGGCTTCGTTATCTTTTGCCTCATCGTATCCATCTCAACATCGCCAAGAGGAATATCATCTTCTTCTTCCATTTCAGCCATCGCATCCATTTCGCTACTCAGTCCAACAGGCTCGCTCGATGAACTCGATTGATTTGACCCATCGCTATCACTCCCTAAATCCACAACTTAACGCCCATAAGCCGTTTATTAGAACCGACTTCATCAGGAGGGGGGAAAAATAGAAACATTTGTCCCCATATTATCACTCCAAGCAGCTACCGTCTCTCGCCACCCGCGATCAACCCTCCGAGAAATACCATCAACCTCGAATTGTGCATCACGCTTGTCACACGAGCTCAAATGGACGTTGGAGGACGGTTCACGCGCCTGCCACGCGCACCCCACCAGTGCTGACGCGCGCACGCGTTCTCCCAGTCGCGCCTCACATGCACGGTGATTCGGTGGTGCATCAGACACGCGCGCACGACCACCCATACCAATAGCAGACACGCGTCCCTCGTTGACTGCGCCCGACGCGCGCGTCGCTCCTCCCTCCCCAGACACGGACGCGCGCACGTCCACCAATCATAGCTCGCGGCGCGCGCGTCATCTGTCACCTTCACTCCACTCACGCGCCCCAGCTTGCTTCGCTCCTCCGCCGGCGCATGAGCCAACGGCTCCCCCACTCCTTAGCTTGCATCGGAATTCGCACCCAGACCTAAGCCACCGGTGGTAACGGCTCGTCCTAAGTCGTCCACTGCTGAGCCAAAATTTTCACCCTCCATCCCAGTTCTCTCCTCATTTTGCGAGCAAACATCTGGCGACTCGGTTTCTACAGCCGACAAGGCAACCCTCTCGTGCTCCATACCCACGAAACCAATCGGCATCTCGCCCCTTCTAACCTGATCTAGAAATTTGATCCGGAAGGATTTCGACTTACCCGAGTTAACCATGAAAAAAAAATTTCCGGAAAAATACTCAACCATGGAACTGATTCTACTCTACCACAAAAATATACAAGGAAGAACACAGAAAAATACCCAAAAATTAAAAACACCAACCCATATTTATTTCCGCACAAGAGATAGAATTTACTTCTCTCCGCCGTCAAAGGATTCTATTTATTTGGCACTGATATAATATATAAATAACTTTAAATATATATCTTCCTGCCGAATAAATATATACGCCCCTTTTACGAAATAATTCTACGACAACGAAAACAGTCAAACCACAGCACATTTAACTCTCGACACAATCTGGCACCCTTTCGACAAGTCTTCCACCTCGACTCGAGAGTTGGGGGCTTAATGATATACCTAATTGGGCCGACCCAATGGGCCCACAATTCATCTAGTAATTGGGCACGCTAGACTAAAGCCTAAACACCTTCAAATAAGGCTTGGGCCCAACAAAGTAAACCCATCCCAATCAACGAGATATAAATAGAGGTTTTTACTCATTTGTTAAGGTACGTTCCATTATTCACGATTATTCTAGAACTCATATTCTCTCTACTATCTCCATGATCTGTACATCTGACTTGAGCGTCAGAGGGGTTTCCGCCGGATCAACCCCCTACTGAGTTCATGTGTGTTATTTTCGCAGGGACCTTAGGACCATCCAATTGGCAAGCTAGTGATCCGCTTTGCTCTCCCAACTTGTTTACCACGCTATCCTAGGTGATCTAAGTATTTAACATCATCACAATCCAAGTGGCATATTTGTAATTTTTTTCTCTAGTAATTCCCTATTTTTTTTTTTTGGAACGGTTTTTCACTTTGTTTGTTACACTATGAATTTCTAACATGTATTTTTTGGGGATACTTCTTTTAATAATTTTTTTTTGCTTGATGTACTTATTACATGGTAGCAATACATGTGCTACTTTAAAATGGATACATCAAATATTTATAAGGTATTTCACAAATAAGCCCATCAATGGGTACTTATTCGTAAAGAGGTCCAGACAATAAACAATTTTACAAAAAAATCCATATGTGGTCCAGAGGTTTGTAAAAGACTAAAATAGCCCCTCATACTTTAATGTGCTCTAATTTCATCCTTTAATTTAATCTAACCTTAATTTGACTCCAAATTTCACAAATTATTCAATTTTGACCCAAAACACATTTTTATGGACAATTTCTTCCGTCACCGCCGGTCTCCGTCGTTGACTTTGTTTTTTTCCGCCACCTGTTTCCGGCGTTGACTTTTCTGATTTTTTTTAACATCTTTTTGCCCCCCCCCCCCCCCCCCCCCCCCGTTTAAACAACAATATTGTTGTGATTGACAGTAATATGAACTATATTGCTGTTAAACACAGTTTTAACTATACTACAGTTTAACACAGAAATATGGTTATATTAATCTCTAGCACAGTAATATTAACACAACAAAAGTCATTATTATTGTGTAATAGAGTAATATTAATATGTTGACAGTTCAACAAAGATAAACATATTAAAAAGTCAAAAGAATTAATATTACTATGAGTGACAGTAATATTATCGTCAACCACAGTAATATTATTGTGTTTACAGTAATATTACAATAATCAACGGTAATATTATTACGTTACTCCGTGAATAACTCAAACAAAACAAAAAAAAACCCAAAAAAATAATAATATTGATGTGGCTGACAGTAATATTATTGTGTTTACAGTTATTTTACTGTCAGCGGCAATTATATAATTATGTTGACTTATCAACAAATCAAACAAAATAAAAAAAATAACAAAAAAATAATAATAATATTGTCATTGACTTTAATTGTACTGTCAACGGCAGTACAATTACATAAATGTATTGTCAACGGCAGTACAATTACTTTATGATACTGTCAGTGACAGTATAATTACGTTAATTTACTGTCAGTATAATTACAGTCAATGAAAAAAAAATTACAGTCAACGTTTGGCGGCGGGCGTAAGAAAAAAAAACCACTAAAAAAAGTCAACGCTGGAAACCGGTGGCGGAAAAATATGGAAAAAAGAAAAAGATAAAGTCGACGTCGTCTTGCGGCGGAAAAAACAGACCAAAAAAAAATATGAAAAGTCAACGCCAGAAACCGGCTGCAAAAAAAAAATTGAGATTTTTTTTTTGAAAAAAAATAGTCAAAATTGAATTTTTGTGGTCAAAATTGACTAAATTGGGGTTACAATAAAAAATTGGGTATAAGGGTTGGGGGTAATTTTGTCATATACATGAATTTTTCTTTTATTTATAATATATTTTAGGGACAATTAGCCATAACTCCCTTTAGTGTTTTTTTAATAAGGAGGATCCAGCCATATTTTCAATATTAGTAGAAAACCCACTATTTCAATGATTCCCGAAAATAGCCTGGAAGGCACACACACATAATCCGGAAATTGGAGACCCCTACTATCGCGTGTGATTGATTATATCCAAAAAAGTCACTTCCCAACTTTTTCCATAAACTCCCATCTGCAAACTCTAATTTTGTTTTTATATATAATTTAAATAAACTTAAACTTTCGTTTTTTTTATTATTTTATTTAAAAACTTACAATAATAGCTTTAAAAAAGTATTTTTATTTTAATTTTTTATTTAAAAAAATATTTTAATTTTTTAAATTTTTTTTTAATTTCCGTTTTTTTTTTGTTCGGAGTCAACTGTAAAGATTCTGAAACCAACCACAATTTTTCCGAAATCGACAATAACTTTGATTTTTTTATTTCATTTTTCTTAATTTTAATTTTCAGTTATTTTTGGTATTTTTTCCAGAGAACAACTATTTTTTTGCCATTTTTTTTTATTAAAAAACAACTATAAATTGTAAAACAACTATTACAAAATAAATGTTTTTTTCAACTGTTCGTTTCTTTTGCCATAATCAGCTATTAGAAAACTGTAAAACAACTATAAATTAACGTACATTAGCTATAAAAAATGGAAAGCACCGAAGAAGTTGTTGAAATCAACTATAAAATTATTGAAAATCAACTAAAAAAATCAAAAACAACTACAAATTATCGAAATTGGCTATGAAATTAAAAAAAACCCC
Source organism: Erythranthe guttata (assembly GCF_056151865.1). NCBI lineage: Eukaryota > Viridiplantae > Streptophyta > Magnoliopsida > Lamiales > Phrymaceae > Erythranthe > Erythranthe guttata. The sequence continues at coordinate 6,260,564 of NC_142544.1, read as the reverse complement.
AATGGCACTAGAAGTGAGAAGTGGAGATTTCTTCGATGGGGAAGTTGGTTTTTGATGCTCGGCTAACACAACACCTGATTTCTTCAACTACAAAAAACTGAAAACAACTACAAAAAACCTACAACATTATAAAAATAAACTATAAAGAACTGAAAAAACCATTATAAAAATCAACTACAACATTATAAAAAACAACTACAAAAAACTGAAAATAACTACAAAAAATCGAAAACAACTTTAACATTAACAAAAACAACTACAGGGCTATCGAAATCAACTATAAAAATATATCCCCAAATTTCAGCAAAACTACTATTACTTCGAGCGAATAACTACAAAACACCATCTTCTCAGATCCAATTCGCCTTCTTCCTTGACTCTTCAACATTCAACATGGCACAATTCTTCGAGATCAAATGTTATTTAATGATTCAATCAAGACACAACGTCATAACTTTTAATCTAAGAAAATAATTAATCGAAAAATAAAAACGAATAAACATTCAAATAACAATGGAATACATACAAATTTCAAAGATTTTCTAGCAAGGATATGAATAGAATTGAAATCCATTACAACATGAAATTACGAACACTACGAATAACTTACAATAACTACCCTTGTAGAAAAATCTCTTTGTGTTCATATGCCTCTTCCGTCTCAAAAATCTTCTCAAACCAAAACAATTTTCTATGAAAATTCTCTGAGAACTCGTGATGGATATAAGATTTTGGCCGAGAAAGGAGAGAAAAGAGGGAGGAGAATGTTGTCGTCGGAGGTGGCTGTGAAGGAGCGGCGACGAGAAGGAGGTTAGTGTTGGAAATGACGTGAAAAAAAAAAAGATAAAAGAAGAGAAGAAACGAGAGAGAGGGCGTAGAAACGAGAGAGAGGCGGCTAGTCAAGAGAAAAGAAAGAGAAAGAAGAGAGATAGGGTTTTGTGATATTATATGGTAATTAAGTGTAATATAATTTTGCTACTTCAAATTTTAATTTATAATATAAAATAAGGTGGATTTCACTAATATGCAAAATAGGGTTATATCCATCATATATAACCAAATGTGTTGGAGGGTTTTCACTATTTATCCCTATATTTTAAAGGGACGGGCTTATTGGTGAAAGAGATATAGCCCCTAAACCCAGAATAATAAAGGTGGTTGATTTTATGCACAAAAGCCCCATATTTATATTATTTCAAAAAGGAATAATAATTCTCATATTTATGGAAACTATTAGAAAGTATTTGTTTTGTCAAAATTCTATTCTGACTAGAGAACACAAAAAAAAAATATAGAAATAACACATTGGAAATTATAAGATGGATAATGGATAAACTTAAATATTACGAGATACACCTAGATCATATTCATTATATTACTGAACATGAAAAACATATAAAATTATTACTTGATGCCATTTTTTTGTTATTGAAGGTTCGAAAAATTTTGATCTATCATAAGATCGTTCAATTACAATGGTATGGTATACAAAGTCAACAAATCTCAAAGAATACAATAAGATTTATGGCTACACAAACTATTGAGAACAATTCCACATCGGGCCCAAGCCGAAATATGGTAGGAAATTTATTAAAATCATTGAATTTGGAATATGGTAAAGTAGCTCCCGGGTGGGGAACAACTCATTTGTTGGCATTGACTGAGATGGTTTTACTTCGTCAGATTTTTATTCGAGTATCTGAAACACGATCTATATTAAGAAATAGTTGTCTATGGTCCGAGATAGTTGTACTACTCGGACCGTAAAATATTTAATCTGGTGCGTACAAAATAAATAAAATTTAATCCCATCCATTGATTTTAAGTACAATCTAGTACGACTTAGTACGATATGAGGGATTTATGAAATCAATGTACGAACCCAGTAAAAATACATCGTACCCCATCGTACACGCGTCGTATTTTATATAAATTACGTAATTGACCTTATAAATTCAAATTAATAAATTAAAATAGCCATTAAATTTTTACAAGGGGAAATATGGGATAACCCCCTACTTTTGAAAATATATATGAGGAGGCCCAATATTTTTTTCTCTCTAAGGCAAAAACCCAAATTCTGAACTTAATTAGGTAGACCCCGCTAAGGACAGAGGATATGACTATTTTACCCTTATATTCTGTTTTATTGGGTAAGGAAATTTCCTAACGGTATAGAAGGAAGCATCTTCTTTCTCTCCCTCTCTCTCGGCCCTCTTTCTCACGGCGTTTTCTCTCTCTCGCTTTCTCCATCTCAATCGATTCCTTATACTATTGGGTAGGGTTTCAGATTTCGGTGTTTTAGCGTGATTTGCGTCGATCGAGGTTCAGCTTTCTCCATCTCAATCGCTTCCTTAAGGTTCGTTTTTTTACTTTTTTACGAAGATTTCATGGCTCGTTTTTGTTTATGATCATGATACACGGCTGGGTGCTTGTTGATTTTACAATAGTGATTTTGCGTTTTCGTGTGTTTTTGTACAGTTTGGGGTTTTTATTGGTCAATTGTGTTTGTGTTGATGCATTTCGATATTATATCGTTTTTTGATTTTTTCAGAGATTTGTAGTTATATATACCAGAGTAGTCATGTTTAGCATCATAGACCGGTTCCATATACAGAATTGTGTTGTTTTGATTTTTTCAGAGATTTGTATTTGATATATACCAGAGTAGTCATGTTTAGCATCATAGACCTGTTGTATACCAGAGTAGTTAAATATATGTAACAATAGTCATATACAGAATGGCTTTTTTAAATTTTTTGTGTATATTTTTTGATTTGTATTAATATACACCAGAGTAGTCATGTTTAGCATCATAGATCTGTTGCATATCAGAGTTTAAATATATGTTACAATAGTCATATACAATACTTATTTATTCTGTTTCACCTTTTTATTTACAGGTGCATAATGTCTACAAATATTGTACTAATAATGAGGTTTGGAGAATTATTTGGTGTGACAAAATGTGTTACTTCCTTTGGATTTGAAGAATTGGTTGGATTGTAAGGGCAAATGGGGCTCGTTGCACCCGAACATCATGTCTCTAACGTATACGGTTGTTGTTCATGGGGAGGGTGTGTTGTGTGATGATGATGATGTGTTTTACATGATGTCGTTAGCGCGCCAAATGTCTCTTGATCGTGTTGAAGTGAATGTTAAACAAAGAGAGGGAGTAGTTCCTGATGTGGTATCAAGTGTAGCATGTTTATCTAATCAGGCACAGCTGCATGATGAGGTTGCTTTCGAAATTGGTCAAGGTAGTGGAAGCAATTACTTGCAAAATGCTGGAATATGTGCTCAAACTGAGTTGATGAGTGCTAATTGGGCTGATCTGATCTATGATGTTGGTCAAGTTTTTCATGGAGGTGCTGTGGAGTTTAGGAAAGCTTTATTCATGTATTCGGTGGAAACAGGATTTGAGTTTACATACGTTAAGAATGAGCATGTACGTGTCACAGCTGAATGTAGACACAAGACAATAAAAAACTGTATGTAGAGGATACACACATCAATTGAGAAGGCCGATGGGTATTTTTATATAAAGAAATTTGAGAAGCATCACACTTGTGGATCTTCTTTTGGGTCGTCAAGGCAGAATGGAATGACGTCTGACATTATTGCTGGTATGATAGTTAATTTTGTACGAACGAAGCCATACATGGTTGCTAATGATGTTATTGTGGAAATGAAGCTGAATTATGGAGTCGACATTAGCTATTATGTGGCTTGGAGGTCTATCACGGCAGTGAAGCAACATGTTTTTGGTGATGATACTAGTTCATACTCATACTTACCGTCGTACTTCGAAGAACTTGGTGGTACCAATCCGGATAGCGTTTACAATCTTGACATCGATGCCGATACGATGAAGTTTTGACTTTGTTTTTTTGCTTTTGGTGCATGCTTGTCGGGTTTTAAGTCATGTCGACCGACACTCTCCCTAGATGGAACATTTCTGCACAACAAACACAAGGGCATTTTGTTAACTGCAATTGGGCAAGATGGTCATAACAATAAGTTTCTGTACCTTTATTGTGATTTATGACTATATATGGCTATATGTTACTAAGGCTGTTGTTGTTACTTTGTACACAAAATTGTTCCCGGTTGCATTTGCCGTAGTTAGTGAAGAATCTGATAGCAATTGGGCTTACTTTCTTACTCATTTGAGGGTTTCCATTGGCACGGATCGTGTGGTGACGTTTTTCTCGGATCGCAATCACGGTATTTTGGATGGGGTGAAAAATATATTCCTTGATTGTCTTCATATATATTGCTTGTATTACTTGCATTTAAATTTTTCAAGTAAATGTAGAGGTTGTTCATCTGGTTTTCGAAAGAAGATGGCTCATTTGTTAGATGCTTGTGCCTATGCTCCTACGAAATCCGAATTTGATGTGCATATAAAGGAGTTTATAGAAACTGGCGGTACAAGGATTAGAAATTTTCTAGCAGACCTTCCGTATAACAACTGGACTTGTGCACATTTTGAGGGGAAGAGATACGAGCAGATGGCATCTAGTGTTGCAGAATCATGGAATATGAAGATTGGCGGCATTCGTGGCTTGCCTATAACAAATGTGGTTGATGGTCTTAGGAGTATTATGATGGTTCAAATGTGTATAAGGGCAGAGGAGGCTGCGGTTATGTCAACTGTACTTTGCACTCCCATTCAAGGCGATGTTGATAAACTAGTACATGACAGTAGAGTTTTCATAGCGAATAGGGCATTATAGTACATTTACGAGGTGCTTTGTACTCCAACAGCTGTTGTTGACATTCGCAACAGGTCGTGCACGTGTAGAGTGTGGCAAGTCAACGGTCTGCCGTCTATACATAGTGTGTGTGTTCTGTTCCATAACAATAATGATGGTTATGCATATGTTGACTATCATTACACTTTTGAGTGTTATAAAACACGTATTCGCACAGTATTTATCCATTTGTCAAGCCAGATATTGATGGTGATTTGCCTTTGGTTGGACCTCCAGATTACCATATTCGGCGTGGCAGGCCGAAGGTGAAGAGAATTTCTTCGAGAGGTGAGAAGATTAAGAGGAAGATAAAATGTAGCTCATGCAACCGTATGGGCAATCACAACAAGAAAACGTGCAAAAGGCCTGTATGAGACTAGAGTGGAACAAAAAGGTATTTCAGTTTTTTTTTTTTTTACTCCCTTGAATTTGTGTGGAACATAGTTTGTGAATTCTTTTCTTGAGTTTCCAAGTACATGATCTGTTTTTTTAAGTATTTGAATCTTGCTATTATTGATACATGTAAGTACAGTTTTCTGTGTTTATAACAACTGCAGTCACTTAGTCATATGATTATTTACAACTACGGAGTATTAAATAGTCATATGACTTTGTGACTATAGGTGACTATGTAGTCACGGGTAGTCATATTTTCATCTGACCAAAAAATGTAGATCATAAATAAGTAGTCATTGATAGTCATATGACTTTGTGACTATAGCTGCCGACGTAGTCACGAAAGGTCATATTGTAATCTGACCAAAATATGTAGATCATAGATAAGTAGTCATCTATAGTCATATGACTACGTGACTAAATGTGTAGTCACATTGTCATCTGACTATATATGACTTTATGTAGTATTCATAGCTGTATGTAGTAGTGTCATACAAAAGTACTACAAAATAACATTGAAGAATGGTAATGCATATAATAGCCATAAGAAAAGATTTTTTAAGTACTGCAAAAATAGTCATACAAAAGTACTACAAAATAGTCATATAAAAGTACAACTACATAAGATTCTGTTTTGGTGCAAATAGTTTACAGAAATAAAAGTTTCACTTAATCGGAATAATAATTGTCTAATATCAATTAATCTTGTAGTGGAGCAGTGATTCAACAATGGACCTCCTCAAGAAATTGACACTGGTCTCTGCGTCGTTGGTAACTAGTGGAATTTGGCGGAACGTATTCCTTATAACAAACAGGACAAAAATACCACAATTGCTTGAATCATCTGTTTGTTGGGGTGAGTCATTTACCTCATGCAGCGGTGCGTTTATGGGAATAGCGGAGATGTTAAACTTCCTTTTTGTGTTTTCGACATACATTTTCTGTGTACATGAATGAACTAGATATTTGTTTATTAAATAGGTAGGTGCTGGAAATAAATAGTCAGTAGTTTTGTACCATGTCGGTGGCGTCAATCAGGTATGGGTCCTTAAGACCTTTACGAGGATGTAATGAGTTGTAGAAACGCCACTCATTTGAATTTATGTCCAATATTAACAGTGTCCAGTGGTTAGCCCCGGTTTGAGGATTACCATTGAAGTGTAATGGGAAGATGAGGTATCTATGTTTGCTAACTTCTGCCGGCATGCGGAATGTTTTATTTTTGGCTGGCCTCAACGATGTCTATTAGAACTGATGATTAGTTACCACGGGAAAACACATACTTCTTTTCAAAAATACTATTGCAAATATATTATCGACTTTGTACCAGTAGCATGCTACTGAACGTCATGCTGGTTCCTTTAAACGACTCATTAACGCTACCTTCAAACAACCCTGCAGCTTGTTGATGTCCCAATATCTCACAGTAAGTATATATAACCTATCATTGTACAGTGTTATTAAATTTGTGTACAGAATGTGGGCTGGATAGTTTGTATCATAATTTTACCTCGCCCGAAACATCTTCCTTTCTGGGGATGATAAAGATGTCAGCCATCCGAAAATAAATATTACCATCTGGATTCTTCCACACTGTTCTACTGCATTTATAAACATTTTTGAAGTATGAATAAGACATGTGATTATGCAATCATGGGTAGTCATGGGTAGTCATATGACAACTCTTGACTACATACATGAATAGTCATAAAGAACTAGTCACATGTAGTCATGTAGTCATATGACTATATATGACATTATGCAGTAGTATAATATTCATATAGATGACTGGATATATGACTATAGATAGAGTTTACTTACTTTCCATGCACTATTTCACCTGCCATTGTGTTTATTATTGCATTGTCTCTCGCACTCATGCCGATGAATGGGTTGTATTTTTGTAACTGAAACCTCTACGTGCTTTCTTGGTGCTACGTGGTGTTGCTTCACGTTTTTTTGACCTTGTACGTTTCCCTACTGCAGATTTTGGGTCGTTTAGCTTGGTCTCGATATCTTCCTCACATATCTCAAAGTTACTGTCCGAATGATGAACTGGTGGGTGCTCATCAAGTGCCTTTGCATATTCTGCCCAATTAGCTTCCAACTCGGCTATTTTTTCTTCCCTTTCTCTAATTTTCTCAAGATGAGTCTTCTCAGCAGATTTTAGGAGGGTGATTTCAGCTTCAAAGAAAATCTGTTTTGCTGTGTGCTCAGGCATGTTCGTTAGTGAGATATCGTCTGCTTCAAACTCTTGTGTCAACGATAGAGGTTTTCCGGTGTGCACAGTTGTTGTAGCATTTGTCACCTCTTCAAGACGTTTGATGATGGATTCGTTCGTTGCTTTCAGTTCTGCATTCTCTTTGATTTTTTCTTCAAGCTCACTCTGGTTGGTCTGTATTTGGCTCAAGATATCGAAAGACGGCACATCAACTTTGCTAAGCGTGACCTCGTCATGTAGTTTTGAAAGTTGAAGAGCGACATGTGCCTTTTCATCAACAAGTACCTGCTTGTAGTTTTTTAGCATGACTATCTCCATATGAAGTTCTTCTACGACAGCTTCCAGTTGCAACACTTGGGCCTCCTGTTCTGTCCTTTGTTTTGTTTCTACCTCCAATAGCCTCTTTGTGTCATTCAGCGCGGTAGTGATCTTGAGTTCATCTGACGACTGCCGCTTTTTGTACCAGTTTTTGATTGGGACATCCTCGTCAGAATCAGAAGCACTGTCAGAATAAACACTAGGATTGCTGTTGTTGTTATCATTTTTATGTTCATTGGTTGCATCATCGCTGATATCGTCCATGACCAAAATTCCATCAAAAATTTGTTGTTCTTGCTCTGTTGGGATCAGCAGATTGTCGTTGACGAGTTGGGGATCGATATCGTTCATGTCCTTGCTGCTCAGCATAGATGCAAGCTCGGATATATCCCACCGCCGAAATCTTGGGAAAACAAAATCAGTTAGTGGAGGCACGATTGCTACATGCTCACACATCTAATACTGCATAGTTAAACATAAACAATCAGTCATATTTGTGAATGTATACGACACCAAGTGACTATAAGTGAATGTACATGACACCAAGTGACTATAAGTGAATATTCGTACTTACCAGCACAAGTGGTACGAACCATGGACTTTGTCGTGTTTTTTTGCTGTGTGGATTTGTTTAACCAAGAAATCAGTAATCCCCCTGGCCCAGTTGAAGTCATTTGTTTGATCTATATCATCGCAGTACTTGAACATCCACCAAGCTATGACTTCAGCTGAAGTATTGAAAAGGACAATTGACATAAGGTGTAGAATCATCAATCTGACCACATCTTCAATGTCTTCATTATTATCGTTATCTACGCACTGAAGTAGGTGGTGTTTCAAAGTTTTTTGGTGGAGCGATGGGTGTGCGGCAAATCTTCGTGCTGCGAGTCCTTGTTGCGGCTTTCTTGACCAGTCAAAAGTCATTCGTGTGTTGCCAGATTGGATGTCAAAGATTAACTTGCAATCTTGTGGTGTGATTGTAATATTTTTACCTCATATATGGAATGCCCTGTCTGTTTTGCTGTATGACGTCATTATTTTGAAAGTTCCATTATGTGTGCTTGCGACGTCATCTCTGCTGAGTTTGTATTTTGCGAATGGTAGAACGAGATGGTTGAATGGAGTACGGCGAATACATGCATAGTGGGGTGGTCGCAGGTTTATATCTTCGAAGAAGGTCACGATTGATGGTATGTTGGCTTGGTATTGTGTCCATTTCCCCTTCTTACGTGTGTCTGTTTGTTCATTTGTTTCAGTATCTGCATAAAGATGTTCATATATATGTTAGGGTGTGAACATGACTACTAATAAGTACTCTTGAAAACAACACTCACACACAAAACACACATGAGGTAGTAAGCAGGATATAGTAAGAATGAATGTGACTACGTATGCAAATATGACTATGTAGTACTACCCATGACAACAACACCCAGATATATGTTGTAGCAAGTATTAATGTGACTACATATGCAAATATGACTATGAAGAACTAGTCATGACAACAACACCCACACACACAAAAAACACACAAAAGTTGAAGCAAGTATGTATATGACTATATATATGAATATGAATATCCAGAACTACCCATGACAACAACACCCACAGCAACAAAAAACAGCACAAATGCTGCAGCAAAGGATGGATGTCACTTAAATGACAATATGACTATGCAGCAGTACCAATGACAGCAACACCCACACACAGAAACAGCATAAATGTTGAAGCAGAAGATGGATGTGACTGTATATGAAAACATCATTATGCATTACTACCAGTGACAACAACACCCACACACAAAAACAACACAAACAAAACAGCATGCATGAATGTGACCACATATGACAATATGACTACGAAGTACTACCCACGAAAACAACACCCATACACAAAAAAACACAAAATCCACGGCATGCATGAATGTAACTACATATGCAAATATGACTACGAATTACTACTAATGGCAACAACAGTCAGACACCAAAATTGGATACATGACTACGGTTTTTTCACAAATTTGAGTATTTGAAGTAGTGAAATGGTTGAATTAGGGTAGTACCTGTTGCTAGGTTTGCGTTATGTACCATTTTTTCCTTTCGATTACGGCCTGGAAAAAAATGTTTGAAGGAGGTTTTAGGTACCAACGGAGGGGGGAAACAAAGTATATTGTAATGTAGCCATAAACTTACGTTTTGCCGGTGTCTTCTTCGCCAATTGTGGAAGGTGACTACTGTTGATGGTATATGAAATTGATGAGCGGAAGTTGACTACAATTGTGGTTTTTTGGGTTGTTGTTGACGAAGATGCCTAGCCCTTCCTTGTTTGGGTTGCCGTTTCCGGTGGATCTCTATAGCGAGAAAATGGGTGCGATTTTTGCAGAGAGAAGTTTGATTTTTCGAGTGGTTTTTTGGTAGGTTTTGATAGTGGAGGGACGATTTATTTGGGAATTGATTTTGAATTTTGTATAAATCCGTATATGGGCTGGGTTTGGGGTGCAGGGGTAATTTCGGGTTTTTTTGGGCCAGGGGTGTATCTCAAAGAAAGATTTTTAGGGGTGGACTTATGCCTATATATTTTCCATTCTAGGGGTGTATATCAAATGGACCCTTTTAACAATCATAATTAATTAACAAAATTAGACGTCAATTAAAATCAAAACCTCAAACATGTTCTTCCCCAAAAACCAAAATCTAGCAGAAGCCCTAGTTTTTGCGTTGCTTCAGTAATTTCGTTATTTTCTTCTCTCTTTTTAGTTGTTTCTTGCTCACCGCTTTAGTTGAGAAATTTGAACAATTGTTATGCTGGTCCTTTTTTTCTCTTTCTTAGAGCTAGAATTGAGAATTTTGATTTTCGATATAGATGCATGTTTCATGTGTATTGATTTGGCCCTTCGAAATTGATTGGACTGTCCTTTTGGCAGAATTGTACATATAGCGATAGAAATTGTATCTATGAGGTTACTATTCATGTGCGTGTATTTACTCAATGTTGCACAAGATAAAACTATTCGGAAATTGTACACATAATGATGGAATTCTTATGATGTTGAATTCAGTGGATATTGAATTTTATGGGGAATTGATCTTATTGTACGAGTACATTGATTTGGTTATTCTGTGTTGTATATGGTGAAGCTACCAGTTCACCATCTGGTGATATCTAATTGTTGCACACATTATATATGTGTTGGGTTTCGGGCACGCATACGCAGCGGAAAACAAAAATTTTACGTGATTTAAACGACTTTAAAGCACACAAGTACATGCCCGACAAATTAAATCAATTAATTGCGTACCTTTGCGCTTCCAGTGAAATTAAAAACAACATACATGCTAATAAATTTAACCGAATTTAAATCAATTAACATGCTCGCAATTTAAACCAAATAACATGCTCGCAACGATTTAATCGATTACACATAATCACATAAAATCATACAAACACAAGCATGAAATCATAGTTTAAATTAAACCCTAAAACGAAACTAGGGTTTCGAGTATTTACCTCTTGACGCGTGAGGTAGGAGCGAACGATTCGTCGTGATTACTACGGAAACCAATCCGTAGAATCGGGGCAGCAATGGAGCAGCAGCAGCGGCGGTGTGGCAGCTCACGGCGGCGCGTGTACAGCACGCGCGGTTTGTGCGAGGCGGCGCGTGGGGCAGCGTGCGGCTTCGGCTCGTGCGTTGCTCCTCGATTCTTCGATCTACGGTCTTCCTCCTCTCGGATTTCACCTCGTATACTTCGATCTACTAAATCGTGGCACTAGACACGAAGTAGTTAGAATAAAACGGAAAGAAAATAAAGGAGAAAGAATACCGAACAAAAGCCGGCCGAGGAACGGCCGTTTCCGGCGACGGAGCGGCGGTGGTGGCGCGGTGGTGGCCGCGCGGAAGAGAGGGCGAGAGAGAGAGGGTGGCCGATTAGGGTTAGGGTTTTTTTTGTTGTTTGTGTGTGCTAGGGTTATAAATCATGTATTTATAGTCCCTAGCATGAAACCCTAGCGGGCTTAAGTTGGACTGGGCCCAACAGCTTAAGCTCGTTAGTTTCTTTAATCGCTAGTATCTCTCAATTCAATGATCGAAAAATTGTAACGATTACAATTTCCGAGTCATTATAATTTTCTCGTCATTACGAGTGCCATCTCTTATTTTCCAACTTTCCAAAAGTGGAAACCCTAGTTCAGTGGACTTTCTAAATTTGGAAACTTCCCGATTTAGAAAGTTCACTAACATGTTCGCTTATTCTTTTCCTTTTCTTATTCTCATTCATAATTCCAAATTACGAATGTTGGACTCAATCATATTGACTTCCAATTATGCAAAGATAAACTATTTTATCTCTGACCGTTTATTCAAAGATCTCATGTGCACGAGCAGTGTGACCCTCGATGGTTCAGGTGTAAGCTAGCCGTGGGCCCACAACTCTTTGTGGTCAAAACTCGTCCCCTTCGAGTCACAATTAAGATGAAGCTCGTTTCACCTTAATCACCCAACGAATCAAGATTGGCGTCTAGCAACTACGCGTCATGATTCCCTAGATACAAATGAAGTGCCTGCAAGAACCTTCAGATATAGTTAACGTACAGTACGGTCCCTTCGATTCATATGTCCCGATCGAACTAGAGGCATTGGTTCATCGAGACCTCTTTATATGTTCAATAACGGTGCGATCGTTCTAAGTGTTGTAATCCTTACGTGCATGACTTAAAGAATCGAATTCTCTAATCATCACTTAGTCAGCTCTGGCCAGAGACTTAGAATGATTACAAACTTTCAGAACACACAGGACATCCAAGACTATTCTAGCGATCGAATCCCCGACTACAATGCACAGACCTCCCACTAGATTTCGGACTGCACGAACACTGGCCCTTGGGATGGTCCTCGGTGGAACTCAGGGACAGGTCACGATACAGCTGGTCCTCTAGTGAAGTCACGGTGATGTCTAGGTCATAAGGACTAATGGTGTACAACTATACCATAGATATCTCTACTCGATTATTGGGAACCACTTAGAGATTTCTAGGGTGAGGGAGTTCAGTGAACTCGTCAACTTACGAGCACCCACTTGTGCATGCCGATATCACAATACCGTTTACTGATGAGATGCAGTACACATACACTAAGTGCTAGTCTTAATGGGAAAGGCCGATATCCTCATTAGTGGCGTAACCCTTCGACTAGGAACACGTTTAACAGTTATAATACTTAAGTAAATATCTCACGATCCTAACGATCAATTACTAGTACTTGTAATAACTGTAAGGACTATATCTATGCTTGTGACAAAGGGACAAAGATATAGAATGCCAATGTGTTTTATCATTAATACGAATAAAGGTTCGTTTATTACAATAATAAATACGAAAGACCACAGCCACAAGTTGGCTTGTTGGTCACCTACTCTAACAATATGTTGATAATTTATGTGAGTGAATATGTGCAACTTTACAATAATATATTGCTAATGTATTCATTTAGCATCTACAAATGTTTGTGTGATCGTGTGATGATAATTAATTATATCCACAACCTTTACCAAGCTTTGATCTTTGATTGTTCAATTTACAAGATTTATTTGTATCTTCAGGTTCAACAAATGAAGTAGCTTACATAAAGGAATATGGTATTATCATTGTATGTCCTCTTTTCCATATTATTATTCTTAAGTAAAAATTGTAGCATCTTTGAGTGTATTTCTCTCTGCTTTTGCCGCCGCAATTTTCAACAGAAGATTTTTTTTTAGTTTTGTCCAATAATGTGATAGTCTATCTGCACGTATTCTATGTTACAGTTTTGTGGTGAAAGAAACATATGAAATTCTTTCTTCTTTAACAGAAGCAATAATGGCACCTTTTGCACGATTTTCCTTTTTTATCCGGGATAGTTTTTTTTTGCTTGTTTATTTGCTCGTCACTAAAATTGGAACTAAGGAAGAAGATTGATTTACAGAGGAAAAAGTATCTCTCAGTCACCCGCCTGCTTCAGTCCAAAGATAGATGAGATCAGTGCAACATCTCCCCTCCTTCTCGTCACTCTTAAGCATCCCGTAGATTCTTCAAAGATAGCAAATAAAAGAACTGAAATGTTAAATGTCGTTTTAATTTTACTAATGTCGTTTTGACTTCGAACTCGATTTTGACATATTTCTATTTTGATTTTGGCAAAATTCGAAACACGAAAATTGTGGTCCTTTGGGTTAGATTTCTAATCCAACTTAAATCCGCTAGATTGGATGCCCTGTGACAAAGTTATGCATGAATGAGTCACATTTTGAATTTTAGATACCTCAATACATCAAAGTTGTGGGCAGTATTCATTGATTCATGTATATCTTTCTCTCCGACATCCAATTTTGGTGATTCAAGTTGGATTAGAAAACTAACTCAGAATGCTACAAATTCTCTTTTTCAGGTTTTGCAAAATTTGGAATTAAAAATGACTAAAATCACGTTTGAAGTCGTAATGGTACTATTAAAGCTCGAACGACATTTATCACATCGCATAAAAGAATTGTTCTCCAACTTTCCATCAAAAGCGAAGCAGGTTTAGAGTGATTCTAAGTTTTCGGAACTCGAGTTTACTCGCCTCTCCCATCAGTTACTTCATCAAAAGAAGACAACATATTTGGTTTGCTCTCTTTGGATAGCAGCTCTTTTCCGCATTATGAGATGTTGATTCTTTTTTTTTTTTATCAAGTTGACTGATTTTCGTTAACTCTGTAATAATTTTGGAAAATCCCGCTGATGCTACTAATTCGAAAATTGTTCTTTATTATCATTTTTATGTTCTAACTTTATTATGTTCAAGCTTGTTAATCGATATGTCCTGAAATTTTCCGGCATTAGTTTTTGATATTAAAGCCCCCGTAATGGAGGTTTTGGATTCATTTTTTATATTATGTCCAAGGGTGGTTTTTTTCCCCCGAACATCTGTATATGTTAGAGCATCTCCGATCGGTCTCACCATTTTTTCACCAAATCCCATTTATGGTCGCGAAAAATGGGTTCATCTCCCACCGGTAGCACACCATTTTACTCTTCCGTAATTTTTGGTGGAAAAATGGTGTTTTTGGTCTCCAATGATTTCACCAAAATTTACACCAAATATTAAAATAATAATATTTTACCATTTCACAACTTATAGGAAATGGGATTTGGTTTGGTCTCCCATGGCATTTCACCAATATGCCCCAAAAATTTAAATCTAATGTTAAATTTAATTTTATAATATTTTATTTCCTAAATATTAATTATAGATCCAATGCTAAGTAATAAATTTTCTTAATTATATAATTTAAAAATTATGTCATCATTCTATTAAATGTCTATAAATGTCTCGTCTTGTATTTCATCAATTAAAGTGTGTTTCGTTAATATTCTACTGTTTCTTATTATATTTTATTAATAGCAATTAGCATATTAGTTAAGTAAAGAAATGAACTAATAAACATTGATACCAACAAAATATACAAATTAATTAAAAATAAGCATATTTATATTATTAGAATTAATATTTTATTAATAATATCAAATGTATATATTTTAAAAACTAATTTAATAATTAATACCAATGTATTTACGATAAATATTCTAATAAGTTGGTAATCGGGTGCAATAAGTTAAAATCGTCATTTTATATGGTACTTAATAAAATGGTGTTAATTACGGCAAATCCTATTTTCAACTCTATATTTGGTAGGAAAAATAGGATTTGGTGGAAAAAATAGGAAAATGGTGGACCGGTGGAGATGAAAGTGGAAAAATATGATTTGAGTATTTGGTGATATGGGGGTTGACCACGGTAGGAGGCTAAAATAAAATCTCTATAATTCTAGTGTGACACAAAAAGTGTGGGAAAACAAGAAAAAAAAAACAGCAAAGTTTAAACTTAGCCAGGGAATTGAGGCAAAATATCAAAAAGAAATGCAAGAGACGATTGAGTGAATAGTGCAACTCCAAGGAGCTTCAATATTGCAACTCATGAATTCCCGTGTCAAGAAAGGAGCTTCTATTGTTCTCTAATTGTTCATAAACATGATAAATCCATATCAAATAACACAAATTCCTCATGCTAAAGAATTTTAATTGCAAATTTGTGTTAAGTGCATATAAATTTATCTAAATTCCATACATTAACCATTACAATTAACGACAGAAAAGTATTCAAAGTCGAGAATATTAGACAAGATAAATCCTCTAGTTGTGTTATGTTTCGGTCCATGTTTGACAATGCTTGCTATCCTATGCATTAACTCTACCCTTCACAAGTTTCTACCCGTCCTACTGTTCATATTGGAGGGGATGACTTTCGTAACTTTCACACTCTTGTAAGTATATATATATATATATATATATATATATATATATATATATATATATATATATATATATATATATGTGTGTGTGTGAGTTTGTCATGATATATATATATATATATATATATATATATATATATATATATATATATATATATATATATATATATATATATATGCATTTATATGATATCGACATGATTTAAATATATATATGTGTGGTTTTGATTGATCACGATGCTCCAAGTGCAAGCAAGTCCATACATTCCATACATTAACCATTACAATTAACTACAGAAAAGTCTTCAAAATCGAGAATATTAGACAAGAGAAATCCTCTAGTTGTGTTATGTTTCGGTCCATGTTTGACAATGCTTGCTATCCTATGTGTTAACTCTTCCCTTCACAAGTTTCTACCCGTCTTACTGTTCATATTGGAGGGGTTGACTTTCGTAACTTTCACACTCTTGTAAGTATATATATATATATATATATATATATATATATATATATATATATATATATATATATATATATATATATATATATATATATATATATATATATATATATATATGCATTTATATGATTTCGACATGATTTAAATATATATATATATATATATATATATATATATATATATATATATATATATATATATATATATATATATATATATATATATATATATATATATATATATATGTGTGTGTTTGTGTGTGTGTGCATTTATATGATTTCGACTTGATTTAAATATATATGTCAGGTATTGATTGATCCCGATACTCTAAGTCCAAGCAAGTGCATACATTAACCTTACAATTAGCGACTGAAAAGTCTTCAAAATTGAGAATGTTTGACAAGAGAAATCCTCTAGTTGTGTTATGTTTTGGTCCATGTTTGATAATGCTTGCGTTAACTCTTCCCTTCACAAGTTTCTACCCGTCCTACTGTTCCTATTGGAGGGGATGACTTTCGTAACTTTCACACTCTTGTAAATATATATATATATATATATATATATATATATATATATATATATATATATATATATATATATATATATATATATATATATATATATATATATATATATATATATATATATATATATATATATATATATATATATGCATTTATATGATTTCGACATGATTTAAATATATATATGTCAGGTTTTGATTAATCCCGATGCTCCAAGTCCAAGCAAGTCCATACATTAACCATTACAATTAGCGACAGAAAAGTCTTCAAAATCGAGAATATTAGACAAGAGAAATCCTCTAGGTGTGTTATGTTTCGGTCCATGTTTGACAATGCTTAATATCCTATGCGTTAACTCTTACCTTCACAAGTTTCTACCCGTCCTACTGTTCATATTGGAGGGGTTGACTTTTGTAACTTTCACACTCTTGTAAGTATATATATATATATATATATATATATATATATTTCAAGATTTTTTGCAAGCTATATCTTTAATTCTAAGTATTATTTTTGCAAGGTGCGTTCTAAGTTATGTGCAGTATATATATAGTTAATTTATTGAATTTGTTTGTAAAATTAAATGAATTTCAGGATTGCGAGGGATATACCTAGAACCACTGATGCAAGTTTTGGCGAGCAATTTTACATACTATATTTTTTCATGACTTTAATTGTGGATGTACAAGAAATATAAAAACCGTGTGTCTTATTTTCTAATTAGTGTTACGAATATAATGCACCATTATAATTAATTATTTATTCAGGAAATGAAATAATGACTTATGAGGACCCTCAACCGATATCAGGAATACAACTCCTTGTTTTTGTGTTTTTCATGCAATAGTGCCCACAAATTGTTGTTGCTCCTGAGCAGCGCCGAAACTTTAATATCAGAGAGTTTTCTCAGCAATATAACCTTGATTCACCTATTGCAGCAACATACTATAACTGTCACAGGGAGAACGGCACAGGAGCACGAAGATTACCCTCTAATTAACTAATTAAGGGCAACTTTATCTCGAAGCGATTTGCATCTACATCTACCCTACTACGCATCATAATATTTACTTAAATGTAAACTATGTATGAACGTCCTATGTGAAATAAGTACAACATGTTTTTTTTAAACTACTTTATTTGCAAATAAATAGATCTCATTTAGCACCAAAAAAATATCATTCGTGTCATAAATAAGTTTAAGGTTTCTCCAACGAGATATTTTCTGGCATTTGGATCAAATTTGGCATGTTGTGAATAATTATCATATATATTTGATAATGAATTTGAGTTTAGTATATTTATGTACTTATGAACGATAAAGATTAAATACACGATGTATCACAGTACTCTGTAAACTGCTATACCCTACACCACTGATCATCATTTTTTACTATTTCCCTTTTCTCGTCCACTTGCTACCGTATGCCATCGCAATTTGTTTTCTAACTAATCTACAAAGTAATATTGAGAAGAAAAAAAATAAAATAATCAATTTCGATATCGTAATATATTTAGAAATTGAATATTATTTCATTTTCCTTCAAATATCAAAATAAATTAATTGAATTTTTTTTAAAATCGAATGAAAAAAAAAAGTAGTATATTTGGAAGGGAATAATGTTTCCGTGAAGGGAAGAATTAACGGATTGACAAATAAAGAAGAAAGGTGGGGAAAAAAGAAAGAAAATAAATGTCAATGAAGATTATTATTAGGGTTTACACAGTTTAACAAAAAAGAAGAAGAAAGAAAGAGTTTTTCCATATACGATAGATTTTTGTTTCTTTTAATATAAGTTCCAAATTATTCATGTGATTAATTTATAAGTTTAATTTAAATTGGATTTTATACATGATTGATTTTCTAATTAAAATTTTAACTTTATGTTTCTTTTAATATAATTTCCAATTTGTAATTAACCTTTAAATCATTATTCATGTGATTAATTTATAAGTTTAATTTAAATTGGATTTTATACATGATTGATTTTCTAATTAAAATTTTAACTTTAATAAAAAGGGTTTTTATGTAATTTTTCTTATAATCCAGGGTTCGTACTTTTTTTCTTGGGTATGTATAAATCCTACATAGCGCAATTTTATTGGTTGGTTACGGTTCAAAAAGTACAACTCTCTCGGACCCTAGACAACCCCATAATTCATACTTCATATTCAACCTCGTGTCCAAACAAAAAAAATAAATTAAATTGCAAAACGGTTTCAAACAAAATTAAGAAAAATCTTTCTTATTCTTTTTTTATTTTAATCATTTTATCTAATTTATGGACTACAGTCTACATGGATCAAACGGTTCTCACTCAGGAAATCTTTGGCTTAGCTTATGAGTTTTTATTCAATAATCATAGTTCTAATATGAGGCTAAGGTTGTAACCGAAGTTTTATCTTATTTTTGTAATATTTAATTTAGAAGTTAATAAATATTTGCATCTTAAAAATTATCTTTTACAAATACACATGGTTCATTTATGTTAGTAAATGTACCGTATCTCCTGTTATAACTCTAACTGTCCGTGCAGCACGGTGTAAATTATTGGGGCAATTTTTTTTTTGGTGTAGTTTTAATATGTAGTTTTTAAAACGGTGTTGTTTTGGGAAGAGTAACGAAATTGGAGTTGACCGCAACCCACCACGGCGGCACCGGCAGGAGACGCCACCGCCGGCGGCGGCACCAAGTGAAGACGCCAGCTTCAACGGCGACAAGGCTAGAGGCGGCGTCTTCTCCCTATTTTTAAATTATTAATATTTTAATATTTTAATATTTTAATATTTTAATATTTTAATATTTTAATATTTTAATATTTTAATATTTTAACATTTTAATATTTTAATATTTTAATATTTTAATATTTTAATATTTTTTATTTTTTAATATTTTAATATTTTATTATTTTAATATGTTCTGATTTTTTTATATTTTAATATTTTATGATTTTTAATTTAAAAAAAAAAAACCAATTCTAACTACATTCATTAGTTTGATGTTAGTATTAAATTTATTACATTTTATATATTTTATCAATTAGTGTTAAATTAATCATTGCATATATTTATCTAATCAACACAATAAAATAGTGTACAATCTTAAAAACATGTAGACAAAAACAAAAGGAGTTCTAGAAAATAAAAGAGTTATATTAAATAAATAGGTACAATAAAAGAGTTATATAAAATAAATTGGTCCAAAATGAGTACAAAGACAAAATAAGTACAAGAAAATAAAATTGGCACTATGAAGTCAGTGCCTATGTGAACCAGTGCCACATGCAGGTGCCCGTCTAGTCCTACGCGGCCTACCATCTCAACGAATGTCAGGATCTGCCGATACATCATCAACAAACTGGGTGTCATCCGGTGGATATAGAACAGGGGAAACATTATACTGTGGTCGGATACGCTCTTGGGGACTCGAGTATCCCAAATTGAGATCCAGATGTGGACCCCATGATTAGAACCGAGTATCAATAGCAGGAGGATATGGGGTAGCTATAGAATCGGACCATGGCATATCTGGAACGTAATCATTCGTAGATGGACCGACTAAATCTTTCAATGTGAGTACCTGAGATGTAGACGCACCGAACATATCCATAAATCCCTGTGTAGTAGATAAATCGTCCATACCTCCATGCACAGAAAAATCTGCATAAAAGGGTGTATGAGAAGCAAATGGACCGGCAACATCTCCAGATGGAGGTACCCGAGATGTAGATGCATAATAGTTCCCCTCTCTCGTCTGTCTCACGTCATGCTCCAATTCAGTAGCTCTTTCGGCAGCGCTGGACCTTCTTCTGGTACGTCTATCTCGATGCGGAGAAGGTATAGGAGGTATGGCAGGTATCGGAGGTAAGTTGGACGAAGCACCATCTCTACGTAGAAGTTGAGTCCCAGCTGCATACATCCGTGTAGCGTTGTCCTGATACATATCGTATATCCGATCGTCATCTCGAGAAACTGCCCTAGCAGCAAGACTCATGGATATAAGCTGATTACCCTGAAATAAAAGGCATTACAAGTTTAAGAACGTAAACAACTGAAAAAAAAACAAATTGAAAAACATCGAAAGTAATGGTTGTTTTGAGAAAAATACTAACCACAATATCCAGTAAAATCGGGTCTCCGACCTGAAAACCGATATCATCAAGATTGTCAATCGGTGATATCAAACGACGTGTGTGCCTCTCATACCACTCGTAGTATCTTGGATCTGTCTGAGGCCCACTAAACTCAATAAATGGATATTCAATGGGAGAATCAAGTCGGCCATGCCATCTATCAACATAGATACGGTGAAAACGAGCCCAATCTTTACCCCTGCACCTCGACGATCATAAGAATGCAACTTAATTTCAATATCGTGATCAGTAGGATGTGGTGGTATATGTTGTACCCTCCCAAACTGATGTAGCACCCTATACGGACGATGCATCTCAACTCTCTCGTAAAATATAAGGGGACAACTCGACAACCAAAGCTGTGGATGCACTATCTCTGGATACTCAAGTAAAGCGCCAAACTCAAGATCTAGTTCACTATAAGGCATCCATGTAAACTAGAAATTTGTTTTTTTTTAATATATTGTTAAATAACCACAAACATTAGGGGGAGCAAATTCGGGCAACTCCGCTAAAGCTCGTAAAATTCCCGGAACTCGATCTGAAATTACACAAACGCTTTCTCCATCTGGAATTTGAGAAATTAGATGTCTGTGTAGCATTTGAAAAAACCACCTCCAAGCCGCCGTGGTTTCATTATCAACAAGAGAAAATGCTAGTGGTAGCACTTGGTTATTGGCGTCCAAACAAACGGCAATTAGTAACTTGTGCTTGTACTTCGTGTAGAGATGAGTTCCATCCACACTAATAACTTTTCGACAGAACTTGAATCCATCCAAGCATGGCTTGAAGGCCCAAAAGAAGTACTTGATCATCTTCCGTGTTGGAATGTCTGTTGGTTTGAAAACCCACTCAATTGTCGTACCCGGGTTCGTTCTATGGAGTGCCTTCATAAACTTGGGCAATTTGTTCACTGAGGAATCCCAACTCCCGAACAAGTTATCTCTGCAACGCTTCAAACCATAGCAAGCTTGCATCTTCGAAAGTTGAAATCCTAATTGAGACCTCACAATATTCTGTGCTTGTGTTATTTTGCAAGCTGGGTCATCTCGAACGGACTGAACCAATAAGGAAGCAATGTAGTTCCTGTCAAAATTCTTGTGTTCATTCGACATTTCATCCATTATGCAACTGTGGGGCCCACCATATCTCGTTATAAGGAAGAATCCTTTGCCCGATTTTTCAATTCCCCGCAACGACCATCTACAAGGCCTTTTAGGTGTGCTATGCTTGCGCTTGACACTCCATAGCTTCGGCTTACTTTCGACAACTGTGAATTCCCGTTTAGCGAATCGAATCGAATGGTCTCTCACCGCGGCGCAAAGGCGTTTTTTTTCCTCAAACACCATCCCGACCTGAAGAATACCTCGATCGCTATCGTAAAACTTATCATATCGGCCCCTTCCAACATCAACTGAATCTGCCGCCACTTCTGGAAACGACATCGAGAAAAATGGGATTGACTCATACAACGTCGGTTGTTCCTTTGCTTCCGCCTCGTTGTGCTGCAACCACATCACCGGAACATCATCTTGTACGTCTTCATCTTCATTGTCGCCGTCTCCGTCATCGGATGGTTCGGAATTCACAGGACTGTTCGGCCCAACGGAGTCACCTATATGGTCATCATCTTCGAAAATGCTCCGTCTCGGGGAACTCAACTCACCAACAAATCCCCCTAAACTACCATAGTTAATTGTATAGGGATCTCTGTGCACCTCTTTCGCTCCACTAGTCTCACAATAGTTAGGGATGCCTTGTGTCGCCGCCAGAAAATCCGGAGTCACCTGTGGTTGTGAGAAATATGGTTCATTCAAATCAAATGCCTCTACGCTCACTTGTGGTGGGGCACTATCAATGTACTTCGGTTCAATCTCAACAAATACTTCGATAGCCTCATTCCCTTCGTCCGGATCGATATACATTTGTAAATCTTCATCTGTTGTTATCTCGGTAATCATCTCCTTCATTTTTTCTCCATTATAAACGTAAGATTTGCAACACACTCTTAGTCCAAACTGATTAACATCGACATCTAGACGTTGATACAACTTTAACAGAAAATGTGCAAAGGACGAGTCACGTTTAATTCGAAATGCTGTTTTGTGGGCAATACTATATTTCACTACCCAATCATCGGGAATTATGTGACCTCCAAAGTACACGTACACTTTGACATTATTTTTATCCGCCATCAATCTTCAAAAGATTAAGGAGATAATTAACTCATCAATCCAGATTAATTAATAATGAAGCACATTAGTTAAAAAATAATAATTTAATTAAGCATACCAAAAAAATAATTAGTTAATTTAATTTAATTGCCCCATGTTTTTACAACACCATTTTAGCTACTCTTTTACAAAACAACACCAAAAAAAACTTTTTGCACATGCTTATAAAATATAAATAGTACTAATACCAAGTATAAAATAAATGGGTAAATTACAAACACCCCCCTGAGGTATGACCAAATTACAAAAACACCCCTCTTGTTTGGATAATTACAACCACCCCCCTCAACTCATCAAATTTAGTGGAATCTTCGAGATTATATGGAATATTATCACTTTTGTACCTGTTTTATCCCATTCAAACTCTACATTATGAAGCAAGATGACCATAATATGTGATTTTTAGCTTGTATATATCAGTTTGTGGTGCATCGAAAACTGTATTTTTTACACAAAGAGTACAAACTAGAGCACATTTCACGGAATCTAGATGACTGTTGAATTTGGCACCATAAAGGTAGATGTAATTATCCAAACAAGAGGGGGGTTTTTGTAATTTAACCATACCTCAGGGGGGTATTTGTAATTTACCCAAAATAAATAAACTACTAACTAACTAACTAACTAACTAACTACCCACATGAACACTAATCACATGTATTTACAATAATTAATTAAAAAAATTGAACATAATAAAAAATTATAATAATAATTTTTTTCTTTTTAAATTATTTACAATAATAATAAAATATTACCTTGGTTGGGTGAAGAGAACCACCGGCCACGACCACGGAGCACCGGCGGCGGCTACTGGAGCACCGGTGGCGGGGGAGACGACGGCGGGGAGACGACGACGAGGGAGGCAGCGGCGGCCAGGCGGCGTCGGCGGCAGCTGGAGGTAATTATATATTTTATTTTTAATTTGAAAACTAAATTTGGTTTTTTGTTTTTGAAGTTTAACAGAGAGAAGAGAGAGGAGGAGTAGCAGCTCAGGAAGAAGAAATGTGGGGGAGGAGAGAGAGTGGGGACGCCGTTGTCGGTGGCGTCTTTACAAGACGCCGTTGTCAACGGCGTCTCCTGATCAAGGCACAGTCCCCGAGGTGGGCAGTCTTGATCTGGGCCATCGGATCAAATTTCACAGTGCAATCTGGACCGTCTATATATTAAAATTATAAAATATTAAAATATTAAAAAAATCAGAAAATATTAAAATATTAAAAAATTAAAAAAAGTAAAATATTAATAATTTTGAAAATAGGTAGAAGACGCCACCGGTGGCGGCGTCTCCAGCCTTGTTGCCGTTGTAGCTGGCGTCTTCACTTGGTGCCGCCGCCGGCGGTGGCGCCTCCTGCCGGTGCCGCCGTTGTGGGTGGCGGTCAACC
This sequence comes from Erythranthe guttata, assembly GCF_056151865.1. Lineage (NCBI taxonomy): Eukaryota > Viridiplantae > Streptophyta > Magnoliopsida > Lamiales > Phrymaceae > Erythranthe > Erythranthe guttata. The sequence continues at coordinate 6,235,818 of NC_142544.1, read as the reverse complement.
CCAATTACGTAACTCTTCCCAAAACAGCACCATTTTAAAAACTACATATTAAACTACACCAAAAAAAAAATTGCCCCTAAATTATTCATATATATTATAAATTAAATTACAAAAACTATATAAAATTTAGGGAAATAGAAATTAAACCAACAGAGAGTCCCGATTGATTTAGGGTCCGAGATGAGTTGTACTACTCGGACCCAACGATTGAAAATCAACCAACAAAAATATGACACGTATGATTTGTACGAACCCCATGAAAAAGTACGATACCTATCAGGGGCCCATCTAGGGGGTGGCCATGGACCACCAAGAATATAAAAACAAAATTATTTACATTCATATAGTATTGAATACCTCAGTGTTAAAGTAATCTTATTTATATTATGAGGTCAAGGGTTTGACCCCTACAAAAGCAGGGCTGATTTATGCTGACCTTTTTTTTTTTTTTTGTGATTTTTTTCCTCAATTTTGTGCCCTCCCATTCCCAAATCAGATTTTGTTTTTTCGCTGAAAAATTCTTCTTCCCACGATTAGCACCTCCCCCAACACTTTTTTTTTTTCTTTAAAACTTTTTTTTCTCCAAAACCCCCTCTTTTATTTTCCCCAAAATTATTCCTATCTTCTGGAATTTGTGGGAGACAACATATATTTTAGTGGATTTTCGAATTTGATAAAGGGAATCCCGAGAAATTGAAAGCAAGTCAAAGGAAAGGGGAGCTAGGGATTCAATTGATGGAGAGGTAAAATTATTAATTGACAACAGATTTTTTTTTCTTCAAAACTTTTTTTTCTCCAAAACCCCCTCTTTTATGCTGACCTTTTTTTTTATTATTATTATTTGTGATTTTTTTCCTCAATTTTCGTGCCCTCCCATTCCCAAATCAGATTTTTTTTTTTGCTCAAAAATTCTTCTTCCCACGATAAGCACCTCCCCCAACACTTTTTTTTTTCTTTAAAACTTTTTTTTCTACAAAACCCCCTCTTTTATTTTCCCCAAAATTATTCCTATCTTCTGGAATTTGTGGGAGACAACATGTATTTCAGTGGATTTTCGAATTTGATAAAGGGAATCCCGAGAAATTGAAAGCAAGTCAAAGGAAAGGGGAGCTAGGGTTTCAATTGATGAAGAGGTAAAATTATTAATTGACAACCGATTTTGTTTTTCTTCAAAACTTTTTTTTTCTCCAAAACCCCCTCTTTTATTTTCCCCAAAATTATTCCTATCTTCTGGAATTTGTGGGAGACAACATATAATTCAGTGGATTTTCTAATTCAATAAAGGGAATCCCGTGAAATTGAAAGCAAATCAAAGAAAAGGGAGCTAGGGTTTCAATTGATAAAGAGGTAAAATTGTTAATTCACAACCGATTTGGTGGTTTACGGCTATTGTCTCAGGTGGTCGTCACCGAATTTCAGCGAGAAGTCAAGTCTGTTGTTGAAACTTTAGGAGCCGATTAGAGGTAATTAGACTTTAAATTTCAATTTTTATGATTTTTCAGATAATTTGTGCACCATCAATCGAATTGTTTAATTGATTTTATTTAATTTATTTTACAGTATGTTGTTCAAGTTCTTTACGCCTATCCCTCAATTTTCGGAGTCTAATAATTCTACTATCGGAAATGAATCAACAATTGAAGCCTCTCCGATTCTTTCTACAACTGAGGGACCATCCGGAGAACCTTCTTCTACTCCTTCATCAAGTGATCCACCATCTTCAAATAAGGTATTCAATAAGGGGGAATATTTGGAGTTGGATCCTGGCAAAAAAAAAATCCAATTCTTAATTATCTTGTAAATCGACCTACAATACCCTATATGACAGAATATCCTCCTAGAAAAATTGGGAAAATGAATCGTTCTTTTAATAATAGTTGGTATAAATACAATGACTAGTTGGAATATAGTATAGAAAAGAAGTTGTGTTTTGTTTGCCATGTTATTTATGCTACAATGGTACTAGTAATTCTGCATTTGTGATGGAAGGTTTAGGTGTTGGAATCTAAAAAATAAGTTGAATACACATGTTGGTGAACTCAATAGTCATCATAGAAATTGTGTCAAAGCATGTGCGAATCTTATGAAGAAAAATCAAAGTATTGAGTCTTAATTTGTAAAGCATAGTACAAAAGCAGAAGCTGATTATCTTGTTCGTGTAAAAGCATCACTTGAAGCAGTCAAGTTTCTTGTCAGAGATAGAATTGCGTTTAGGACACATAATGAGGGGGAAAATTCTATTTATAAGGGCCATTTTCTAGAATTTATCGAAGCATTGGGGAGAAACGATGAGAAAATAGCAGAAGCATTTAAAAGTGGTGGAGGAAATTGTAAGATGACTTCTCCTGTTATTCAAAAAGAACTTGCAAATGCATGTGCCGTTGAAACTGTTAAAAAAATAGTTGAAGAAATTGGAGATGGTTTATTTAGTGTTCTTGTTGATGAGTCCGGTGATTGCTCTGGTAAAGAACAAATGGCAGTAGTTTTGCGTTTTATTGATGATAGAGGATTTATTGTCGAACGATTTATTGGCATTGTTCATGTTGAGGATACAAGTGCGAAAGTGCTTAAAGATGCTCTTGAAACTTTGTTGTCGGGATTTGGATTGGTATATCTAAAATTCGAGGACAAGGATATGATGGAGCAAGTAACATGAAAGGTCAATTTGGTGGATTAAAAATCTTGATTCAAAAAGAGAATCCACAAGCCTATTAGGTGCATTGTTTTGCTGACCAACTTCAATTGGCTCTTGTTTCAATGCCTCGGATGCATGAAGATGTTGATTGGTTTTTCCTTGAAGTGTCTTGTATTGTAAATTTTCTACGGTCTTCTAACAAACGACAATCTTTGCTTCGAAAAAAATAAGTTGCTCATTTTGCAAATCTAATTGAGGATTAGTTGGTGGAAATGGGTACCGGCTTGAACCAAGAGTTGTCTATCGCAAGAGCGGGTAATACACGGTGGGGATCTTACTTTCAGACTCTTAGTAGGTTGGTTGATTTGTTTACTCCCATTATTGTAGTGCTTGAAGATTTGAAAAGTGATAGATATTCAAAGAGTGAACCAAAAAGTTTATTATTTGTCTGCAAACTTTTGGATTTGTTTTTATGTTGCACTTAATGGTTGAGGTTTTGTCGTTGACAAATGATTTGTCTCAAGCATTACAAAAGGGAGATCAAGATATTGTGACCGCCATGCAACTTGTCCAAGTAAGTAAGAAAAGGCTTCAACAAATAAGAGATAATGGGTGGGAAGCATTTTATAAAAAAATGGTGGATTCTTGTGGTAATCTTGAAATTGATGTGTCCAACATGGAGTCAAGGTATGTGAAAGGTAATAAATCCAAAAGACTAGCTCCGTTATTGTCAAATCTCAATTATAACAAGAATGATTGGTTTTTACATGTCATAGATTTTGTAATGAAAGAGTTGGGTCGATTTACACCGGAAAATGTTGAGTTGTTGAATTGTGTAGCATGTTTGAATCCTTATTCTTCTTTTCAAGATTTTGACATTAAATCACTTGTGAGGTTGGCAAGATTCTACCCAAATGACTTTGAGGATGTTAGTGATAAGGAGTTGTCTAGCCAACTTGAGACTTATATTGAGTGTGTCAAGATGGACGATAATTTTTCCAAGTTGAAGGGTATATCGGATCTATGTAGGACTCTTGTTCGTACAAAAAAACACAAGACATTTGGATTGGTGTACACACTTTTGAAGCTAGCTTTGTCATTACCGGTGGCCACGGCAAGTGTTGAGCGAGTATTTTCTGGCATGAAATATGTGAAGAATGAGTAGAGAAATCGAATGGCAAATCCATGGCTTAATGATTGCTTGGTGGCATTTGTGGAAAAAGAAGTGTTTATTACAGTCGATGATCTAGATATTATCAAGCGCTTTCAAGCGATGAGTAAGAGGATAATGCATTTACGCTTGGACTATAAATACATTTTTAATCTGAGTTGTAATTGAAACATTGTTATTATTTAATTTATTTTTCTATGCGGCATACCCTGAGTTTTTATGCTGGATCCGCCACTAATACCTACCTTATAAGTGAAATTACATAAAAAACCCTATTACTAAAACTTAAGTAACAATTAATAATGATTAATAATTAGGGCAAATGGCAAAAAGGGACATGACAAAGGACTTAAATGCACATTGGTCCACAAAAACAACAATCTTTCAAATAAATTTATCCCCATGTATTTACTCCAAAATACCCTCCATAATATATTTTTTATCAACTCCATCCATTATACTCTAACTTCCTTAATATTAAATATTGACCCTGGATTTAAACAAATATATCACATTAACCCCCATTTTAATAATTTTTTGAAAAAATATTTTTTTTTTCGAAAATAAACTTTTTCTGAATTTTTTTTTTCCGGCCAGATTCTGGCGTTGACTGGGTGGGGGGGGGGGGGGGGTTTCTCCGGCGTTGATTTTTTTTTTCTTTTCTTAGTTTTATTTTTCGGCCGATCAACCGCAATTGACCGTCGTTCTCCGATGTTGACTTATTTTTTTTGATTTTTTTTTAACTTTTTTTGTTAGAGAAAAATATTTTAATTAATATTACTGTCTCATATAGTAATATTACAGTTTCAGACAATAATATTACTATTTCGGACAGTAATATTATGAATATTATTTTTCCGAACAGTAATATTACTAATATTACTGTCCCAAACATTGATATTATTGCATGAGACAGTAGTATTACGGTCGGAGACAGTAATATTACAGTTGAAGACAGCAATAATGCAGGCCAAGATGATAAAATTAATTAATATAGTAATATTACTATCTCAGACAGTTAAATTACTATTGGAAACAGTAATTTTGAGCCAAAACAATAATATTAATTAAAATATTTTTTTAAGAAAAAAATAAAATTTCAAAAAAAAAGTCAATTAACAGTTAAATTACTGTATGCGACAGTTAAATTACCGGTGGAGATAGTAATTTAGCAGTCAAGAAACTAGTATAAATTAAAATATTTAAAAAAAAAAGAGTCAATTAACAGTTAAATTACTGTCTCCGACAGTTAAATAACTGCTGGAGACAGTAATTTAGCAGATAGTAATATTAATTAATATATTTTTTAAGAAAAAAAAATATTAATTAACAGTTAAATTACTCTCTCCGACAGTTCAATAACTGTTGGAGACTGTAATTTAGCAGTCAATACAGTAATATTAATTAAATTATTTTTTTTAAGAAAAAAAAATTACAAAAAAAAAAATTCAATGCCGGAAACCCTGCGGTTGACCTACCGGAAAAATATTTCAGACAAAAAGAAATTTTTCAAAAAAAAAAAAAAAGAGTTAATGTCGTGGTTCTCTGGCGGTCTCTGGTGGTGGCGGGTCAAAATTGGGGTTAAAATTGAAATTATGGTAAAAAATTGGTTAATTGGTGAAATTTGGTCTAAATTGGGGTTTAAATTATTAAATTGGTGTTGAATTGGTTTTTTTTTTTTTGTTGTAAAAAATAGACTTTTTAGTTATCGGTGCGAGAAATTAGTAAGTCGAGGTATGATCGTGGAATTTTTTTTACTTGGGGGTCGAAGACCAAAAACGACCAAAGTTAGGGGCAAAGTGCAGTTAACCTTACTTTTAATTCTCTGGTTTAATTATGTAAGGTTACGACCTGTGTACGATCTATTTTTACTGGGTTCGTACTTTAATTGATAAATTCATAGGTTCGTACTGAATCGTACTAGTTCGTACTTTAAATCAACGACTATAAATTTTTACTAAATATTTTCTACGCATCAGATTAAATCATTTGTGTCCGAGTAGTACAAACCCTCTCGGACCGTAGACAACCCCGACTTTCTTAATGTAAGAAGCTGAACTTAGGAGTAGAGGAGTTGTGGCCTCCCCCAAACGTACCAATTTTTGTAAATAAGAATTTTGGCTTACGATATTATTTTTATTCTTTCATTTTATGTAAATTTATATATTTTTTCATGTTTATAGTACAACATAAAATATTATGATTAAAACTTGGCGGTCGTTATATGCAAGCCCATTTTTTTATTAGTTCAAAACCACATAAAGGAGTTTATTAGTTCAAGGCCACAAATTAATTTAATTTTATTACATTAAGACCAAAGATGACAAATATACCCTTATCCACAAATAATATTCAAATATAAATAAATTTTATTTTTAATTTGTTCAAGACCAAAAATCAAAAAAAAAAAAAAAGAAAAGAAATATCACGACTGCCAACCAGCGAGACTTTGACCGCACCGGCGATGACCAGCGACCCACCCACTGCACCATTACCACCACCAACAAGTAAGTCCATTTTACTAAACTTTTGTTTGTAAATTCGAAAACATTAATCGAGCATCGATGTCCTTTTTACTAAATTTTTATTTGTAAATTCGAAAACATTAAGCGAACATCGATTCTTGATAAATATGTATGAATGAACATTAATGTATGCTTATTTCTTGTTGGGTTGCAATGATTTGGCCGGTTTTGAAAAAAAAATTGAGATTGAAATTGGTTTTTTATTTTTTTTCGTTGGTTTCCGAAATCGGGTTATCCAAACCGATTTTGTACACAAAAATCGGCGTCATAATACCGATTTTTGTTAACCAAATCGGCGACACAACATCGACTTTACAAGTCAAAATCGGCGTTCTAATGTCGATTATTGAGTACAAAATCGTTTTTCGAATACCGATATTTTTTTATTTTTTTTTAAATAATACATTATATATTTGGTTAATTGATATTTTTCAAATATTTGGAACGAAAATGTTTATCACCATTCGGTGGCGTCTACCACGCCTTTAACTCAATCGAGTAGAGCTTTCCGTATCTCAAATATTTATTCGTTAGATAATTCATTTGAATAATCCTCTATCAATCCCTTAGGTTGATGCACGAAAGTATGAGAAAACGGTCTTAAAACAACACAGATAATAAAATCGGTATTTAAAAACCGATTTTTGTAGTACAAGTCGGCATGACAATACCGATAATACAAAAACAAATCGGTGTTGTCATCCCGATTTTTACTACAAAAATCGGTGTTTAAGTACCGATTTTTATTAAAATAATCAGAATGTGGTTACCGACTTTAGTAACGAAAATCGGTATTTGCAAACCGATTTTTGGTATCGTCGAATTTTTTCCCAACAAAAAAAAACGACCCAAAAGCAAAAATAAAGGGTTAAAACATATTTCATTGTGTTCTCCACCCTCGTAAACCACCATATCATTGTTTTCTGGTTCCATCGTGAATGTTTGGTATGCATTTGATAATTTTGGTGTGTAGGATTTCTTTGTGGGATTGTGATGAAGAAGAAGAAGAAGAAAGAGAGTTTTAAGTCGTGAAATAAGAAAGAAGGGTTTCTGGATTTATGTACTTTATTTGGTCTTGCACAAAGGAAATGATTTCTTTTTATTTTTTAATGTTTTGTATTTTTTTATTTGATTTTAAATTTCATTAAGGGTAAATTAGTATTTTTATGTTGAAGGTCTTGAATTAATCAAAAAATGGGCTTGCATATAACCGCCGCCTTAAAACTTATACTCTATTAAATATTATCTATATGTATTGAGTCATTTTAATATATTTTTTATGAATATAATTCCTCTAAAACAATCCGGCGGCGATGACCCTGAGCCCCATTTTTTTAACATATTCATCGTTGTATTATCTCGAAACTCACCCCTTGTAAAATATTTGGGGTCCGTGATTTGGGTTTCGAACTACGTACCCACATGCTTCCTCGTGAACGTACAATCACATATAGACTAATAACGAATTAGCAGGGCCGATCCTGGAGTGGAGCGAACATGGCTCACGGTCAGGGCCCAATTTCCTAAATGGGCCCAAATTTTCATTTTTTATCTATACATTATATATTTTTATACGCAAAAAATATTGTTTTATTGATTAAAAAAATATTCTCTTTTTTTTTTTCAATATTTTTTATTCTTCTGTTATTATTTAAAAAAAATGTTTCAAACTAGATGTAATTTTTTTATCAAATAAAAATTAATTACATATTTCTCTAACATTTGCTTCACATATTTGCATGTAGATATATATTAATATTTTCAATCTTCTATTTATGAGATTTCGATTAATAAATGATTTATTTATATTGCACAAAAAAAAAAGAAGAAAAAATCGTGCATTGCCCCCGAATTGCTATATTATAATCGTACAATTTATATTTTGGCTCCGGAACCCCAAATATGCTGGACCAACTATGCGAATTAGATTATTTACCGTCCAAATTCTTAAATTAAACCTTATATTAAACGACCGTATCCATGCATAAATCCAAATATATAAGGCCAAGTACTTATAATTAATAAATAATAATACCGATATTTATTTATAATGAGGTCCCATCTTTTTTATTTATTTTGCTAATAAGTAAAAGAGGACAAGCACAAAGGAACAACATATATATATTTCACTAGCTAATTAAGTAGTAGGGATCAAGCCATGGACCAAGTGACAGGCACAACACCGATGTCCTCGTCGAGTCCTAAGGCTTTCCAGACAGCGTCGGAACCATCAACGATGTTGTTAAGACACGGTGGCTGACCAGCGTGTTCTTTGTCACACCCATTTCTCGAGTCACACTCGTCCACTACTTTTGCCGTCGTACTCCTCCCGTTTCTCGCAACTATACGTATCATTTTACCGCATCTCGATCCGCCATTGTACCTAACGAAATTCCGACACAAAATATAGAATTAAATCGAGTTACTCAAGACTAGCGAAATCAATATAAATAACCTAATATATTTCTTTGCCATTAATTTAATTGCACTCACTCCGTTTTAACGAAATTAAATTGTTGCATATTATCTTGTTACTTTTACAAATTGCAGCGCGTGATGCTTAAAATGCAATTAAATATTCTTAATTAGTAATTTCATTATTATCACACATTAGCTCTTGCTTATGAGATCGTTTAATAATAAAGGGTATTCTAGTCTTTGTAGTATATTTATTCTGAAAAAAATTAATGACTTTCTGAATGTTAATTTGAAACGGAGAGAGTACCATCCAGTCGATAATGCGACAACTCTTTCGGATTTACTATGGTACTTATTGTCGCACTCGGATGGCCCTCCGCCATCCCCACCCTCACTGAAATCATTCAAGGTGAGTTTGGCTGGTGTCGAGGAGGAGACGACGGGAGAACATGAGTACTGAGGATAAGATTTTCCGCGACAGTGTAGGGTACCTGACGGGCGGCATTGACCTCCTCCTCCACCACTGCCACCACCACTGCCGCTGCAGACATGAGATCCAACACGAGGGTCTTCGTTGCATTTACCGTTGCTGCATATTAATTGACCGGCGCAGTCATTTAGGGTTTGGCAAATTGGATAATAATGGAAATAAGGGTGAAAAGGCAGAAGGAAATTGGTATAGTGTTGGCCATCATTTACTAGGGCTCAATTTTGTTAAGGGATAATTATCATAAATTTATTTACTCAATCAATGATAGAATTATTGACCATGTAGTAATGTTATTAGTAACAACACTTTTTAATTAGTTTAACAGTAGTGACAAATAATAAAAGATGATAATTATTGAGTTGTTAACTCTCAATTGATCATATGACGTAGTTTAACAGTGACAACAAATAGTTGAGTGAAAATAATAATATATTGAAGAAATAAACAATTGTTTTAATTGGCAACACAATCAGCAACCACTCGATGTGCATTGATCGAATAAACTTCAATTCGTCCTTGCGCAATAGCTCGTAAATCGCATGCGGGAGATGTAAACCACATTAGGCTAAACATGTCTGACTAACTTGACCAAAAAAAAATTCGACAAGGGAAAGGAAATTCGAACTCGAGTAAATGATATCTCACTCTCTTGCTCCGTCAAATAGATCTCTCGTGGAAAGGCTATAACCATCTAGTTTTATTAATAAAACTCATGATTTTGGGAGTGTTCTGTTGTTTGGGATGGAAATAATTGAAGTTAGCAATTTATTTTCTTTTTTAAAATGAGAAACTAATTTCAATTTTCTTACAAAATAATTCAGAAAATTAAAATTGAAGCTCCAATTTTTAAATGTAACTGGAATGGAAAAATTGACTCCATATTCTTTGATGGAATCCTCCCAATTCACAAACTCTGTTTTTATTGACCTATAATATAAAATATGTAATAATATTGATATTATATATAAAAAAATCAAATGATAAAAATCAGATAAAAAATACGAATCTTATGTATATATTTCGAAGCCAACACAATTCAAGAAAATTTAAAATAATTTTTTTTTTGGGAATTCTAAATGAAGATATTGTACATGTTGAAATCGCTGGAATTTTGAAATTTTTACTCCAAAATAAATCACCCCTTTTATATTAATATAACTATCTTGATGACAAATAAAAATAATAAAATTTGACTGTATGATTGCAATTGTCATATACTTGTGGATTATGGTGGTCCCAATGATAATAAAAAAGACTGAAATTCAAGCAAATGAAACCATGAAGGCAATGCCAGGTAATATTGATTATTACTTATTAGGGTGGAGGATAGACTTCTTCAATCCTACACTCGGTGATAAACAATGAGTGGGTCGTGATCTGCTGCATGTTTTCAAGGCTTTTAGCAACCGCCATGCACCTTGTGTAATTTCTAATTATTATAGAGCTCTGTGTCAAAAATATTGTCCAAGAACTCTCTTGAAAAGTGTTAAAGTCAATAAAGCCCCTGATAGGTGATTGTTGTTCGATGTAAGGGCAATTTATTCAAAACTAATGTATTCATTTAAAATTTGAATTATTTTCTTAAAATAAATCGATTACATTTATACGTTTAAATATGAAAATTAAAAATTAATAGTATAAGTGAGAGTTCAAACAAATTTTCAAGGGGAAATATGGGATATCCCCTAGTTTTGAAAATATATAGGGATACGTCATATGAATAACAATTTAAAAAAATTCTAAAATCCATAATTTATTTGCTTCAATTTTTTCTTCGTGGAACCGCCAGTGCATCCCAAATTTCTTCCCAAAAAAATATGAGGAAGATGAATTAGGCATGTACGGAGTAATTTGGCATGAGATAACCACTCTAGTATAACGGTTTGGGGCTAACACCGGCCGTTAATTTTTATCTCTTTTTTTTGTATTAAATATTTTCCGTTATTGAGATGCGTTGACTTTTTCCTTTTTTTTCTTTATTTTGACTTGTTTTATGATATTATTTTCTCGCCAATTATCAACTTTGAATTTTTAAAAAAATATATTTTTCCATTACTCAACAATTTAATAAAAATCAAGAAAAAAAATGTCAATGTTGTTAACTCAACGACATTCAACATCAGTCAACAGCGGCAAAAAAAGATCAACAAAAAAAAGAGTCAATCGAGTTAAAAAGAAAGTCAACGTCGGATTACCAAATTTTGAAAAATCAGGGTCAGTGGGTAAATTTGGTTAATTGATGAAATTGGGGTTAAATTATTGTTGGATAAAATTTTAGAGGTTATTATAATAGTTTAAAAGAATACAGGGGTCTTATTGCAATTTTCTCAAAGAAAAACCCCAAATTCAACCGTTGACCGTTACTACTTAACGGTCAAACTGACCGAGGGACTAAATGTGTTAAAATGTGACAACATTAGTGTGTATTTTGTTGATGGCGGTAAATGGGGGACCAAAATTAAAAAAGTTGCAAACTTGGGGGACCAAAATTGTAATTATCCCAGTCATGTACCTTTTTTTCACCCCAAAATTATATAGTTATATATAGTCGACCGACTATGTAGACCGTTGATTATAAACAAAAAAAAAATTATCGACACCAACAACAAAAATCACAATTTAATTCTTGATATTATAAATTGTTAAGTGTATATTTTTACACTTTATCGTACCTTTTTATTTGAGCTTTTGGTGTGTTTTAACGATAATTGGTGCTTAAAAAGTTGATTTATTGTATTTTAGGTACAAATTGAAGAATTGGAAAAGTATGGGGTCAAAACTGCAATTTTGGAGAAAATATGGGCCAAAAGTGAAAAAATCAAAATTATGAAGATTTAAAGATCGGACCCCCATCCGAGTTTTAGTTCAAATTGTGGGACCCCCGTTTGAGAACCAGAAGCAGTCTCTGGTTGTGAGACGGCCGTCCGAGTTTTAGAACAAAATTCGGGACGACCGTCCGAGATGACGAAAAAACGCAGTAAAGGAATCCTAATTGCACAAGGAACTACCTTCTTCCCCAAGTTTTCCATCTTATATAAGACCAAGTCAAGCACAAAATTAGGGATCCATCTTTGGACGCAAATTCAAGAGCAAAGAAGATCAACGAAGATTCAAGCATAGTTTTTCTTATTTAATTTATTTATTTTATTTTATTTATCATAAGAATTACGAGTAGCTATGTCTTTATTTCTAGGATTTTATTTGAAACCCTATGTGGGATTTATGAACCCAATTCTATGATTTTATGCAAGTTTTAGTTCCATATTATTTCTTCTACTTGTTTTATTAAGTTCATGAAACTGGCCACTTTATGCGCTTTTATGTTATTGTTAATCGCATGAATCGGAAGATCGGGTTAATAATTAGAACTGTGGTAGAAGAGCCTTTGTGGTATTAACATAGGAATATAGTTAATCTTTTAGGTAGCCATTATTGAGATTTGTGCTTAATGTTGTGTTCTAGAATTAATTGCATAGGAATATAGTAATTGAATCTAGGGTATTAGAATCGTAATACACGCGGAAGCGGGTTACGATTATTTTAGCATCTCAGGTTAATAATCCGGGTTAATTGCTTGCATAATTGAAGGAATTCGGAGAAATAATAATCACATAGGGAGAAAAATAAAATCCTAAGCTTGTTTACTCTGATAAATCTTCGTGTTTAATTCGCTTTCTTGCTTTGTCGTTTTAATTTAGTTTAATTTAGTTAATTCACTCTAAATTTCGACTGTGTAGGGTGGGCTTGATAATAATTGGTAGAATTTAGTGCCTAGGATTAGATAATTAAATATTCCATGTGGGTTCGATATCCTGACTTTTAGTCCACTATATTACTTGTACAATACGTGCACTTGCGTGTAGGTTTTCGGCCAACAAGTTTTTGGCGCGTTGCCGGGGAGTATTTTAATTATTTATTTTATTCTAGCTCTAGATTTGAACAATTTTCACGATTCACCCATTTAATTTTTGTTTATTTTTTTTCAAGGTACTGTGTATGCATAGAAGACTCGATCTTGCTAGAGAACCGTTTGATCCCGAAATCGAACGTACTTTTCGAGCGGCTAGGAGACGTCAACGCGAAAACAATATAATGGAGGACGAAGAACGCAGGGCCGCGGGCAATTTACTCGAGGCCAACGGAAACCAAGTCCAAGACCCACCCCCTCAACTTCCAGCACAGCCAGCGGTTCATCCACGAGCACTTCAAGATTACATAATCCCAACTCTAGACGGATTCCGCCCGAGCATCCAATATCCACCCATTGAGGCGCACAATTGTGAGATCAAGCAAGGCCTCTTGACGATGCTCCAAAATAACGGGTTATTTAGTGGATTGGCAGGTGAAGATCCCCATCTTCACATTATCAATTTTCTAGATACCTGTAACTCCCACCGTCAAAACGGCGTTTCCCAAGAGGCGCTTCAATTAATTCTCTTCAAGCACTCCCTACAAGGAAGAGCTCGCCAGTGGTTGATGTCCCAAGCCCCCCACTCTATCTCGTCGTGGCCTCAACTCCTCAACCTTTTCATGAAAGTTTATAGCTCACCCGAGAAGGATGAGAGAATCCGACGAGAAATTCATAATTTTGTCCAAGAGCAAGGCGAACAATTATACGAGACATGGGAGAGATTTAAAATTTTTTTGCGGCGGTGTCCAACACATGGAGTCGAAAAATGGCGGCAAATCCACATCTTCTACCAAGGGATTAACGAGAATGCACGAACCGTTTTAGATGCCTCAAACGGAGGTAATTTTATGAGTCAATCGATACCGGATGCATTTATCATGTTGGATCAAATTGCACAAAATCGGTTTGCCAAGTCAAGCGAGAGGACGGTTAGTTGAGCCAAGAAAGTTCCCGGAGTGTTGGAGTTAGATGCAATTACGGCCCTTCAAGCTCAAGTGACCCAAATTGCTCAACAAAATCAACTCCTTCTACAGCACATCAAAGCAAATCCACCACAACAAGTCCAAGCCGTTGAATCTCCATGTTGTGAAATTTGCGGTGGTAATCATTACACGCTCCAATGCCAACAAGATGTGGAATCGCTCAACTACGTCAATAATGCGCCCCGCCAATTCCAAAATCAAGGGTGGAGATCACAAGGGCAATATGGAGGGAATCAACAAAGCCAAGGATATCAAAGACCTCACGGTCAATTCCAAAATCAAGCCCCTCCTCAACAAAGCTTTCAAGGCAACAATCCACCGGCCCAAAAATCAAACACGGAGGAGATATTGGCCCAATTCATGACTGCTACCCAAGCCTCGCTGCGGAATTTGGGGAATCAATTCGCTCAATTCGTTGTGAACCAAGAGAAATGTCCGGCGGGAGCATTGCCATCAAACACGGAAGATCCTCGAAAGCAAAAGTTCGAGACGTGCCAAGCTATCGATTTCAAGATCGAGAAAAAAAGAAGAAATTCAAGTCAAGCTGCAAGTCACTGTAGCCGAATGGATCGAGCCAATCCCATATCCACAAAGATTGCTATCAAAAAAGATCGAGGTCGAGACGTGCCAAGCAGTCACCTTGAAGAACGGTAAGCAATTGGAGGAAGCCCCACGAAAAGAGAAGAGAAACACGGTAATCGAGAAGTCGAAAGTGAATGAGGAAAAAGAATCAACTCATGAAGAGCCACCATCAACGGTGCCTTCACAAGTCCCTCCAATTCCTTATCCTCAAAAGTTTATAAAGAAGAAGCTCGATGCCGAATATCAAAGATTTTTGGACAAGTTGAAGGAAATTTGCATAAATATTCCTTTCATTGAAGCACTTCAAAAGATGCCAAAGTGGGTGAAGTTCCTAAAGGACCTCGTGAAGAAAAGTAAGAAATTGCAAGGGAACGAGATGATCCAACTCACGGAGCAAATTAGTGCAATTCTTACTCGGCCTCTTCCACAAAAACTCGGCGATCCAAGTAAGTTTACTATTCCTTGTACTATAGGAGGTAACAATTTTAGATCACTCATTGATTTAGGCGCTAGCATTAGTCTTATGCCTTATTCAACCTTTAAAAATCTTGGGTTAGGAGAAATTGAACCGACGGCTATAACTCTTCAATTAGCCGATAGATCTTTAGTTTACCCAAAAGGTATTTTAGAGAATGTGCTAGTGAAAGTCAATAAATTTATCTTCCCTGTTGATTTCGTGATACTAGATATAGATGAGGATATGGAGATACCTCTTATCGTAGGGAGGCCGTTTTTAGCCACGTCGAAAACGCTAATTGATTGTGCTAGTGGTGATCTTACAATGACTGTGCATGATCAAACAATCAAATTCAATGTTTTTAGTGCTAATAAAAATCCATGTGATAATAATGATTGTTTTGCTATTGAGCTTATGGATTTTACAAATAATGAAAATTTTGATGTTTTGATCTTGGACAATGGGAAAGCATCTTTGAGTGCAGGTGATGATGGCGGAAACAAGAATCGGAAGGAGCAAGTTTACTTCATGGACTCAATTTCAACTCCTCCGAGAGAAAGTCATACGAGTCGAGGTCTTAACAACGATGAGAATGCAATGAAGATGTTGCCACCCAAAGACTCGAGCAAGTCACGAGAGAAGGATGAGTCAAGCTATTGTGATCGTAAGGAGAAAATCAAAAAGGAATTGCACAAAGGACAGTTGGTGTTATTGTGCAAATCCCCTCTTTCGTTATTTCCAAGGAAGCGAAAATCAAAGTGGTCGCGGCCGTTTATCGTCCAAGAAATTCTTCCTCACGAGGTGGTCAAAATAAAGGAGCGAGATTCAAATCGTACGCTCAACGTGAAGCGGAGCTGGCTCACACCATATTGGGAAGCGAGTGAAGATTGTCAAGTGACATCGGTCACTTTTGCTTGAAAATAAAGAAGCAACATCCGGCTGAAGACTTTAAACTTAGCGCTTCTCGGGAGGCAACCCGAGCTTTATTGTTTTTCGTAGTTTTTCTTTAATTTTTCGTTTCGTTTTTATCGTCATATGCATGCATTCTAATTAATTTATTTGAATTTTAATTTTCAGGGTCGAAAACATGGTCATGGGGTCCATACGGCCGTCCGAAATTGCAAGCAAAATCCCAGACGGCCGTCTGGGAAACAGAAGGCCGCAATTTGCAGCTCTGCCTGTGGGACGGCCGTCCGAAAAATAGCCTAAAAAGTACACAACTAGTAAGGGCCAAAAAAAAAAAAAAAAAAAACCGGACGGCCGTCCGAGTTAAAAATTGGGTGTTTTAAATTTTATAAAATTAGATTTTCTCCCCCATTATTTCATAAACCCTCCTCTTTTCTTCTCTCAAACTCCCACACACAAATTTTTGAATTTTTTTTATTTTTTTCGAATTTTTCTTCCAAAATTCACAATTTTTTTTCTTTTGTTGGTGTTGACAGGGAGGTTAGAGAATCGAATCAAATTCTCCAAAATATACTTATTTGATAGAGCTAGGGAGGAGACCCCGATCACATCGACTCCGACTAAATCAGGTGTTTCTATCCTTAAAACTTTGTGCTAATTTCGTTGAGGGCAACGAAAATTTTAAGTTTGGGGGTGAAAAACATGTTTTTGTGTTTATTTTTTTTAGTTTGCATGCATTAGGTTTTATTCGTTTTTATTGTTTTTCTCGTTTTTCCAGAATTTAAAAAAAAAATAAAAAAAAATTAAATTTTGCTTGAGTCGAATGCATCGATGATTTATGATGATGAGAGATGATCAATGTTTGATGATGAGATTGCTTGTTTTGTGTGATAAGGATTTGATGTTTGTTTATCTTTCGATTCAACGGGACTTAGAAGCGAATTATTGCTAGGAATCACATTTCGTGCATTGCTTTGATTGAATTTTTTGTATTTTAAATTTGGAATTAATTTGTGCTAGATCATGCTATGTTCGGTTTTAAGACTCACCTTAGGAAATTTATGATACGAAGTATTGAGTAGTGAGTGATTTGGGATATGATTTAGGCCTTCTTTGAACCGTTTGAGCCTTTCAAGCCGACCTTTTTATCGAAATTATCCTTAGAACCTTGATTTGAGCCTTGGAGAAAAGGTGTTCTTTCTTTTAGCCAATGTGTAAGGTAGAATAGGTGGAGATTCGTGAAAATTACCCCTTGGAGTTCGGTCGAAAAATTTTATAAGGTCCTTCTTCTTCTTCGGAAAAAAAAAAGAAAAAAAGAAAAAAGAAGACAAATATATATGCTTCTATATATATATAAAAAAAAATAATAAAAAAAAAAAGAAAGAAAAAGAGAAGAAGAAGAGAAGAAGAAGAGACTAGAAGGGAGAAATAAGGACTAGTTGTTGAATTATTTTTGAAAACTCGATCCATTGTCTCAAAAGCAAAAGTGGAGGCTTTTGAACTTTTGAGAATCGAGTTTATTAAAGTCCGTAGAGGTGAATTCATTGTTTCAAACGCCTATCTTTCAAATTTTGGCGTAATCACCTAAATTCAAGAAGAATAGCCACACATACCCATATTTCCTACCTCGAACCAAAGAGCCTAACAATTGAAAGCCACAAAGCCCCAATGATCCCAATAGCTTAATGTTCGATATTAGTAGAGTAGAATAATTTGGTGAGTATTTGGAGTCAAGCCTATACATGTAAGTATAAATTCTTTCTATCTTTAATTTGCAAATATTGGATGCTTGAAGCAATTGTATGAATTGTGGTTTTTGGTAATGGTGAGTGACAAAGTGTTGTTGAATTTTGAGCTTGCGAATGCCTAAGAATTGTCATTATAATTACAAGTTCTGAAAACGTGAAGTTGATCATTGATCTATGTGATGAGATGTTATCGTTGAGTTATTTGCTTATTGGTAGATTTTGCTTGAGGACAAGCAAAAGTTCAAGTTTGTGGGTGTGTTAAGTGTATATTTTTACACTTTATCGTACCTTTTTATTTGAGCTTTTGGTGTGTTTTAACGATAATTGATGCTTAAAAAGTTGATTTATTGTATTTTAGGTAGAAATTGAAGAATTAGAAAAGTATGGGGTCAAAACTGCAATTTTGGAGAAAATATGGGCCAAAAGTGAAAAAATCAAAATTCTGAAGATTTAAAGCTCGGACCACCGTCCGAGTTTTAGTTCAAATTGTGGGACCCCCGTCTGAGAACCAGAAGCGGTCTCTGGTTGTGAGACGACCGTCCGAGTTTTAGTACAAAATTCGGCACGGCCGTCCGAGATGACGAAAAAACGCAGTAAAGGAATCCTAATTGCACAAGGAAACTACCTTCTTCCCCAAGTTTTCCACCCTATATAAGACCAAGTCAAGCACACAATTAGGGATCCATCTTTGGACGCAAATTCAAGAGCAAAGAAGATCAACGAAGATTCAAGCATAGTATTTCTTATTTAATTTATTTATTTTATTTTATTTATCATAAGAATTACGAGTAGCTAAGTCTTTATTTCTAGGATTTTATTTGAAACCCCATGTGTAATTTATGAACCCAATTCTATGATTTCATGCAAGTTTTAGTTCCGGATTATTTCTTCTACTTGTTTTATTAAGTTCATGAAACTGGCCACTTTATGCGCTTTTATGTTATTGTTAATCGCATGAATCGGAAGATCGGGTTAATAATTAGAACTGTGGTAGAAGAGCCTTTGTGGTATTAACATAGGAATATAGTTAATCTTTTAGGTATCCATTATTGAGATTTGTGCTTAATGGTGTGTTCTAGAATTAATTGCATAGGAATATAGTAATTGAATCTAGGGTATTAAATCGTTATACACGCGGAAGCGGGTTACGATTATTTTAGCATCTCAGGTTAATAATCCGGGTTAATTGCTTGCATAATTGAAGGAATTGGGGGAAATAATAATCACATAGGGGGGAAAATAAAATCCTAGGCTTGTTTACTCTGATAAATCTTCGTGTTTAATTCGCTTTCTTGCTTTGTCGTTTTAATTTAGTTTAATTTAGTTAATTCTCTCTAAAATTCGACTGTGTAGGGTGGGCTTGATAATAATTGGTAGAATTTAGTGCCTAGGATTAGATAATTAAATATTCCCTGTGGGTTCGATATCCGGACTTTTAGTCCACTATATTACTTGTACGATACGTGCACTTGCGTGTAGGTATTTTAACCAACATAAATCAACTTGTACAAATATATGTCGAAATACACAATCACATGCATATGTTCTCAACAAAGAACAAATCATCATCATCATCAATGAGTACCAAACAAATAATTTAAAAATCACAATCATCAACATGACTACACATAAAAAAAACAAAATAGCTTATATATGACACCATAACTATATATATGACACAATATATTCGGGTTTTCGGGTTTCGGGTTTGGGTTTCGGGTTTCGGGTTTCGGGTTTTGGGTTTTCGGGTTTCGGGTTTCGGGTTTTCGGGTTTCGGGTTTCGGGTTTCGGGTTTCACAATCATATATGACTACATGTTACTACACGTGACTATATATGACTACATGTATATGACACCATGTGACTATACGAGTATAGTCATATACAATGTAGTTTGTAGTTTATAGCTCCAAGACGAGAACGACTTGTTTTAAACGACAAGCACAAAGTCCACTCCGCAAAAACTTACTACATAGTAGTTCAAACATCAAGACCTGCGAAAAAGAAAAAGAGTTCAACAAACAACGAATTTTGCTTCAAATTTGAATCTGCACACACACACACACACATACTATCACCTACTGATATACATATACATCACCAGCATATACTCCACCACATAACTCATACATGACAATATGTTACTATATAGTAAAAATCATAAAATAATAACTTTCACGGGGTGAATAAAAAAAATGAACCTAAAAGATTCACAAGCATACAAAAATTCATTTAATTACGACATGCATTTCATTCAAACGGCAGAAAAAAATTTCTAAATTAGAATATGATGTAATAAACTAAAAAATGCACACATACATAAACAATCAAAGAACTCGATCAAACACGAAACTGATTAAAAAATCTAGCCAATTGATACAAATTATCAATTGAGTCGAAGAATCAGAGTGAAATTAAAGTCGAGTACAAATGACTACAGTGCACTACAGGTCCATATCTTACTAAATGAGACTATATATGACTGCAGTCATCTGTAGTCATATATAAATTTATATAGTAAAATTCGTAGCAAATCTAAGTTTTAACAGAAATTTCATATTGCTAATCCTTTCTAAATTGGAAATATGAAATGTTAGAATCCGAGAGGATTCTAATTTCGGGTTTTCAACATGTGTGTGAAAACCGTGTATAAAAACTAGGGAAGTTTCCTTAGTTCTTTAAACTCTTATTTTGTCATTAATTTATTTTATTACCTAAGTGTTTTATTAACAAGGAATTTATTTGACTAAGACTTTCCTTGTTTACATAACTCCTTGTTCCTTACGTGAAGATTATATCTAACCTAATGGGCTCTAATTTTGTAGGGCTCTACTAATACAACTAAGGAAGTATAAGAAGGGCAGCATCAACGTCGTCATAAGTCGTCCCTTTTATTTGAGAGAAAAACTTTTTCTGCTCTTACGTTGCTGCTCCTGAGTTGTGATCTTATTCGAGAAGAAAAACACAGCAAAAGATTTGCTTCTTTCACGCGAAAAGAAGATCGGTTCTTCGGGAGAAGAACTCAGAAGATCTCGGGAGGAGGTCGATCCGCCGACTGAGGGACTCAGCGTTGAAGGAATTTCAACCGTGCGGAAAGGGATGTGCTGCAAAGTGAAGATTCACAATTCAGCGTAGGATACAAGAACGGCGTCGACAAAGAGGGAGTCTTTGCATTTTCGATTAAGTCCTATTACTGTATTCGTAAAACTAAAAATTAGTGAATTTCATTTGCAGGTCCCCGTGGATGTAGGGTACAATTGTATCCGAACCACTTTAAAATTTGTGTCTTTTTATTACTGTTCCATTAACTGTTGCAACTCTTCGTAAAACAGTAGAACAGTAGCTAAAACTGAATCTGGAATTTATCGGACACAAATTTATAATTAATTTGCACAAAATAATTCTAACAATTGGCATCAAGAGCCTGTCACTAAATATATCTAGTGAGATTTTGGGAACTGATTACTCTTATTTTGTGCAGATATGAATACTCAACGAGAAGGATCTTCAACTACTCGTCCACCTCTTCTAATCGGCTCCAACTACTCATACTGGAAATCAAAAATGAAGATGTTTATCAAATCCATAGATGAGAGAGCATGGCGCGCCATCATAACTGGTTGGACACCTCCCATGATCAAAGGAGAAGACAAAGAGGAAGTATTCAAACCAGAAGCAGATTGGAGTGATGGAGAAATACTACTCGCAAACTACAACTCGAGGGCCCTAAACGCAATATTTAGTGGTGTTGATGATAATCAATTTAAACTAATAGCGTCATGTGAATCTGCAAAGAGAGCTTGGGAAATTCTTCAAGTCACATACGAAGGAACGTCAACTGTAAGGACATCCAAGTTACAGATGTTGGCCACCAAATTCGAAAATTTGAAGATGGAGGAGAATGAGACGATCACTGACTTCCATGCTAAATTATGTGATATCTCCAATGAATCATACGCACTCGGTGAACCATACTCAGAAAGCAAATTAGTGAGAAAAGCGATGCGCTCATTACCTGAAAGATTCGCTTACCGAATTGCTGCCATTGAAGAAGTCAGAGACGTTGACACGCTCAAACTAGACGAACTCATGGGGAAACTTCTAGCACAAGAACTCAATCATGGTGAAAATCATCGTGAAAAGTCTAGAGAAAAGAAGATAGCCTTTCAAGCAGAAACATCATATGCAACGCCCCAAAATTCGTCAACTCAAGAAGATGAGCAAACAGTTGAAGAATCCTTGGCACTACTATCGAAAAATTTTGGGAAATTTCTCAAAAAGATCGAAAAAAGGGGAAATCTTCCAAGCACAGGGAAACCCGTGAATTTTCAAAATTCTAGGAGAAATTCAAATCAAGATAACTCAGAGGAGTCAAAACCAAGAAGAATACAATGTCGAGAATGCGAAGGCTTTGGTCACATTCAATCAGAATGCGCAAACACCCTGAAGAAAAAGAAGAAAATGTCACTTACTACTGGTTGGAGCGATGAAGAAGAATCTGATGATGACCAAGGAAACAACAATCAAGTCACTAACTTTGTAGCATTCAGCAGCACAGTTCCTCTGGACAGCTCAGAATCAACTGTTGCTTCAACTGTTGCAACAGACTGTGAAACAGAATCCAGGTATGAAAATATGTGTTCTTATTATGACAAAAATCTAAACGAAAATTCTTCTTTTGCAGAGGATCCGAACAGCAGCAGTGATGAGGAAGAACCAACCTTGGATGAAGTAAAGGAGGTATATGAAAAAATGTACCAAAAATGGCTCGACGTCGTTAAGGTAAATAACTTCCTGGAAAAGGAGAAGTTTGTGCTTGTAGAGGAAAACAAGACACTAAAGGTAAGAATCTCTACTCTTGAGGAAAGGGTCATATCTAGTGATCAAGAGAAAAATAGTTTGCAGGCTAAACTTACTCAAACTCAAGAAGCAATTGCAAAATTGAACTTGGGTAGAGGTAATCTAGATGAAATCTTAAGCAACAACAAGCCAAACTATAATCGTCTAGGCATAGGAGGGAGTCAGCTACCCAAAGTTGATCTAAAGCGAAAGGAAGATCAAAACAGAAAAATCAACTTTGTTAAACAAGCTTCTGTCTCACAAACAGTTGCAACTGTTGAAGCAACGAAACACAATTCAAAGAAAAGGTTTATTCCCACTTGTTTTTTCTGTCAAAATCCAGGTCACATACGTCCTAGATGTTTCAAATATTTAAAACTTGTGAAAAAGCTTGTGGCTCGTTCTCTTTACTCTGCTAGGGCTGATTATTTTCCTTCACCCTCTCAAAAACCCAAAAATAAAATTGATATTTCCAATAGACCTCAGCAAAAAATTTGGGTTGAAAAGTCCACGTTTAAATGCTTATCTGCGATTACTTCTTTAAAAGCAAGTACTACTAATGATTGGTATTTTGACAGTGGGTGTTCACGACATATGACCGGTGTTAAAGAGTTTCTGAAAAACTATCAACAAATCACCGGTGGAGCTGTTACCTTTGGAAACGGAAAAAAAGGTGAAGTGCTAGGGAAAGGATCGCTAAATCATGAGAATCTGCCAAAGCTGAAGAATGTACTACTTGTAGAAGGACTCACGTCAAATCTGATAAGCATCAGCCAGCTATGTGATCAAGATCTTGAAGTCAGATTCAACAAATTCGCATGTCGAGTATTAGACAAAGATGAGAATTGTGTTATTCAAGGAACTCGATCATCTGACAACTGCTATATTCTTGTCTCTGCTGGTATGAACTGTTTCAACAGTCTGTCAGACTCTACAGTGCTTTGGCACAAAATAATATCTCATGAATTCTCCGCACCTAAAACACCTCAACAAAATGGAGTGGTTGAACGCAAAAATCGCACTCTGCAAGAGATGGCCAGGGTCATGATGAACGCAAAGGAGATCGCTCCTCGTTTTTGGGCAGAAGCAGTTAACACTGCATGTCATATCATAAATCGAGTCTATCTTCGACCAGGTACCACTAAAACTCCGTACGAAATTTGGAAAGGACCACTGGAAGAGGAACCAACAAAGGAATCGGAAAACAGCTCCAGTGTCGCACCAACAGTTCCAACAGTTGATGCAGCCTCTACCATTTCAGAAGAAAGTGACGTCAATTCTGAAACAGGAGACGAAGCTGAAGTCAGGCCTCTCGAATTGGATGATCAAACTCACAAGGAACCCTCAAGAAGAGTCAAGAAGAATCATCCAGTGGATCAAGTCATTGGCCCGGTAGAAGAAGAAATTCAAACCCGAGGCTTTAGCGATGCTGATTGGGCAGGTGATGGAGACGATCGAAAAAGCACAACTGGAGGATGTTTCTATCTTGGGAACAATCTCGTGTCCTGGTACAGCAAAAAACGGAATAGTATCTCGCTTTCCACTGCTGAATCGGAATATATCGCCGCTGGTAGTTGTTGTGCCCAACTCTTATGGATGAAACAAATGGTATGTGATTATGGTATTAGTCAAGATTTATTGCATATTTATTGTGACAATGTGAGTGCGATTAATATTTCCAAGAATCCAGTACAGCACTCTCGAACTAAGCATATTGAAATTCGCTACCATTTCATTAGAAATCTTGTAGAGGAAGGAACTGTCTCATTAGAGTATGTCACAACGGAGAAACAACTTGCTGACATCTTTACTAAACCCCTAGATGCACAAAGGTTTGATTACTTGCGAAATTCGCTTGGAATTTGTATTGTCTGACCTGTGCAGTTGCATAAACTGTTGCAACAGTCGGTGTCCAGACTTGCAACTTTTAAAGTTTTATGGACACATCACGCATACTGCATTTTGTTCGTCTAGGTTATGCATTAGACATATTGCATGTGATGAGACCCCTTGTGTATTGGATACTATCTGTACTTTCGAATCTTGTGAGGTAGAACTTCATCAATCCCCAAATGATAGCTACAGAGGCTTTAGCATATTTACTACCCTTCACAATCTTGTCATGGTTGAACACACTCATAAGGAAAAGCTGCCGCTTCAAATGAGTGAAAGCTACTCTTGAATTTTCGTTAATTCTATATATAAAATGTCAATCAATTGGTCTGTGAATAGTTCGAAGCCTTTTTGAGTTGAGTCAGTAAATCACGTGGCCGAAAGCTCGCTACAAGGCTCAATTAGAAAGCCCAAGGGACTACACATTGCACGACCATTATAAATTTTATATGCGGTCAGTGAATAGTTCGAAGCCTTTTTGAGTCGAGCCGGTAAACCACATGACCGAACACTCACTACACGACTCAATTAGAAAGCCCAGGGGACTACACATTGCACGATCATAACTATCTCGCTATTTTAATTGCTCTGCTCTTCATGAAAAAGCTACCTTTGATAGTGTGTGTATGCTGCCTAATAAGAGTGTTTTTGTGCTTGATTTAAGGACACTAAATTTGCTGTTAGTCTCCTTAGTCTATCTCTTGGAGCTTGCTTTTTGTTAAAATTGAAGATAAACCCCATGGTTTGATAGTCCTAATAGTATCCTATTCACTTGTGTTTATTCACTCATTTTTTTTCTTCTCACGTTTATTTTTCGTCTTAGTTATTTGCCTCTGCATGTTAGGCATTTATTTATTTATTAAATAAAAAAAATAAAAAAATCCGGGGTGGGTTCGTAATTTTTGGCGGCAATATATTTCTTCGGAGTAACTCACTTTTTTGAGCATTTTTTTCTTCTCGAAGTTTTCTTGAACTGTGTTGGGCTTCATATGTGAAGGTTGAGAGTTGCTGTACCTGAATTTAATTTTCATAAAATTGCTCTCCTTGTTGGCAGAATAATATTTGCAATTTCTTCACTATAATCTTCCTAAATTGCTAAAATACCCATGAGAAGACCAACAGTTACCCATGTTTATGCCCCTTTTCGTTTTTTTTTCTCCAATTTGGTTTTCTTCTCTACTGCTCTCTTTTCCTTCTTCCTCCTTTGCAGCAAATCACAAACCTTCACTCAAATCAAAGGAATCTAAGAGCACAGTTATGGGGAAACGAAAAAGCACCGGTGGATCGTCTTCCTTGTCCAAACGATGACCATCTCGACCAGCAACCACGTCTTCGGCAGCTCCTCCGCCGCGTCACCATCTCCTCCACTGCCACACTCGCCGGCTGCCCAATCGTCACCACCACCGTGTGCACCGCCATCGCAACCACCCAAACCGGCCTCACATGCACCCCGCCACCTCGCCACTCTCGTCGACGCGTTACTCACTCTGTCTCGCCTTCCGCTACTCGCACCACCGCAGGTCACTCTGCACCGGATCCCGTGGTGCCTATCTCTGCTGTCGATGCTTTTAATTCTCGGTTCTTTCTCCGAGCGCATCAAACCCGGTGGCGTCTGTCAAGTGTTTCATGATTTTTATGCCAACCTACCTAGTGGGGTCTCTGATTGTCGAAGTCGTTTTTACGAAGAAGAAACTCGACTATTTTACTGCCCTTGCTCAGAAAGGGGGAGATTATTCTTGAGGGGGAGTTGACAACGAAGCATCAACCCAGGAGGAACCGCCGCATACAGGGGGAGCTGATGCAGCTGCTGGAACTTCTACTGATCCAACTGTTGTTGCTCCAACTGTTCCAACAGTTGATGGTACAACAGCTGAAGTTGATACGAATGATGACGAGGAGTTGTTCGTTGATGCTGAATATATTCTGGATTAGTTTTTTTGTGGTTGTCGAATTCATTTTCTGAACAACGGCCTCTAATAGTCTGCTAGGCTTAACGTTTTCTTGTTTTGTTAACTACTGTTTTCTTGAACTGTTCTAACAGTTACTCTATTATGCAGTTTAATGTTTTTGTCAGGTATTTGATCAAGGGGGAGGACTTGATTATAATAAATAGATGACAAAGGGGGAGATTGTTAGAATCCGAGAGGATTCTAATTTCGGGTTTTCAACATGTGTGTGAAAACCGTGTATAAAAACTAGGGAAGTTTCCTTAGTTCTTTAAACTCTTATTTTGTCATTAATTTATTTTATTACCTAAGTGTTTTATTAACAAGGAATTTATTTGACTAAGACTTTCCTTGTTTACATAACTCCTTGTTCCTTACGTGAAGATTATATCTAACCTAATGGGCTCTAATTTTGTAGGGCTCTACTAATACAACTAAGGAAGTATAAGAAGGGCAGCATCAACGTCGTCATAAGTCGTCCCTTTTATTTGAGAGAAAAACTTTTTCTGCTCTTACGTTGCTGCTCCTGAGTTGTGATCTTATTCGAGAAGAAAAACACAGCAAAAGATTTGCTTCTTTCACGCGAAAAGAAGATCGGTTCTTCGGGAGAAGAACTCAGAAGATCTCGGGAGGAGGTCGATCCGCCGACTGAGGGACTCAGCGTTGAAGGAATTTCAACCGTGCGGAAAGGGACGTGCTGCAAAGTGAAGATTCACAATTCAGCGTAGGATACAAGAACGGCGTCGACAAAGAGGGAGTCTTTGCATTTTCGATTAAGTCCTATTACTGTATTCGTAAAACTAAAAATTAGTGAATTTCATTTGCAGGTCCCCGTGGATGTAGGGTACAATTGTATCCGAACCACTTTAAAATTTGTGTCTTTTTATTACTGTTCCATTAACTGTTGCAACTCTTCGTAAAACAGTAGAACAGTAGCTAAAACTGAATCTGGAATTTATCGGACACAAATTTATAATTAATTTGCACAAAATAATTCTAACATGAAACATTTCCAATTTAGTATTTTCCAAAAACCATTTTTATCCCCTATAAATTGTAGTCATAGATCTCCCAATCATTCTCCAAAAAAGACACAGATCTCCCAATCATTGCCCAAAAAAGCCATGGGCCTCCCAATCATTCTCTCAAAATCAAAACAAAACCACCAAAATTCAAACTCACAGCCACTAATTGTTACGAAAACGAACTAAAAACATGCGATTGTCTACATCAAACATCATAATTTTGCAAGTAAAAAATAAATTCAGTTTCTAAATCCCAATGATTATAATAATAATTATTAAAAAGAAAAAAGAAAAGAAAAACGTGTTAACTTACACCAGGGGACGCGAGATCCGAAATCCGACTCAAGGCCATTAAATCCAACAAATAATCGCGAAATATGAGCAGCGGAGCAGCGCAGTGGTGGAGCAAGGCGGTGGCGGAGCATAGCAGGCGCAAGGCACTGGCTGAGCAGCGGCGGTGGAGGTGAGAGAGAGAAGATAACGAGGGTTTGAGAGAGAGAAGAGAAAACGATGGTGGGAGGAGGGAGAGAGAAGAGAACGAGAGTTGTAAGAGAAACAAGAGAAAACGAGATTGAGAGAAAGAAGAGAACGATAATTGAAAGATAAAGAGGGTTAGGGTATTAAATTGTAACTAAAAGGGCAAAATAGGTATTTCAATTTATTCAGGGGTCTGTCAAATTATGATTATAATTTGGATTTTTCACTAGGAAAGAAGTATTTAGGCCCTATAATTTTAGATAAAAATTTTGGTAGAAGTTTGTAATTTTAAGATTACGATACTAGATATTAATATAGTATTATTATTGTGTTATATAGTAATTGTGTTGATCGGAAAAAAAGTCACAGGATAAATATCGAAAAAAATCAAGTAAAATAAAAAAGTCAACCTTGTTAACTGAGAATACAATGTCGGTGAACGGCGTCAAAAACAATATTAAAAAAAAAAAGTGAATGTCGAAAAACAAAGTAAAAATAAAATAAAAATTTAATGGCGGTCAACGGTCAGTGGTAATGGTGGTAAAAATCTGGGTTGTTTATCAAAATTGATTAAATGAAGAAATTGAGGTTAAATTAGGGTTGAATAAAATTTTAGGGGTTTTAGAATATTTTAGAAGAATGCAGGGGTCTGAGTGTAATATTCTCTACGAAATGTCCCAAATTCAGCCCTAATTCAATAGTTGACCGTTACTTCTTGACGGTCAAACAGACAGAGGGACTAAATGTATTAAAATGTGACAACATTAGTGTGTATTATTTTGTTGACGACAGTAAATGGGGGACCAAAAGTGAAAAATGTGCAAACTTGGAGGGACCAAAACTGTAATTATCCCGTACGTGACTATATATAACTTTGGAGTAAAAAGAAGGTACATGACTATACATCAAGGTTCTAAATATCGGTTATCGGGTCCGAGGCAGTTAGGGACCGCCACACGATAAATCAGCGTGGCGATGAGTAATCGGAGATATATTGGAAATAAATTGGTTTTTAGATTTAGTTTAATATAATTCTAAATATTATTTATAAATACTTAAAACGTATAAAAAAAATTGAACATGATTATCTCCTCGTCGTTTATATATTCTAATCACATAACAAAAGTTTAACAATAGTGAGATATAGAATGACGCCGCGGTGTGTGGATTGTTTTGTGTTTTTTTTTAGGTCAGGTTCTTCTTACGGGGTCGGTGAGTTTGAGTTTGATTGAAAGAGATAATGGGTTGGAATTGAAAAAAAAAATAATAATAATAAGCACCCTATTTTCCTTGTAATAAAAAAAATAGAAACAAATATTTTTTTCGATATATCGCTCGAAGTTTGACCCGATATATCAGTTTGACCCGCCACAGACCGCCTCGGACCGCCTCACCGTCAAAAAACCGATTTTTAAACCGCCACACAAATATCGTAAAGGTTTATGTATATCGGTCGCCACGACCGATATTTAGAACACTGCTATATATACTCTAGTCATCTATAGTCAATTTATGTATAGGAAAGTTTATAGAAAAAATATTTTTTAAAAGTTCAACAAAATTAAAAAAAATTAAAAAATTAAAAAAAATTAAAAAAAAAAAAGTAGAAAAAGTAAAAAAAGTAAAAAAAATTAAAAAATTAAAAAACTAAAAAAATTAAAATTTAAAAAAAAATTTAAAAATAAAAAGAAAATGAAAAATAATAATAAAATAAAAATTTATATTTTTTTATTAAAAAATCTGAAAAAGCGATAAATGCAGGTCCAAAAATCCTAAATGCAGTTGGCTATTATGTTGAATGCAGTTGGCTAAATACTGAATGCAGTTGGACAAAAATTGCAAATAAGGGCACAATAGTACTTTTATCTATCTAGGAGTATCTCAAAGAAATAAGTTTAGGGATGAACCTATCCCTATATATTTTCTATTGTACGTGTGTATATCAAATGAACTCAATTTTCAAAACAACGTCAACCGACAATAACACAAAACACAAAACAACATTATACAATTTAACACATGACACAACATAGTCCAAACTAGTTAATAACATAAAATAAAGTCTAAAATCAGCTATAAAAACAAACCAATGCTTCTCAAACAAACCTTATTAAATTAAACCACCATAATTATTATTAAACCCATATACTTCTCTAACAAACATTAGCTGACAATAACGCAAGACAATATTATCCAACTTACTACTCGATAAATTAATAAGCTCGATTAAATAATAATTTTTCTCGGTCCCGACTCAGTTAAAACATGTTAAATTATTAACTCGATAATTTAATAATTCACTAAATTAATAAAATTTCCCTAATCTCGACTGTATTAATTTATAGAGGTTTACCTGTATTAAATTAAACAACCATAATTAACAACAACACAAAACAAAATCAGCTACAAACAACACAAACCAACATTAGCTGATTAAAGTCAATTCAATACGAGATTGTGACTTCCTTCATTACTAAAAAAAATGTCAGTAGACGACCAAATATATCATCTGCATCAAATTATTTTGTGTTCATATTGTTATTAAAAACATCCAGTTTTTTTATTTTTTCACGAAATTCTCCGTGCGTTTAATCTTGACACCACATGTTTTTCATATACAAAACGTAAGGAAAATTAACACCAAAACTCTCTCTCTCTCTCTCTCTCTCTCTCTCTCTCTCTCTCTCTCTCTCTCTCTCTCTCTCTCTCTCTCTCTCTCTCTCTCTCTCTCTCTCTCTCTCTCTCTCTCTCTCTCTCTCTCTCTCTATATATATATATATATATATATATATATATATATATATATATATATATATATATATATATATATATATATATATATTGTAATTTCAGCTCCTATTCATAACACAAACTTTAGGTTGTTGTGAAATAATTCCCATTTAGCTCGTATATTGATTATACGAAATTGGATTCGATAGAGATATGATATTATACATTTGCAAGAGGGGAGTATGATTTGGGAAATGCATGATGAAATTTCCACTATGGCAAATTAAATAAATATATAAATATAAATATAATTGTGTTAGTGGAAAAACCTAGAAATACCATATAGAAATTGTAGAGCAAAAATATTCTTTTATTAAAATGTTTAGAAGTATTGTACAATACAATGTTATACACAAGAAAATGCTTAGACACTAAGGACACATGTTCACACCTAGTTGTTCATTGCTCTAAATAGTTAGACATGTACGGACATATGTTAAAGCCATATTTTCCAATGTGCTAAAGTCCATATTTTTGTAATACTCTCCCTTGGATGTAGCACTGCTGTATCAACTGTAAAATGGATGCCTCATTAAAAATCTTGAGCCAAAAAACCAAGTGGGGAAACACCGGTCATAAGGAAAAAGAGTGCATGAATCAAATCCAAGTTGCGTCCATAAACTGCCTCCTTAAGAACCTTATCTGGAAAAGCCATTGAGACAAAACCAGTCGTAAGGAAAAAAGAGTGCAGTGCACTATTGCTGCCCCTAAAATGACAATATAAACCCTTGATATGGGCTGCCAATCTATTTGGTGGTTCTCTCATTAAAAACCTTGAGCTGGGAAACCTTATAGGGAATAACTAATCAAAAGGGAAAATAGTACAACACAACATAACATTATATGCTCCCCGTGAAATAAATAATATAGGCTCCGAAATAGGCTATTTAAAAATCATAACTTGCCTCGTTAAAAACCGTATGTCAGAAAAACCCATTGGGAAAAAGACCAAACAAAAGAAAAAAGAGCGCAACATATCATCGCTCCTTCTTTGCTTTACGCATTTTAAATCCACAGGAGTATAAATATCAAAATTTAGTTAACCATAAAGATAGGCCATTACAACGTCTGTTAGACGTATGTCCATTCTCTCACAGACAACCCTAGGAAAGGAAAAAATGATTTTATTCATTACCATTGAATACATCTAATCATAATCAATTCCATATCAGTGGGAGAATCCTTGAGTTATAAGGCCGATATTATATCGTGCAAATTTATTGTTATTATTCCTCTAATGAACAAAATCCCATTTATATCCACGGAATTTTATTTTATCCGGAGTTTGTACAACTAGCCCATATTTATTTCGTTTCTCTAGGAAAGCCAATTCCGATTTAATCGCTTTCTCGCATTTAGGCCAAACTCGGCTCTGCCGACATTCTATTATTGAACGTGGTTCACTGGCATATTCATCCCGAAAATTATAATTGCCCTTTTTGAGAGATTAAGCTAAATTATCTGGAGCATATTTATTATGACCTGTTTATTCAGTGGATTCAATTAATCCATATGAGTGTGAGCATGTGCTACAAGGTACCGATATTTATCCAATGTACTGCACACATTTTATCAAAATTATTTTGATCGAGTGCTTCTGGCACTATCCATTCCCATATGACGGGGTATAATAACTTGTGCAGAAAACGTACAAAATCGTATTGCACGTACATAATGAACACACGCGAGACCATCTATAAAATGCTTCTCATAAAATCATAAATATTTGAAATATTTATCAAAGATTGTATTGATCCATACATATTACCAATCCTTTTTATTAAATGGTGTATAACGAATCTTATTAATATAAATAATAGAAATACTGTTCGGGCATTGGGATCCCTTCATCGTTTAACAAATGTCCTTTAGTATATTATGTATTCTTACACATCATTATATTTTATGGGCATCCCCATACTATCATGCCAAAACCTGAATATTTCAGAATTAACCAGTTTATATGAAATGGTGGTGCACGAATTGAAAATTCGAATTAGGACACAATACAATACAAAAGCTAATGCTTTTAATATCATAAACAGAACAATTGTTTATTCCCGGAGCCATAATCTCTACGGAAAGTAACACAGTTTTAGTTCGTGCTTTGTACTATATCACAAAATATATAGGTGGAAATATTTACATAGGCCAAAATATATTTTGTAGGCAATAACTCATGAGTTTTAATTTATTTTAACCAAATGATTATTTAGGTCGAAATATTTACATCCACTTTGATCAATTTAAGGATATCTTGACGAAGACTATCTTTCACATCGTCATTGAAGGCCTAAACTCATATTTAATTTTATAATGACCTTTCAATCGACCCTTAACAAAAATTTCCATCGCTTATATGGGGTATATACACGAATATTCCTGAAAGAAACTTTGTAAATTATAAAAAGGACTTTTGTTATATTAAAGTGATCGAGCGGATTTTTGTTGTGTAAATGGACTTTTATTTTTAAAATGTAAACCACATAATGTTTGCATTGTGTGTTCAGCAAATTCACGTAATTTATGTCTGGAATTGGCATTGCTTAATAATGGAGCGGGCCTCGGTTGATTGTGATTGGGCCCGGAATTGGCATGTGTTGAGACTGGACTGGACCTATTTTTGTGGCTGCATGAATTATAGAATGCATGAAATGTGCCTGTATTAGTTGTTGATTAGGCCTCAATTAATTAGTATATGGTCCTTTAGTGGGCACGTTTTGGGCCACGGACGGACCTCGGTTGGGCCTCAAAGTTACATTGTGGTTCACTCGAGATCACTATTAGTCGTACAAATTATATTCTCGTCACGGGCCCTCAAATACACCGGACCTGCCCGAAGGGATTAATCCTTATTTCATTATTGTCCAATTACACCCTTAACCCTATGTTCCACCATTGTTACTGCACTTCCTTAACCCTATGTTTTCAATGTCCTTTGTGATTCTTTAATTAAATTATTAAATGTGCATAGAATAGACCGCTTGGTTATGAAATTATTGCAAAATAAAGATCTTTATTAATATAGCAGCGATTTTGGGAATTATAATTTCACAACCAACATATTGATTGAGAAATACATATCACCAATCATACACTTTTGCGAAATCCTTTGGAGGATAACTAAATGACTTATATATACCATCGCTCCTCGCTTCCCAATAACAAATACCGTCTACGCCGCAACGTTCACCATTTGTCTTATAAACAACAAAAGCTTTATCTTTTCCGTTCCACCAAAGATGGCAAAAGAATAAGGTTCTGCTTTCAGAGCAAAATTTGAAATTAAAATTCTGACCAACACCAAGTGTATGATATCCTAGATCATCATCACCTGACGCGCAATGCAAATACAAACTTGGAGAATTTGTAGGAAGATTGTTGGCAACATACACATGAATATGTTCCTCCAAGATACACGGTTGCGCTTGAACAATGAGAGTTGAAACAATAATGAACAGTTGTAACAAGTATTTACCCATAGTAAAATGCATTTTGATATATGACGTTGTCAGTCTTCTTTTTCATTGAATTTATAGATGAAATCGCTGCAATTTGAAATCAATTAATAAAAATGTAACTAGAAATGAACTATTTTAGAAAACTTTGCCAATTTTCGGTAATTACTTTCTATTTTCATGATTTAAAATTATATTGAGTCGATTTGTTGGATAATATATTACTAAATGTGACTGATCGAATTTTGTGCCCCAGAAATGACAATATTGGATTGACAAAACCAATCCTCAAATTATGGCATGAATCAATTCTAATTTTACATTTTTATCCTCGGAGAATGAGAAACGCCACAGAAAAGTTTATTTAAACAGAAAATATTCGACACGTTCTAGACATTTCAATCCCATATAAATAGATATAGAATCAATTTTCCACTGTGCTATTTAGTTTGAATTAAGGAAGCAAATCAAGATTTTTGGAGATTTTTTAGTTTCTTAATTAACACACCCACGTGAGAAGTTTGTTGCAGCAGGGTTAGAAGTTTTCTTAATTATGCTAATCCAATGAAATATATTTGATAAATTAATTGGGGCTCTTTGAGAAAACCCCCTTACTACTTTTTTCAATTGAGGGAGGCCCAAAATATTTTAGTCCATTTGAGAAAAGTCCATACCCATTTTCAGCCACTATGTTTTCCACCTTTGCCCCCACCCGCCACATCATCACACGCTCAGCGATTTTTTTTTTCTTTTTTTTTTTTTCTTTCCCGTCTTTTCTGTATCAGTTTCCTTAATCGACTATGAAGCATAGTCGATTAGCCTTAATCGACTATGCTTTATAGTCGATTAATGAAATTCTTTAATTTAAAAAAAAAATTGTTTTTAAATTTTTTTTTATATATGAGGTATATTAATCGCCTATGATGAACCATAGTCGATTAAGAATCTGCTAGTAAACATAACAAATTACAACTGCGAAAAAATGCAAAATCAATTATATTTTACAAAAAATAAAAAATATTCAACCATTATAAATGATTTATACAATTGAAATCAATAAAAAAGAAATCCAAAAAGAATAAAAAAAAATTGGAGTCGTTCAACCTTAATCGACTATCAGAACATAGTCGATTAGCTTAATCGACTATGAACATGTGCATAGTCGATTAAGGTTTCAGCCTGCGCGAAATTCTCTACACGCACCGTCCTTCGTCCAATCCACAAAAAAACCCAAAATCGGCCTCCACATCGTCCCCACACCACCCAGAGCTCCTGCCATGGCCAAACCCGTCATATTTTGAGCATGTTCAGCTCCACCAATTAAGAAAACTAATTTAATTTGATTTAATCCCAATCCTAATTTAACTTAATCCCAAAAGCAACACCCATGATTCCTCTCTCTCGCAGCTCCGGCACATTCTGCTGCTCGCCGCCGCCGCAATGCATCCGTCTCCGGCGATGTTTTGCGTCGTCCGATGCAGCGCTCTCCGCCAATGCTAGCCCGCGCCGGTCGATTTCGTCAAAGTTGCTGCCGCACCACGACTCCGCGGCGTCGCAAACCAAATCCGCCTCGCCGGCGCGTTGTTCCGCCGCCGCTGCTTCTGCTGTTGCTCGTCATGGAATTGGGAGAGGATTTGCTCGTCGTGGAATTGGGAGAGAATTTGCTCTTCGTGGAATTAGGGTTTTAAAGTAATACATTGACAATTAAGGGTAGATTTGGAATTATAAAAATAACATTTGGTGGAATACTAATTAAGGGGGTTTTCTCTAATTGTTTTTGGGAGGGGGGTTTCCTTAACTACATTTCCTAGATGAGGGGGGTCTTGCTAATAATCCCAAATTAATTACATATCTTTACACACAGCTATATATATATATATATATATATATATATATATATATATATATATATATATATAGACACACACACACACGGGGTGGTTGGAGAAAGACGAACCCATATGATGTAAACATGGGTTTTTTGTGCATAACTCTCTGACCAATCATCTTTATTATTCTAGGTTCAGGGGCTATATCTTTTCGGCCAATAAGCCGATCCCTTTAATATATATTATAAATAAAGGAAAAATCAATGTATGTGACAAAATTACCCCCAACCCTTTACACCAAATTCTTAATGGTAATCCCAATTTAATCAATTTTGATCATAAAAATCCAATTTTTACGTTTTTTTTTAAACTTTTTCTTTTCAGAAATTATTTTTTTTCCGTCAATTTCCAGCGTTGACTTTTCGAATTTTTTTTTCCACCGCCGGTTTCTGGCGTTGACCGCCGGTCTCGGCTGTTGACTTTTACGATTTTTTTTGTCCGTGTTTTTCCGCCGCCTGTCTCCGGGTTGAACTTTTTAGTGGTGTTTTTTTTTGGGCGTTTTTTTACGTCTGCCGCTAAACGTTGACCATAATTGTACTGTCATTAACAACAATTACACTGTTACTGACAGTAAATTAACGTAATTATTATACTGTCGTTGACAGTACAATTAGAGTCAACGACAATATTATTATTTTTTTGGTTATTTTTTTTTTTCATTTTGTTTGGTTTGTTGACAAGTCAACAGCATTATATTACTGTCGTTGACAGTAAAATAACTATAAACACAACAATATTACTGTCAACCACATCAATATTATTATTTTTTTGGGTTTTTTTTTTGTTTGTTTTGTTTGAGTTATTGACGGAGTAACGTAATAATATTACTGTATATTATTGTAATATTACTGTAAACACAATAATATTACTGTGGTTGAGGGGGTAATATTACTGTTGTTACAGTAATATTACGGTCAATCATAGTAATATTAGTTCTTTTGGCTTTTTATTATGTTTACCTTCGTTGAACGATTAACATATTAATATTACTCTATTACAGTATAATAATGCCTTTCGTTGTGTTAATATTATTGTGCTAGAGATTAATATAACAATATTAATGTGTTAAACTGTAGTATAGTTAATTTACTGTGTTTAACAGTAATGTTGTTAATATTAATGTCAACCACAGTAATATGGTTGTTTAAACGGGTTGGCAATATTGCTATTTAAACGGGTGGACAATATTGGTGACCGACAAAAAAATCAGGAAACAAAAAAACCGAAATAGTCAACGCTGAAAACGGCGGAAAAAATAGGAAGAAAAAAAAGTTAACGCCGGAGACCAGCGGTGAATGGCGGTTGACCGGCAGTCAACGACGCCGACGGACGAAATTGTCCATAAAATTGTGTTTGGATCAAAATTGAATAATTCGTGGGGGTCAAATTGAGGTTAGATAATATTAAAGGATGAAATGGAACATAATGAAATGTGAGGGGCTATTTTAGTCTTTTACAAACCTCTGATCATGTGTTGACTTTTTTATAAAAGATTTTTGTCTGGACCCCTTTATGAATAAGTACCTATTGATTGGCTTATTTGCAAAGTGCTCTATAAACATATGGGCAATGGCAAGGCACTTAATTAGAAAAGCGCCATCCTATTTTTTATCTTGCAAATATATGCATATCATTCAAACTTATTTGTAAATGAAGGAAAACTCTTTTATATATACCAAATTACCCCCAACTCCTTAAAACACTAATTCAACTCCAATTTCATGATTTACACCCTAATTTTAACCGCCACCGCTGGTTCCCGATGTTGATTTTTTTTTCGGCAGGTCAGCCGTCGTTGACTTTTTTTTTTTTTTTTTTGAATTGAAAAAAAAAAGATTTCAAAAAAAAAAGTGAAATTGGGGGTTAATGCGATATATTTGTTCAAATTCAAAGTCAATGTGCAATATTAATAAAGTTAGAGTATAATTGATGAAAATTATATTATGAGAAGTATTTTAGATAAAAGACATGTTTTTAATTCATTTATCTCTCTTATTAATTATAAGATAATGTCATTTTTTAATTCATTTCTCTCTCTTATTAATTAGGGTAAATAGTACTTAACCTCTTGTGGTTTTCACGTTGTGCACTTTACCCCCTCTGATATCAATTTAAGCACTTCACCTTGTGGTTGTCAGTTTGTAGCGGCCGTCTAATAATCCGTTAAAGTTAATGACGAATGCATCTCACTCTCCCAAAATTGAAGTAATTGAAGGTTTTGCAAGCTAAAATTTCAGATAATGCCAATATTACCATTTTTCCTTCAACAAAAACCCCTACATCAATATCTCATTTTCTTTTAATTAAAAAAACAAAATAGATTTTTTTTTTAAATTCTATTACTACATATTTTTTTAAATTTTAAATTAATTATTGTTTAAATACATATCTGAATTCTTTTACAGCTAATAACCATCATCTGCTATGTTATGGTCCCTAAAAAAATCAGTTACAAAATAAGGCTTTAATAAGGACTGATTGATTTATCCAGCCCAATCAAAAATCCAAAATGAAAAAATAAATAAAAAAAGGTAAAAAAAAAAAAAAAAGAAACATGTGTAAGAAAATGGAAAATATGGATGGAGAAGATGAGGATTTTGATCGATCAGCCGCCGACGATCGAAATCACAAGTTTCTTTCTGGAAAATTTCGGAGGCCACAATTTGCATGGGTTTCTTGCTTTCCATTCACGTACCCCCTCCTTCACCCAACTCAATGCCCCAATTCAAAATCCTCAAATCTCATGTATTCTCTGTGTCTATAATAATACAAAATACTTATCTTTCTAAAACCGTAAAATATCAAACCCCCAACCAAGTTCTCTAAATGTAATCATAAGGAACAGAGAATTATCAGTATTCTTCAAAAAATTGAGGACTTCAAAGAAGAATCGAAACCCTAGGAATCTGAGATGTTCGTCTTTGAGACAATATTATATTTTGTTTGTTTAAAAGGTTTTCAAAACCACTGTGAAGAAAGAAGTCGGAAACTGCAAAAGTAAAGATCCCGAAAATATGACCCTTTAATAAAACATTGTCATTACTCATTACAAATCAAATTCAAATTAATATATTCCTATTGTAATCTTAGAGCAATTCCAATGGGTTATCAAACATGGTATTTAAACCATTAACCACTATTTATACACCAAAAAATAGAAATTTTTAACGCCAATGGAGTTATCAAATTAGGAATCTTTTTTGATAATTCAAGTTTTGGGATGTAAATATACTTGCTGGAAATTGAGTTATCAAATGTGTAACTATCTAAACATCCAATCAAAAGTGGACATGTGGACAATTACAAATAAAATAACCATAAACTTCCAATTGATAATTAATTTGATAACCATGGTTGGATTAGATGAATTTTAATCAATATTAAAATATTATCTCAAATATCAAATAAAATTTGATAATTCAATTTTGGTATTTAGCATTGGAGTTGCTCTTATAAGTGGAATTTGAGACTATTAATTAAACCAGTATGAAAATAGGTACACAAAATTAATATTGGGAGACAATTGCTTAAGTAGGTCTATCATCTATGGTCTGTTATATGCAGTTCAAAAATTTGTTATAGGGTGAGTTTCATTTTTCAGAGATTCAGATGCAACACTTTCGGAAAAAAATATATGGTTGTTTTTTTATTTATTTTTTTTTTTTTTTTTATTTTTTTTTTAATTTTATTTTCTTCATATAAGATTGTTTTGTTGACAAAACCAGAAAATAGGGAAAGGAAAAAAAAGAAGACTTTTTTGCATTAATTTTTTTTTATAGAAGACTTTTTTTTTTGCATTAAATTGAGCTTTGCCTGATCTAATTAATAAAAGTTGGGTGGAATAAGTAAATATACATATAATATCGTAGAGTATTTTTAAATTGAGGGTAGACTTGAGTCCACCCTTGTGAC
This sequence comes from Erythranthe guttata, assembly GCF_056151865.1. Lineage (NCBI taxonomy): Eukaryota > Viridiplantae > Streptophyta > Magnoliopsida > Lamiales > Phrymaceae > Erythranthe > Erythranthe guttata. The sequence goes on along the minus strand of NC_142544.1, from coordinate 6,195,764 downwards.
AACCGATATGTGGCGTTTAAAAATTGATTAGTTAGTTGTGTAATATTAAATTTGAGGAATTGCCAAAAAACCCATGACAAGAACACTTAATTAAAAAAGAGGGATATTTTACTTTTCTTTTTCACAAATATATCAATCTATCCAATATTTATTCGCAACTATAGAAAACTCTCTTGTAGATATCAAAATGACCCATATCTCCATCAAACCCTAATTCACACCCTATTTCATGATTTAAACTCTATTTTTTCCCCCAATTTTCCCAGCTACCCAATTTTGACCCATAACTGAATTTTGACCGTCACTGTCACTCTCCGCCGCTGACCTTTTCTTTTCTTTCTTTTTTTTATTGATTTTTTTCCTGAGATGTTTTTAACCAGTCTCTGTGTTGACCTTTTTTTTTGGATTTTTTTTAAAACTCTTTTCAATAGTATTACTGTATTAACTAGCATTACTGTCTTGGCCTGCAATATTACTGTCTCATACAATAATATTACTGTTATAATATTATTATTACTGTCCCGACCTACAATATTAAAGTGTTGGTTGTTAAAAAAAAAATGAAGAAAAAAGTTATAAAAGAAAATTATAAATATTCTATGAATACCATAATAGTACTTGAATACTAGGGTTCAGCGGCCGGAAAAAAAAAAATCAAACAGAAAAGAATAAAAATCAACGTCGCTGACTGGATGGAAAAAATTTTAAAACATATATTTTTTTTAAAATATTGTGAAAATTGGAGTTAATGTGATATATTTGTTAAAATCGGGGGTCAATTTATAATATTGATTAAGTTAGAGTTTCATGGATGAAATAATTTAAATTCTATCATGACGGGTATGATAGGCAAAAGACACGGGGATTGATTTTTTTACGACACTATTTTTTATCTGAACATATGTGTATTTAAGTCGTCCACCTTACAATTAATTATATGTAATTTTCCCTTTTAAATTATAACAAAAGGCTAAATTATAAGAAGGGATTTTTATGCATAGGTCTCTGACCAACCATTTTTATTACTGTAGGTTCATGACGCTATATCTCTTAAGTCTATCCCTTTAATATGTATTATAAATAACAAACTTAATGTATAGGACAAAATTATTGACCACAAAAATTGAATTTTGACTTTTTCTTTTTTCAATTTTTTATGTAGCCGATTTTTGGCATTGACTTTTTTTAATTTTTCTTTATTTTTGCTTTTTTTTTTCCACCCGCCGTTAACAGTTGACGGTAATTGTATTTTCGCTAACAATACAACATTACCGTAAACACAATAATATTATTGTCAATAACATCAATTCATTTTATTTTATTTTTGGCTTTTTTATTTTGTTTGATTTGTTGACAGTCAACGTAATAAAATTATTGTCTACTATTGTAATATTACTATCGTTGACAGTAAAATTACTGTAAACACAATAATATTAATGTGGTTGACAGTTATATTATTGTTGACCACATCGATATTATGTTTTTTGTCCTTTTATTATGTGTGCATTTATTGAAGGTCTCAACATATTCATATTATTGTATTACACAATAATTGTGATTTTGTTGTATTAATATTACGGTGTTAGAGAGTAATAATATAGCAATATAACTGTGTTAAACAGTAATATATATAATAGTATTGTCTATCACAGTAATATTACTACTTAAACAGGCAAAAAAAAAATCAGGATTGTTTAAAAAAAAGTCAACAGCCCCGGAGACCAGTGGTCGACGGTGCGACGGACAAAATTGGGTTATCAGTCCAAATTAAATAACTGGTGAAATTTGTGGTCAAATTCAGGTTAAATTAAATTAAAGGATGAAATTAGAGCATATTAAAATGTGATGGGATATTTTATTCTTTTACACACATCTAGACATTGTGTCGACTTTTTTATAAAATATTTTTTGATTCTGAACTTATTTATGAATATATAGCCAAGATGGTATTATTTGTAATAGCCCCTTATGAGAATCACTTTAAAAAAAAAAATTGTTACCCTTTCTTCTAGGATTTAATTGCATCTGGATCAATCCAAACTCATAAGTGCATCTTCCAGGTCTTCTTTTGCTTGGTTTCCTTTATAGCCACCCTCATAAAAGACGTATTTGAAGTTTGAACAATCTTTTGTCTTTTATGCCAGATAAATATTAAATGCATTGTTATCAAAATCGTACGATTTACGATTTGAATCGCACGATTCGATTCGATTTGAATCCTTCCCGATTCAAATCGTTGAATAAATCGTAAATCTTAAAAAATCGTACGATTTGCATTCGATTTGTACGATTTACGATTCGATTTGTACGATTTTTACGATTTGTACAATTTTCAGCAAAAAAATATATTTTCAGAATAAAATTAAAAATTGTGCTAAAATATTAGATTTTAAGTACAAATAAAATAATATATGATAATTCCTCGTAATACCAACACTTTTACAACTTATAATGACTATTTTTTCTTCTTTTGATATTGTTCATTTGCAATTGTATTTTTTTAAATTAATAATATTTTTATTGTACTTTACAACTCTAATAACATTATAAAGTAGCAGGTATATTCAAGAGAGTTTTATTCTTATTTTTTTTCAATGTTATATTTGATTTACTCGGACACACGTCAATTGCCATGCATTGAAAAATACTACAAATTAAATGAAATTCTTTTGATATTAAACTTTTTGTTTTTTATTGTGTTAAATTTTTGTATAGTCCATTTACTATTAAATTTTAAATATTAGCATATTCATCATATAACCTTGTAGTTTGATTGTAGATTTCTATGCAACAATATATATATATATATATATATATATATATATATATATATATATATATATATATATATATATATATATATATTTTGTTGATAATATTATACAATGTCTCATAAATATGTGTACATTATTTAATATATTAATATTTTAATGAAATTTAATAAATCTTACGATTTACGATTTGCAATTTTGACAAAACGATTTTCGATTTGATTTACGATTTGATAACCATGATTAAATGTTCTTGAGGCTGAGACATAAAAGTGACGAAGATCGTGTTACAATGAAAATTAACAAGACACGTGCCGTATGAGATTATTAACGAACATGGTGTACAAAATATAAAACAATGAATGCATATGGTGGACAAAATTGCAAATTCTATCACTATTTAAAAAACAAAAGTTAACAATAAAGCAACTTTAATTGGAGAAAGAAATAATTGGAGATGTTTGATTATGTTTCTAATGAGATTTTCTAGTTTTCAAAATTTCTGATAGAAAAAATAGATGTATTGGTTTTTGTGTAGAAATATGAATATGTTTGGATGAAGTGGTTTTTCTTGTTTTAAGTAGATGTAGAAATGAGAATATGTAGGTTTTAGTAGGTTTGAAAATTGAAAAAAATATGAATAGTGTATTTTCAACAGAAATTTGATAAGAAAAAATGAGATTTTCTGGATAAAACTATTAAGCAAACATAATCTTGGTTTTATGAATAGTATATAACTGAAAGTTAGTTTTGAAAATGAAGCCAAACATCCCCATAAAATCGTAATTGGCAATATTATTGTTACTAGCAAGCACCACGTACGTTGCACGTGAAAATTTATAATTTTAATTATATATAAAATATAAATTTATATTTGAAATATTAAAGTTATATATGATGTTTAAAAATAAATAAAAAACATTAAGTAAAAGTCAAGCAAGTACAAAAATTAATGAAAATATATGTATCTATGAATGATGAAATACAATTGTTTTTGAAATGAAATGAATAAGAATGTATAATGAAGCAAAAAATTAATAAAAATAATTTTATATATATTATTTCATACATGCTCACATTAAATTTTCTTCGATTTTATTGAGATAGTTGAAACAATTTTTATTCTGATGAGTAAATATTTTTACCTTGACCACATGTTGGGTAATTAGAGTTGTTTCTCCTAATATTAGGTCTAATTACATACATATACACAGTTCCTTTCACTTTAAAAAAAGTATATATTATATTAAAGATGAACTCCTTAAATATATTTTTAGAATATATTTTTATAGATAAATTATATTAGAAAATTAATACTATTTCAAAATCTATAACATAAATGACATTAAATATTTGGCTATTTCCATTTTGCACCCTCGAAATGTAGCATTTTCGTACTTAGCACCCCGGAAAACAAATAGAGCACTATTTAATGAGGACAATTTAATCTTTTAGTAGTATTTTGAAATAAAAAATTTCTTGGTGTGATCAAATATAATTCCGATAAAAGAATTGTTATAATAAAATTATTAAATAGGTATGTCTTTAATTTTATCTGAATTGGTAAAAAAGAAAATTGTTATTTTCTTTTTGTATTAAAATATATATTTTAATGTAATTCAATGCAAAAGTAGTTGAAGGGTGGAAAACATAAAGTTGTAATATTCTGTACCAAGACGAGAAAAGTTTTTGTATATGTGTATTTATTGAGGATATTTTCATCTCTACAATTGTACTTATTTTTGTGCTAGAAAATGTGAAGTAAATTAGTTTATTTTCATCCATCATTAAATTATTTTCTCACTAAAATTACTGGAAAATTAAATTTTGTTATATACAATAAAATCCACTTTTTTTTATTATTTTTTTTTATCAAAGGCATGTGAAAAAAAATTTATTGAGAAAATTTTATTAAAACATCTATTGGAGTGCAATGTGAATGATTTATTACCTTTTAAGGGTGTAATGTGCTATTAAATTTTTTTGGGGGTGCAAAGTTCGAAAATGTATATTCCGAGGGTGCAATTTCTTTTTTTTTTTATAAAATCAGTACCTTTAAACTTATGATTACATATGTTCATTTCAATTTTCAAGTATATTTTTAACAATGGCAGTCATGTTTCAATACTATTTTATTTTATGTAAAAAAAAATGATTTGTATAAATATAATATTTAAAAGGGTAAGACACATAAAACAAATCACATTATCATATCTGTGCGATATACGTAATAAATATTATATAATAAATAATTTTAAATTTGAAACTACTTTATGTATTGAAAAAAAAAACAAATTTCTACATATATGCTTATAATATGTCATTGTAAAGCTCTTCGAATCTAGTTTAAGACGAAGTGAATTTTATTTAAGAATTTATTATGTAGAAAGAATTATAATAAGAAGAAAACCAACGATCACCTTGTGTAAATATTTGAGCATATGAAAAGACACTTGATAGTTAAATAATATTATTTAACTATATTAAATTGTTATTTCATTATTCTTATTACGTAATTGACCGGAACTAATTAGTGGTGTAAGCTAGTTATAAGGGATATAATAGGAAGCACAAAAATGTTAAGAAACCAAAAACACATTCACCCTTTTGTAGTTGGTAGAGAGATAGAGATAGAGATTATGTTGATTTAGTTTTTACTATAATTATAGGTATGCACTAACTAATTAAATTATAAAATGTTAAGATCAAATGTTAAGACAACCGTTGAATTTAACTGATTATAACATAGAATAGACTGCTTAGGTAAGAGATTATTGCAAAAATAAATATCTTTATTTATATAGTACTGATTTTTGGGATGACAATGTCACAAGTTAAGAAATAGGGCTGGCAATCGGGCCATGTGAGCCGAGCTTGGGTCGGCTCAAGCTCATATACCATCGGGCCTCGTTACTATAGGCTCAAACTCAAATATCATCGGGCCTCATGCCTATAGGCTCAAACTCGGCTCACGTATTTTTTCGGGCTTCAGGTTTATATCGGGCTTAAATCAGACAATATATAAATTACACATTTTACAACTTTGTAGCCGAGCATGTTAAAAAAAAAACCCTTATACTATGATAAATTAAGAATACTCATTGCAAGTCGAAAACAATGATAAATTAAGATAAAACTTATATCTAGAATAATTATTGAAAGTATAAAACAATGATACATTAAGATTACCTCCATTGATGACAAGAGAAACCCTCAACTTAAATTTTGCAATATACTGTTAACGTTTGGGTTTCGCATATACTAGGTTTTATATTTATATGAATGAAGAAAAAGTTAAATTTTTTTACATTAAGAAACTTTTCAGATTCTCAGGATTGGATTTGATTAAATTTATGAATTAATTACTACTAGTTGTTAACTTGTTTACATCATATATATATATATATATATATATATATATATATATATATATATATTAACTTAGTCGGACTTTATTGGGGTTGAGCCATGGTAAGCTCAAACTCGGCTCATAGTTTAATCGGGTTTAATAAAAAAGCTCAAACTCGGCCCGGCTCACAATTTATCGAGCTCGGCTCAAATAAAATCGAGCAGAGCCATCGGACTTCGGGCCAGCCCGGCTCAATTGCCGGGTCCTATTAAGAAATAGATATTGACATCATCATATTAATTGAGAAAAAAAAATAACCAATCATACACTTTTGTGAAATTCTTTGGAGGATAATCAAATGACTTATTCATACCATCACTCCTCGCTTCCCAATAACATATAATATTTATGCCGCAACATTATTTGTCTTATAAACGTCAAAAGCTTTGTTTTTTCCGTTCCACCACAGCTGACATAAGAATAAGGGTCTGGCTTTAGCGCAAAATTTGAAATCAAAATAACGACCAACAATAAGTGTATGATTTCCTAGATCATCATCACTTGATGCGCAATGCAAATACGAATTTGGAGAATTTGTAGGAAGATTGTTGGCAATATTTACATGAATATGTTCCTCAAAGTAATATTTTGATTGCACATGAAGGAGGGTTGAAAAGATGAACAATTGTAACAATTATTTACTCATTGAAAAGTGCATTTTGATATATGACATTATCTATTTTTTCATTGAATTAATAGATGAAATAGTATGATTTTGCTCGACTTTTGAAATTGAGTGAATCGTTGCAATTTGAAACAAGTAATAAAAATGTAATTTTTAACAAGTAATAAAAATGTAATTTTAATATGACTATCGTAGCACGACCTTTGAAATTGAGTAAATTGTTGCAATTTGAAATCAAGTAATAAAAATGTGATTTGGATTTGCCTATTTTAGAAAACTAGTATAAGTACCGCTTGAAACGCACGTCATTCTTACTATTTTAGATAATAATTTACACTATTTAAAATTTAATTGATTAATGTCGAACATTCTGAATTGTTTCATAAACAAAAAATATTAAATAATTAATTATATAATTTTTTAAATTATAACAATAGGCTAAATTAAAACAATCACTTGAACGTAGAAAAAAAAAAATTATCTTTTCAATTGTCCAACTACTTTCTTAACTGTGTATGCGCATTTGGTTAAATATTTATATGTTATGAGGCTGAGACATGAAAGCCGCGAATGTCGTGTTACAATGAAAAATAACAAAGACACGTGACAAATTAGATTATTAATAAACATGTCGTTAGAACGATGAATGCATATGGTGGAGAATTCCAAATTATGTCACCATTTAAAAAAAAAAGTTAACAATAAAGCAATTTTAACTTCTTTAAAGAAAAATGAAAAATAAATAATGGAAAGGTTATTCAATGGTTGAAGACGAATTAAGGAGATAATTAGAGAAGGAAATAATTGGAGACATAAAACCTTAGGGGTTATTTTACATACCCCCTAGCCACCAAATAAATTAGGGATAAACCCCACCCAAATCATCATTTGACATACCCCCCTGGGGAAGCGAAAGTACTATACTACCCTTATGTGCAATTTTCGGCCAAACTGCATTCAGCATTTATGGTCCTGCATTTATCATTTTCGCTGATTTATTTATTATTATTTTCTTCCTTTTTTTTTTTTTTTTTTATAAATCTGTTTGTTAAATATATATATATATATATATATATATATTTATTTATTTTTTTAATTTTTTAATTTTTTTTTAAAATAATTTTTTTTTTTTTTTTATTTATTTTTAATTTTTTTTTTATTTTCAAAACAATATGTTTACAGTACTGAAAATAACTACATGTAACTATAGTACCTATAGTAATCCATAGTTATGTTCGTATTTTCCCCATATTTTTGGTCGATCAATTGTATACACACACGTATACTGACTTATACAAAATAAATTCATAAAACCCCAACAAAAATTTATGAATTTAAATATTTTTATTATAAACCACATCAGAACCAATAAAATACAAATCGAAAATACATAAATATACGCATATGTAACTACATGTTACTATAGTAATGTATAGTAATGTACATAGTCTGTTGAACAGATCTGATGTAACTTAAAAAAACAAAAATTTGACACCTTCAAGGAAATGATCAATGACCTTCATTAAGCTGCAATTGCAAAATCAAAACAAAAGAAATTACTTTAGTGCAAATCAACAAATTTGAATAAAAACATCAAAACACTCAAAATTCACCAAACATTAAGAGATCGAGAGATAGAGAGAGAGAGGTTATTGCTGGGAAATGCAAAAAAAATATAGAAATAAATCTGAAAAGATAAAAATAAACGAAATTACCATCAAAGTATAGATCCCGACGAGAGGAATCCAACGGTGGATGACCCGTCAAATTTCGACGGGTGGAACACAAAATAAAGCTCCGGCAAGACCACCGTTCTCGAATGAAAAAAAATTGCAGAAACAGATCCGCGCTCGAAACTGAATGAAATCACCACCAAAAGAAAGAGCTCGACGAGAGGAATCCAACGGTAGTTAAACCATCGAATTCCGACCACCGGAGAGAGAGTTATGGCTCCGGGAAGCAATTTCGCCGGTGAGAGGTTTGTAGAGGCGGAATTTTGAATCTGGGAGAAGAAGAGAGAGACCGTGAGTGGCTAGGGTTAAAACTGATTTTAGAAGGGTATTATATGAACTTCAGGGTAGCCCAGGGGGGTATGTCAAAATAGTTTTGAAACGAGGGGGGTTTCACCTAGAGTGTAATCCACTTGGTAGTTAGTTCTATATAATTTGGAAATGAGGGGGGTCTACAAAATAATCCCAAAACCTTAATTGACAATATTATTGTGATTTTGTTGATTTAATTTTTACTATAACTATAGTTACACACTAACTAATTAAATTATTAAATGGCAATATAAAATTGTTAAGACATCGATTGAATTTAACCGGGTATAGCATAGAATATACCGCTTAGGTAAGAGATTATTGCAAAAAGAAATATCATTATTTTCATAGTATTGCTTTTTGGGATTACAATGTCACAAGTTAAGAAATAAATATTGGCCTCAACATATTGATTGAGAAATACAAAATCACCAATCATACACTTTTGTGAAATCCTTTGGAGGATAATCAAATGACTTATATATACTATCATTCCTTGCTTCCCAATAACATATACAATCTACGCCGCAACGAGCACCATTTGTCTTATAAACATTAAAAACTTTGTTTTTGTTTTTTTCATTCCACCAAAGATGGCAGAAGAATAAGGTTCTGGCTTCAGTGCGAAATTGGAAATTAAAATTCTGACCAACACTAAGTGTATGATTTCCTAGATCATTATCACCTGATGCGCAATGCAAGTACAAATTTGGAGAGTTTGTAGAAAGATTGTTGGCAACATATACACGAATATGTTCCACAAAGTAACATATTGATTGCGCTTGAACATATAGGGTTGAAAAGATGAATAATTGTAACAAGTATTTACTCATTATAAAGTGCATTATGATATATGACATTGCCCGTCTTTTCATTGAATTTATAGAGGAAATAGTATGCGTTTGCCCGACTTTTGAAATTGAGTGAATTGTTGCAATTTGAAATCAAGTAATAAAAAGGAAATTTTAATATGACTATCGTAGCGTGACTTTGGAAATCTACCTATTTTGAAAACTAGGTAGGTGCACGTGCGTCGCACATGTTGTAAGAATATAAACGTTGGAAAGCAAATGATGTAATATTTTGATCGAGCGTGTCTTGTGCATAATGTTTATGTATGTTATAAATAGATCGGCTGTTATTTCCAACAACATTAGTGTTTCAAGTATTGTGTATGAATGAAATTATTTTGTCCGACCGCACTGAGTATTCAAAAAGTAAGTTGACCTGAACATATGCGTCTAAAAACAAATAGATTTTCAATGGTATATGATCTATCCACTGAACAGACCAATAAAAAAAACCAAAGATGAATGTTCTATATCATTTCATATCAACATATTGACCAAATCAAAATTTATAACTACATGTTACTATGATGACAAATAACGAAATGGTTAAACGAATAACTGACACATTACATATAAGTAAGTAGTTGAAAGATATGCCATCGACCATAAAAGTATTTCCTGTTGTTTACTCTTTTTTCTTTTTGATTTTAATAATAATTTCTGCTATTTTTTTAAAGAACTTATGTCAGGATATGAAAATTGCTATCAGATAAGACATTCTCAGTTTATCCACTTATTGAACGCCAAACTCATCATAATATGGTTGTAATGCACTAATACTTATAACTTCAACTGAAATCTCTGCAGAAAACTTCTAAACATCTCACTGCACATTAGACCAACTATTTTTTTTAAATGTAACAACCGTAATAGTTGAATTAGAAAAAACCAATGAGAAAAAGAAATATACACCTGATCATTCGGGAAACTTTTAGAATTATCTCAACATGTTGCTTGACTCCATATATTTCCCTCATATTTTATGATTGAGAAGCTTTCTAGCAAGAAATAAGACAATGATAGCCACGGCTAGTGGTATTGAGGAACAAGTAAATAGATCAGGAGTGCGTGTGTGTGTGTATATATATATATATATATATATATATATATATATATATATATATTAAAAAAAAAATTAGGCTAATTTTTTATGTTGAACTCGAGATATAAACGCCTATACTTATTTATTAGTTTTGCTATTTATTTCACGTGGTACTTGTTGAGTGTAGATTTTACGCCCAATACGTTTACTTTACGTGGATATTTTGTTTAGATTTAATTATATTTGTGCTTTAATTGATTGATTTTGTGTTTTATAGGTGAAAACGAGAATTAGGTGTCCATGAAGGAAAAAAGATCAAAAAGAAAGGAAAAAAGTTGCAAATAAGGAAATAAATCAAATTGGAAGAAGGAATCTCACCAAAACTTTGGCAATGTCCACCATTTCGAGCATATCTCTCTCGTACGAACTCCAAATCATCTGATTTTGGCGGCATTGGAAAGCTAATTTCAAGGGCTACAATTCTTATTTACGCAATATTCCAAAATTCGGACTCCAACATGGCGAAAATCGAAAAACAAGTCCTGATGGGGGAAAGTGACGGAAATTGATTCCTATTAGGTTTCCACTACTTCCTTATCAAGAAAAGCCTATAAAAGCAACAAGTCTCTACACCATAAACACGCAAATTAGACACCAAAAACGCGAGGAAAGAAGATCAACGAAGACGCAAGCATATTTTTTCTTATTTAATTTATTTATTTTATTTTCTTTATCATAAGAATCACGAGTAGCTAAGTCTTTATTTCTAGGATTTTATTTGGAACCCTATGTGGGATTTATGAACTCAATTCTATGAGTTTATGCAAGTTTTAATTCCGGATTATTTCTTCTACTTGTTTTATTAAGTTCATGAAACTGGCCACTTTATGTGCTTTTATGTTATTGTTAATCGCATGAATCGGAAGATCAGATTAATAATTAGAACTGCGGTAGAAGAGCCTTTGTGGTATTAACATAGGAATATAGTTAATCTCTTAGGTAGCCATTATTGAGATTTGTGCTTAATGCTGTGTTCTAGAATTAATTGCGTAGGAATACAGTAATTGAATCTAGAGTATTATAATCGTAATACACGCGGAAGCGGGTTATGATTAAATTAGCATATCAGGTTAATAATCCGGGTTAATTGCTTGCATAATTGAAGGAATTGGGTGAGTAATAATCACATAGGGGGAAGAATAAAATCCTAGGCTTGTTTACTTTGATTAATCTGCGTGTTTAAATTGCTTTCTTGCTTTGTCTTTTTAATTTGCTTAATTTAGTTTAGTTAATTTAGTTTATTAATCATCTTTCGACTGTGTAGGGTGAGCTTGATAATAATTGCTAGGATTTGGCGTCTAGGATTAAATAATTAAATATTCTCCGTGGGATCGATATCCGGACTTAATTGTGCACTTTATTACTTGTACGATACGTGCACTTGCGTGTAGGTTATCCACCAACAATACTCTCATTCTAAATCCCCTGGTATAACAAATTGAAAAGTTTGAAAAGTAAATAGTGGCAGTTTTTCTAACATATATAATGTACCATGGTAGATGTAACTTGCAACGCCTCTATCGGGAACTCATCTAAAGTTAAGCATGCATTAGAATAGAGTGTAATATAATATGTAAAAATTTGTGAATGGAATATGAAATGTGGTATTTCTAAGTACAAGTACCTGCATTTAGGACTTCTTTGTAAACAACATTTTGTTTTGACACTTTGTGTCTAACATCAGCTTTATTACAACTTTAGTTGTAGACGACGAAATTCCTCTCGATTGCGCTACATATAGTTGGCCATGAGAGAAATATAATTAGGGTAAATATACTCCTATATTATGAATTGTTTTCCCTTGTGCTTTACTGGTCGTCATTGAAAAACCAAGTTTTATAGAAAATTGTTTGCGCTTAAACTTGAAAGGACAATCTTCGTTTTCAGCTGGTGAAAGTGGTATTCTAGTTATGAATACATGTTTGCCGGTGTGCTGGCCAAATACAATCCCCCCATCAATGACATTGTCTTTAAAATTTTACATACTTTTCGTGAACATTACATAACCCATTTGATGGGTCTGAATTCCACAGGAGGATTATTGGACAATTTTTCTTGTGTACCAACTTATGTGGAGGCAAACCATGTAAGAACTCTTCTTCATAATTAAAATTTGTGTCATCGATAGCTTCATCAAAACTCTTAAATGTTATTGGCTCTCCAGGAAACAAATCAATAGTCTTGTCATTCAACTTGTCAACATCTTCATTTTCGGCCGCTACTACCACTCGAGTTGTCATGAGGAAGACGATTCAACATTTTCTCTAAATTTTGGAAAAATGCTAGCAATAAGACGCTCTATTGAGTTCTCTTCATTGCTGTACTTAATAACCATCTTATCATGGATTTTGATGTTTCCTTCGGCATCCCTCGGTTCATCTCCATTTCCAACTCTAAGTAAGAAGTCGCTAAATTTAGAATCTTTTTAGGCTCGAATATTCCTTGATAACAAATTTTTCTGCATTCTGTTCCACAGAGGATTTCACAAAGCTTGCATAATTTTTTGGTGAATTGTTTCCCTTGGAACAACTGGTAAAACCTGTCAAAAATCTCCTCCAAACACCATATCTTTACCACCAAAGTCGTTACTGTTTTCCATGATGTTCTGTAAGAATTTATTTACATTCTCAATAGCCCATCTCTTTGCCATTGGAGCTCATCCTAGATAAATATTGTTGTTTTTCTTAACACCCGCAACACCACTCTACATGGATATATTTCAATCAGTTGACTTCGTTGGATTACTTGGGATTTTGAAACGCGAGTGAGCCGCTCTTCTGCCAGACAATTTAGCAGCTGCAACCCCTAATGTTGCTGTCGAAATTTCTATTTGTTTACGAGATCTTAGATGAGCCAGTAATGCTCGATATAAGAATGTTTTCCGAGTACCCCCTCCATCAAAAGTAACATCCCACCTTTGCGTTTTCTTATGCAATCCAAGATTGTTTTGAAGGTCTTTTCTTGTTCTTCATTAAAAAAAATTCATATTCTGAATCTTGAAAAGGTATTTCATGTGACATCTCATCTTATATCTCTCGGGGCACATTGTCAATAGAACTAACAATATGAGTTGGAATGCATCGAACATCATATGAACGAATATGTTTTCGGATTCTCTCAAGGAAGAAATTGACACATTCCAAAGTTTTAGTAACTTGAAGCTCATTTGATGTTGCTGGCTCTCTTTTGAAATCCTCAGACATTGCTTCAAAGTATGTGTTCCAAAGATTTTTCACACCGGTCGGAGCACAATAAACAAAAATTGTTGTTAATAATCTCCGCAATTTAATGTGGCATTTAACTTCATTTAAGCATTCAATAAAACTTTCGTCAGACTCAAGTAGTCCTCTTTTTTGGGCTGATTTTTTTTAAAAAATTGTGCATTGTTTGCCATTGACCGTTAAAAATTCTTCAAAGGATGTTGGACCTCGTACATGATTCAATAGCAATCGAAGATAATATCTTTTCCCTTCCATAGGATATTCCTATGTATACGTTCTATAACATCTTTTGTCTTCATTTCAACATCTCCCTTGCTTGTCTCATACATAATGTTCGGGGAACTCTCTATAGATAATTTTTTTTGCTCTCTCACTTTTAGAACACAGTAAAATATCCGGTGAGCATGGTTTTGGATGTATGATCCCATCCGAAAAATTTATGTAAATCTTGATTTACTCAATAAGTCACAAATTGTTGATTAGGAAGATGCAGATATAGCACGATCACGGGTGGATATATTTTATTCAAATTGAATTCATAAATTCTCAAATGCTTCTTGAGCTGAGACCCATCTAGTATCTTGAAACTCTTTAATTTCATCAATTGTAGTTTCTTCAATATTTTGTTAGATATTGATAGCTACTCTATCATGCCCTTTGTAGATATATTTGTAAAGATATTTCACTATTATCATCCTAGAACATATCTCCACTTTGAAATGACAATTGTATCTGGACAAGAGATATGGGTTATAACGGTACTATCCATTGGTTATTCAGCTGACCCCTCCGATATATATCGGATATCCATCATTTCCTTGAATATTGTTTTTACAATATGGGCATGGATAATAATATTTGTATTATTCATCAACCATGCAAGAGTTTCTTTTGTTCATTTCTCCAAATGGTCCATGCAACATATGTTTAACCACCAACTCATGAACTGCCCGATGTTTATCTGAACCTGGAAGTTCGACACTTACAAATATATCATAGTTATATGGGCTTCTTATTTTATAATCATATTTCAGTATTACCAACGTATGAGCGTGTGGAAGTCCTCTATTCTGAAATTCAATTACATGGATTTCTGTTAGGCTTATTTATCTTTTTTTTTATAAAATCGATAATAAAGTGCATTTTTTTTATTCAAAATTCTTCTGGTATATTGTTGTTCTATGCTTAAAATGTTAAAAAATATGGCTCCCAACTTACATTGTCCGCTTTATTGATGCATATTTAATCCGTTTCCCATTCTCTACTACCTTTGTCATATTTGCGTTTTTTTTTACTGCAGTTTTTTATTCATACTATTGCAAGTCCTAATAGTGATTATTTCACTATTAGAATGCATCATTCTCGTAAAATTATTGAGCTTCATAGTAGAGTTCACGTGGGTGGTAAAATTGATTGTTTTGACTGGTGTGATGAAGATGAAATGTTTATGATATAACTGAATGAAATGGCTAAAGAGTTAGGATTGGTTGATGTGCTTCATTTTCTTCACAATAGGGATATGGTGAATGACTTCAATTGTGTTTCAAAACTGTAGCATGATATTGATACATTGTTAATTATGAACTTTCCTAACGATTAGAGAGTCACTGAAATATTTGTTCAACATGCAAATTTGGAACAATTGAGTGAAAATGAATATGGGAAAGATGAACAGATGAATCAATTTCATAATACAGATAAGCCTTTAGGACATGTAGGTGATATTATGAATACCAAAATAATTTTAATGACTAGCGTGATCTTGATGTTGACAAACCCCTTCAACCAAATAACCTCAATGCACCTGATACGAAATCATTAGATGATGGGAATGAAACATTAGATGGTTTAATAAACATGAATGACAGTGGGGGTAGTGATGGACAATCAATTGGGGAGGACTCAGAGCATTCTGATTTCTTGGTTGATAATGATTTTTTTGAATCCGGTAATAATTTCCAATATGATAAGCATTTGGATGTTGATGCATAATGGAGATGGGTAAGGGAAAAAACGAAAAACATACCCTATCATGACAAATTCTATGAAGTTAAAATACCTTAGTTGATGAAAAGATAGATCAAAGAAGCAAAAACTGAATCAATCTCGCCACAACAATTTCCCCGTTTTCAATGAAAAAATAGATATGGCAGACCCTCAGTTTTAGCTTGGACTTTGTTTTGTTTATGTTGCAATATTTAGATGTGCTATTAGGCAATATTCTATTGATAATGGCAGAGATATAAAGTTCAAAAAAATGAAAAAAAAACAAAACATTTTGAAGTGCTATTAGGCAACATTCTATTGTTAATGGCATGAATTGTACGTCGTCATCATATTAATATTATTATTTTTTTTTTATTTTTTTATTTGTTAACCGGTCAACGTAATAATATTATTGTCTACAATTGTAATATCACTGTCATTGACAGTAAAATTACTAAAAACACAATAATATTACTGCCTACATCAATATTATTATTATTATTATTGTTATTATTATTATTATTATTATTATTATTATTATTATTATTATTATTATTATTATTATTATTATTATTATTATTATTATTATTATTATTATTATTATTATTATTATTATTATTATTATTATTATTATTATTATTATTACTATTATTATTACTATTATTATTACTATTATTATTATTATTATTATTATTATTATTATTATTATTATTATTATTATTATTATTATTATTATTATTATTATTATTATTATTATTATTATTATTATTATTATTATTATTATTATTATTATTATTATTATTATTATTATTATTATTATTATTACTATTACTATTATTACTATTATTAGTATTATTATTATTATTATTATTATTATTATTATTATTATTACTATTATTATTATTATTATTACTATTATTATTATTATTATTATTATTATTATTATTATTACTATTATTATTATTATTATTATTATTACTATTATTATTTTACTTTATTTTGTTTGTTGACCGATCGACGTAATAATATTACTACCATTGACTGTGAAATTACTGTAAATACAGTGATATTACTGTGGTTGACATCAATAATAATGCGATTGACAACAATATTACTATAAACCAAATTAGTATTGTTGGGTATCCATTGAACTCAATAAGATTATAAACCATATAATCAAAAGATAAATACAAAATAATAAATCCTACGGGAATGGGATTAGAAGTACAAGTAGACTAATTATTCAATAACAATAAAACTACAGATTATTATAATAATTATAATTGTTAACCCAACAGATCCAAAATCAGATCTGTTTAGAAGAACTCGATCTGGCTCAGACCTCGCTTTGTCGATTGTCTTCGTCCAAGACCCACTTTACTACCTCCATGTAGGGGTGTGCATGGCTCGGTTTGGTTTGGTTTATGGCTAAAACCAAACATGAACCGAATACATTGGTTTTTATAAATAAAAAATCACATATGTCGGTTTTTCATCGGTTCGGTTTCTTTAAGTTTCGGTTTGGCTTCGGTTTTTTTGTTCGGTTTCTGTTATTTCTCGGTTCTAGAGTAACTATATATTCAAGTTATACAAACAAAAGGATGCAATTACAATTACTTTCACAACTAACTAATGCAATGAAAATATAAAATCTTTAATCACATAGGACTTAAGGTAATTTAGATGATGTATTATGCTCCATTTTTTTCCTACATTCATCAACCAGATTATTAAAACCTCGAACTCAGTAAAATTTTATTTACTAAATAAATAAAATACAATGTCTCAATTTATGAACAAATGCTTAGAATGAGACAAGTAATTGAAAGATAGAAAGTAAATATTAGGTTAAAATAATATATATATTACATAAAATGAAGTCATGTTATAGTTTCGGTACGGGTTTTCAATTCGGTTATGTACCCTTTCCACCATATAGCGAACCGAATAATTCGGTATTTCAAAAATAAAAAACCGTACATACGGTTTGCTATTTGGTACGGTTTGAAACGGCTCAGTTTTTCGGTTTTTTTGCTTACCCCTTCCTCCAAGCATTCATCGGAACGCCTTTCACATAGCCAAAATGTTCAGCTCAGTAACTCAAAAACTTCGTAACCCTAAGGTACCACTGAAACGCACGAAGCAAACAGATCTTACCAACTCTCACTCATACATAGAAAACCCACAACCCACACACAACAAAGAAGAGGATTTGAATGTGGGAAAATGAATAAAGGATCTTTGTCTCACACAGAGAGAATTATTATATATCCACCACTAGACTAATCTCTGCGGAAAACCGGAGTCAGGCATCTTTTCCGGCAAAAGAAATGGATCAGAAGAGAAAGAGAAGTGAGCAGCGGCGGAGGTTAGGTTTAGGGGTTTTGAGAAAGTGAGATGGAGAGAGAGAGAGAGACAGTACCTTTAAATATATGTAATCAAAGATCACGATTAATCCCTCATAATCGATGGACATGATTGAACTCTCATAGAAGACTATACTTTTAGTGATGGGCCGATTCTAGGGAGAATTGGCTGCAAAGGTATTTTTGTAGTTGGGCCCAGAGTATAAAACCCATTTGGGCCCATATATCCCAATAATTATTAATTTTTTGGCTTTTGATTATGTCTTTCTTTGTTGAACGGTCAACATATTAATCTTATTGTATTACACAATAAAAGTTATTTTCTTGTGTTTTACTGTGCTAGAGAGTAATATAGCAATATTACATTGTTAAAAAATAATATACTTAATATTATTGTCAACCACAATAATATTACTGTTTAAACGAGCCACAAAATGTTCAAAAAAAAGTTAAAAAATAGTACACAAGATCAAGGTCGCCAGAGACCGCAGTTGACCACCTGTCAACGCCGAAATCGGCGGGGGCAGGGCAAAAAAAAAAAATAGTCAACGCCAGCGTCGGTCAAAATTGAATAATTGGTGAAATTTATGGTCAAATTAAAATTAAATTTGATTAAATGATGAAATTAGAGCATATTAAAATGTGAGGGGATAATTTAGTCTTTTACACACATGTGGACATTATGCGGACTTTTTTCCATAATAGTTTTTGGTCTGTAACCCTTTATGTATAAGTAGTTTACGATAGGCTTATTTGTAATAACTAATAAGCCCCTTACGTGGTGTTTGCAAAAGCTTATTTAAAAGCATAAGTTTGTGATTGCGAGTTAAGTTGATATTAAGTGCTTGATTCTAAAAGTTTGGGGTGTTTGCAAAAAAATGGAAAATCAAATTAAATAGAAAAAAACAGCTATATGGTTGCTTTTATAATTATAGCTTAAAGCAACTTATTCTAAGAGAAGCAAAACCAAAAGTCGGTTTTACAAACACCTAAAAATAAAATTTAAGAGAAAAAAAAAGCTCATAAAGTTAAACCTCTATAAATTAATACAGTTGGGACCATCAAAATTTCATTAATTTAGCGAAATATTAACTTATTGATAAATTAATATTTATTAATTTATACATTAATTAATAACTTATTAATTTTTGAAATTACTTTTATTATTATTTTCAATAAATACATTTTTTTAAGGTTTTACATGTATATTATTCATTATAACATTCGTTCAATGCACTATATATAGAGCCCGTTTCACAAATGGAAACTCTTAAAACAGTAATAGTATAGAACGATTTATGTTGAGTTATGAGAAAACTATACCGAAAGTTCTAACCATGTTAAGAAAAGTGAGGGATGAGATTGATGGTAATGTGAACTTCTACAAGAAACAAGCGAGAATTAAATTATACTATTCAGGCTTCATATATTTATAAAATATGCATTGTACCATGTAATTTAAGAATTATTTTTATGGATTATTAATTTATATATTATATGGGGCTTCTTTAAATTTTCGAATGTATATTATCTTATAAATTTATCGAATTATTAATTTAGCACGTTGTCCCCCAGTCGGGACCGGGAAAATTTATTATTTAAGCGAGGTTATTAATTTATCGGATATTAATATATCGAGGTTCTACTGTAATTTGTTTTATACAACTTTTGCAAACACCAACTTAGCTTAAAGTCCCTAGACCACGCTTTTCTCATTTAACCTAATCTACTTATTGAAGAAATACCAAGGTTACACTCTAATTTTTTATTCATCATCTTCCTAAAATGGGAGAGAACTATCGATCTAGACCAGAAACACTTCTCTTATGAACGATTTTATTGAGGCCACCTGTCGTGACCTGGGAAGAAAAGAAATTCGAAGAGCTACTGCAAGAGTAATGAAGATGGATGAAGAAAATTTGGGATTTAATTAAATTGCAAGTGGAAACGACAACATTTTGGGTGACACGCGTGTTATTAACGCATGAGAAAAGATAGCGCGTGAAAGATGCTTTATGACGAGCGTGAGAATTGCTGACTCTAATGAATATTTTATCTACAATAATAATGGCACTTTTAAGTATTTTGGTAACATAATTGTACTACATTATATACTGCACGTTTGGTAGATTTGAGTATTTGTAATCGTTGGAATTATGGATGATTATTCAGAGTTTATTTCCAACGTCTCTTATCCATTTTTTTTTATCTTTCTCTCAAAGTCTGTCTATATTTCTCATCATTTTTTTATCACCAAAATAAAAAAAACACAAACAATATCTGGGATCTTACATTTGGTATTCAAAGCAAGGCAACATATCCTACAACTAGGATTATATGGATGAATCTACTAGGAAAAAACACATGGAGAAGATGCCACAGCAAGAACTAGACATGAGGCAAGTTATGGATGTATCTTTCCAGGACCAGCTCTACATACTCTCCAAATATGTGGCAGATGGTCAAGCACATATGTAGAGATCTCATTAAACATTGGTCCAACAGATGCAAAAATCACAAGAGATGCTCCAGATACAGTTTTCCAAGGCAGTAGAGAGGATGAAGTTTTGCAATGATAAATCTATCATGGGAAGTGTTGGTTCTACCTCTAACAGTTAGAGCATGTGACCGAAGAGCCAACTAATTGTTGTGTTTTCTCACGCTACTCGTTAATAATCTATTTCATATTAATGATAAATACATTTTGGCATTATATATCTTTGTCCGTCAATAAGCATAGATATAGTCCTTGCAGTTACTTAATTACTATAAATAGATCTAGTAGAATTAGGAGATTATTCAAGTATAGTAACTGTTAAACAGAGCCGCTCCTACGGTTTAGGGGGCCCTAGACGAAAGTATAAATCGGGGCCCTTTTTTATATATATATAAAAGTTCGATTTTTTGTATGTGGGATTATAAGTCTTAATATTAATTCATTTTCATAAAAGAAGTAATTGAGTTTACAAGAAAGAGAAAAGAAAAAAAAGCAATGATAAAGAAAAGGAAAAACCAAAACTCTCACAATTATTTTAATTATTTTCGATACATACGTACATATATATATAAATATTGCCATGTGGGCCTTGGGCTAATCTGATTTTATAAGATTTATACATTTTTGTATATATGTGTAAAAAGTTATTTCACATATTATAATTAATACGTGTTATTAATTTCTACTATATACGCTCCTTTCTCTCTCTTCCACCCACCCTAACCCTAGCCCCTATTGTCATTGTCCTCTTGTCGGTGACGGCATGCAGCCACCGGATAAAGCTGATCCGCCAGGGCAGCAATTCCCTTATAAAGTTACTTGGTGTCCTTCGTTCGCGGAGATCATAGTCTCCAAGCGAACAATATCACCTCCACGCCTCGTCCTTGTTGCCCTAGCGCCACGTCCCACAACCTCCTTTGAACAAGCGCCTGTTGTGTTCTTCTCGCCGATTGAAATAGATCAACTAAATCGCCAAGTCGATAACACGTTGATCATGAAGTTCGCGGCGGGCCGCCCGAGCTTACAGGATATCCGCACCCACATAAACTCGGAGTGGAATTTGGCATCGGAACCGGCAATAGGGTTTTGGGACCCCCGTCATATTACCATTCACATGGGATCTATCCAAGATGCGAAATTAGCACTCTCCCGTAACTCTAACAATATCAAGAATTGCATGTTGCTCTTGTTTCGGTGGAGCCCAAATTTTGCTATTGGTAAAGACAGTAGCAAAGTGGCTGTATGAGTTTGGCTACCGAAACTACCACTTCCATATTTTAATATCTCTTCGCTAGAACGAATTGGAGCGGCGCATGGTAATGTTTTGCGAGTGGATGATAGAATCCTTGCATTCACACACAATCACTACGGCTAAGGTATGTATTGAGGTTAACGTGGCTCAGCCACTGCCGGCGTCAATTTTCATCGGAATATTGAAGGATGACGGTTGGTGGCAGAAGGTTGAATATGAGGGAAATCATATGTATTGTGCTCACTGTGGGTTATTGGGGCAGGTGAGTGTAGGAAGAAAAAAGATCCGCCAACACCCACTTCAAAGAAAAAACAATCGGTGGGGGTAGCAAGCTATCCGAATTCTTCGCCGAGGTGATCCCAAGACTACTACAAAAGTTGTCGATCTGCTCCTAAGGTGGACTTCGTTGGTGCTAACCATCAGCCTGTAGTAGAGAAAGAGGCTCCCAAAGAACCATCTCCACGTCCCAGGTCTATTGACGATAGCTTAAACCCTAAGTGCCAAGAAAACGAATTTCCAAATCCTAATTTACAGTTTTCATGTGGTGAGGAACTGCGCCAGGCAAAAGAAGTGAGGAAGGAGACGCACATTCAGCCTCCTATCGATGAACCTCACTCCACGGGGGTGTATCTGAATACGGCCATCAAGTCCCAATAACATGGATTGGATAAGAGAGACGTCTCTGTTGCCGTTGGAAATAAATTTGAGGCTCTAAGCTCCATAGATGAGGAGAAATATGCCATTACCATTTACCATTCAGATGGGAACATGATGACAATGCAGGTATCTCCTTGTCGCCCAAATCGGATTGTGAAGTTACAGAGATAGAAGGGAACCATGGACAAGAGTTAAAAATCCCAATAGTAGGTACTTTGTTCCACCTACCGACCGAATTACCACATCATTGGCAAAGCTTCCCGACAATCCCCAAGTTTAATTATATCGTGCATAATATGTAATGCTTGCGGAGTTAACCAACAAGCTACGTTAATCATATTCAAAACATAATCCGACAACAAAGGGTAACATTAATGTTCATCGTGGAACCCAAACTTCCAGCGTCGAGGTTACAAAATTTTGCATGGAAATTAGGGTTCTCGTCGTTCTTGTATGGGGATGATGTTAGAGTAGGTGACCAACAAGCCAACTTGTGGCTGTGGTCTTTCCATTTATTATCGTAATAAATAAACCTTTTTCGTATTAATGATAAAAACACCTTGGCATTCTATATCTTTGTCCCTTTGTCACAAGCATAGATATAGTCCTTACAGTTATTACAAGTACTAGTAATTGATCGTTAGGATCGTGAGATATTTACTTTAGTATTAAAACTGTTAAACGTTCCTAGTCGAGGGGTTACGCCACCAATGAGGATATCAGCCTTTCCCATTAAGAAACTAGCACTTAGTGTATGTGTACTGCATCTGATCAGTAAACGGTATTATGATATCGGCATGCATAAGTCGGTGCTCGTAAGTAGACGAGTTCACTGAACTCCCTCACCCTAGAAATCTCTAAGTGGTTCCCAATAATCGAGTAGAGATATCTATGGTATAGTTGTACACCATTAGTCCTTATGACCTAGAAATCACCGTGACTTCACTAGAGAACCAGCTGTATCGTGACCAGTCCCTGAGTTCCACCGAGGACCACCCCAAGGGCCAGTGTTCGTGCAATCAGAAATCTAGTGGGAGTTCTGTGCATTGTAGTCGGGGATTCGATCTCTAGAATAGTCTTGGATGTCCTGTGTTTGTAATCTCTAAGTCTCTGGCCAGAGCTGACTAAGTGATGATTAGAGAATTCGATTATCTAAGTCATGCACGTAATGGTTACAACACTTAGAACGACCGCATAGTCATTGAACTACTAAGGAGGTCTCGATGAACCAATGCCTCTAGTTCAATTGGGACATATGAATCGAAGGGATCGTACTGTATGCTAACTATATCAAAAGGATCTTGCAGGCACTTCATTTGTATCTAGGGAATCATGACGCGTAGTTGCTAGACACCAATCTTGATTCGTTGGGTGATTAAGGTGAAACGAGCTTCATCTTAATCATAACTCTAAGGGACGAATTTTCACAAAGGGTTGTGGGCCCACGGCTAGCTTACACCTGAACCATCGAGGGTCACACTGCTCGTGCACATGAGATCTTTGAATAAACGGTCAGAGATAAAAATGTTTTAGCTTTGCATGATTGAAAGTCAATATGATTGGGTCCAACATTCGTAATTTGGAATTATGAATGAGAATAAGAAAAGCAAAAGGCGAACATCATAGTGAACTTTCTAAAATCGGGAACTTTTCAAATTTAGAAAGTGCACTGAATTAGGGTTTCCAGTTTTGGTAAGTTGGAAATAGAGAATTAGCACTCGTAATGATGAGGACATTATAATGATTCGGAAATTGTAATCATTACAATTTTCTGATCATTGAATTGAGAGAAACGAGCGAATAAAGAACTAACGAGCATAAGCTATTGGGCCCAGTCCAACTTAGGCCGTTAGTGATTTTGTGCAAGACACTATTAATACTTGATTTATAGGTCTTGCAAACACATACAACCCAAACAAAACCCTAGCCGCTCATCTCTCTCTCTCGGCCAACCTCCACCCGCGGCCACCACCGCCGCCGTCACCACCATCTCGTCGGAATCGGCCACCTCTTGACCAATCCTATTGGTAGTTCTTTTCTCTTTTTGTTTCTTCCATTTTATTCTAACTATTTCGTGTCTAGTGCCACGTTTTAGTCGACCGAAGTATACGAGGTGAAATCCGAGAGGAGGAAGATCGAAGAATCGAAGAATCGAGGAGCAACCACTAAGCCAACGACGCACGCGCCTCCACGCGCCGCCGTTGCTCACGCCATCGCCACCGTCGCTTCGCCGCCGCAATTAATTGTTTACAATTATCGGGCATGTGATTATGTGTTTTAAATTCGTTTAATTCGCATAAAATTTTTTTTTTCCGCTGCGTACACGTGTCCGATTCCCAACAGATGAAACTAACAAGTATATATGGATTACGTGGAAAGTCGACGTTGATATCTAGTGCTTGAATGTCTTTGAGCAGGCTTTCACTGTTTCAGTAACTAGCCCTCGTCAACCATTATTTACAGCTACATTTATTTATGCTAGTTGCTCGTACCGATTGCATAGAGACCTATGAGCGCACCTCGCGTCATTGAATGAGGTTGTTACAGGACCGTGGTTTTTGGGTGGTGACAATAACGCCATTCTGGATAGTTCGAAGAAAAAAGGGGGATTGGTTGATACCTCTAAACTGTATGATTTCCAAAACTTTGTTCTCCAAAAGGGATTATTAGATGTCGGATTTATAGGGAATCCATATACGTGGAGTAATAACAGGACTTGTCTTAATAAGATTTGATAGAGAATAGACCGTATGTTGGTGAATACGGATTTCCATACAAGTTTTCCGGCACTAAAGGTGGTTGGTCTTGAGCGTGTGGTATCCGATCATGCTCCTCTGTGTATATGGTTTGAGCAGGTGCCATCACTGGGTCCTCGGAGGTTCATTTTTCAACGCATGCGGACCGACCAGGCAACATATCAAGAGGTTGTTAGAAAAACTTGGGATATTCCAATACTTGGGTTGCCATCTTATGTTTTCCATCATAAGTTATATAATGTACGTAAGGTGTTGAAGACTTGGAATTGGGAGATATTTGGAGATCTTCATAGGAATATCAAGGATTGCCAAGATAATATTCAAGGTTTCGAAAATTCATTGCAGTAGGACTAGAGTGACTTACTTGAGGAACAGTTGTTGGCAGCAAAAAAACGCCTCTTGTAGCTAGAGGAATGGGAAGCAAAGTTGATTAGCTCTAAGACTCGTCTTACCTGGGAGAAAGACGGGGACCGTAACACAGCTTTTTTCCATGCAAGCCTCAAAGACCGTCGTACGAAATCCTTGACTCAGGTTGCTCGTGAGGACGGTTCAATTACTACAAATCCTCAAGAAATAGGTCAAATTGCTGGAAATGATTTCGCTCAACTCTTTACTGCCTCAGAGTACTATTTGAATGATGAGCTTTTTCAAGGTGTTCCCCAACGAGTGAAAGATTAAGTTAACGAAGAGTTTTGCCAGGTGCCCGATTTGAACGAAATATTTGACGCAATTAAGGGGCTCAATCCGTCAAGTGCCCGTGGTAATGACGGTTTCACCGGACATTTTTATGTCGCATGCTGGGAGATTATTAAAACTGATTTGCAGAGAGTTTTAAGTGATTTTTTTCGTGGGGGATACTTACTCAAAGAGATGAGCCGGTCTACCTTTGTCTTAATCCCAAAAGTCGAGAATGCTCGTAGTATTGAAGACTACCGCCCCATTAGCTTGGGTAATTTTTCTGGAAAGATTGTTTCTAAAGTTCTCGATACACGTTTGGGTAAAATATTGTCTAATATCATATCGGAGGAGCAGGCTGCATTCGTTAAGGGTCGACAAATTTCGTCGCACATTGTTATGGTACGGGAATTGATTAGAGATATTAATCGTCCGAGTAAAGGGGGGAACGTGGTCCTCAAACTTGATATGGCCAAAGCATATGACCGCTTGGAATGGTGGTTTCTCCTGCGCCATGCGCTCGTTTGGATTTTCTCATTCTACATGCGATCTTATTTATCGCAATATATGCAATGTATGGTATGCTTTTAGCATTAACGGCAACACTGTAGGTAACTTTAAATCTTCACGCGGGGATCGCCAGGGTGACCCTCTTTCGCCCCTTCTTTTCATAATGGCTCGACAAATTTTGACAAATAATATACATAAGGCAATTGCGGCGAAGCAAGTTGACCAATAAAATGTGGGAAGACATGAGCTGGCTATTTCCCACCTACTTTATGCGGACGACATTCTCGTTTTTACGAATGATGGACGACACTCTATACAGGCCCTTATGGAAATTATCAGATCTTACGAACGGTCCTCCGGTCAGTTAGTTAATGTTTCGAAGAGCCAGCTCTACGTTGGGAATGGGGCGGAAGGAGAGTATGAGTTTCTTGCGCAAGTGACTGGGATTCGACGAAAAGCTTTTCCACTTCGTTACCTTGGGGTGCCTATTTATTTTGGTAGAAACAAGGTGGAGTATTATGAATATATTGTGAAGCATATCAGAGGCAAGCTCATTGATGGAAAGGGAAACTCTTATCTTTTGCGGCCAAAATTACTTTGATTAAGGCGGTTCTAGCCAGTATTCCTCTTTATACATTGGCTTGTACGAAAGTTCTAGCATCGGTTATTGACCGTATCGAACAAATTATGGCATTTTTCCTATGGAGCTCTGGTGGTGAAGAAAGAACTCATTGGGTCAAATGGGCAACAGTATGTACACCCATTGAGGAAGGTGTGATGGGTATTAGACCTTTAAAACAAGTGATGGATTGCCTTCATGGTAAACTTTGGTGGCAAGTTCTCCAAGGAAAATCATTATGGGCTTGTTTTTCTAAGACAAAATACTGTGAGAAACGGTTTAATATTAATAGACGGGCAGCTTCACCGCTATGGAATTCGATTCATAAGCATGTTGGGAGCATGGAGGAATGCACCCAATGGATTGTAGGCTGTGGAGAAATTAAATTTTGGACATATAATTGTCTTGGAGAGCAATTGATAGGCCCGTTGCCGTACAATAATAATCTCACTGTGGTAGCCGCTTTTCATAATAGTGTGGAGTTTATGCAGTTTATCCCTGTGCAATTACTTGATAATCATCTTCGGAGTTGGGGGCACCAGGAAAGTTGGACGGATCGGATTTGGTTTAAATATCTACCCCCTAAGACAAGAGGGTTTATGTGGAAGCTAATTCACCATGCGCTTTCGGTAGATCAGCGCATTATTTCTCGGGGTATCCCTCTGGTATCAAGATGTGTTTGCTGCAAAAATCCAAAGCAAGAAGACGTCCCACATTTATTTTTTAGATCGAAAATTGCCAAGGCAAGATGTACACGCTTGGGTGATTTATTCAATCTCCCATCGGATTTTCTTCTACCAAACACGCTTTAAGTACGTGGAACACAAAGCCGAAGGTGCTTTCCTATTACACGATAATCTGAGCGTCGGTGGTGTGTCACACTGTTCGAGAAATTTGGCTTCCTCGGTGTAATATGGTTTACAACGGAGGAAGTATGTCTATCGAAGCCATAAGAAAACGAGTTTTCCATAATATTCAACATTTGGGTACTGTACACGCTCCTCGCCAACCCTCCACTAAGATTCAAAGACTGCAATTGGAGGCGGCTGGAGTTTGCTTGTTTCATCCGCCAGAGAAACGAGGAGCGTGGCACAAGTGGGAGTTTCCATTAGCGGGCTTGTTAGAGTAGGTGACCAACAAGCCAACTTGTGGCTGTGGTCTTTCTTTTTATCTTGTGATAAAACAATCGTTTTTCGTTCGTAATAATAAAATATTTCATTTGGCATTCTATATCTCTTATCCCATGCAAGTAGCATAGATATAGTCCTAACGAGTTACTCTATTATTGTGAGTTGATCTAGTAGAATCGTGAGATAACTCAGCAATGTAATGTAACTGTTAAACCTTGTTCCTAGTCGATGGGTTACGCCAATAATGAGGATACCGGCCTTTCCCTTTTGAGACTAACACTTAGTGTATGTGTACTGCGTCTCATCAGTTCTCGATATTGTGACATCGGCATACTTGAGTGGGTGCTCATACTAGATGAGTTCACTGAACTCCCTCGCCCTAGAAATCCATAAGTGGTTCTCATTCATCGGGTAATAGGTTTCTAAGATATAGTTGTACACCATCAGTCCTTAAGACCCAGACATCACCGTGACTTTACTAGAGGACCGATTGTATCGTGACCTGTCCCTAAGTCCCACAGCGGACCACTCCAAGGGCCAACGTTCGTGCCATCCGAAATCTAGTGTGAATTCTGTGCATTGTAGTAGGGGATTCGAGCGCTTGAGTAGTCATGGATGTCCTGTGTGTTCTAACGGTTTATAATCCAAGGAATCTCTGGCCAGAGTTGATAGTGGGGTGATTAGGGAAATGTGTTTCCCTAAGTCACACACGAACGGATTTATAATACCTAGAACGTTCGCAGGGTTATTGAACTTTATAAGAGGTCTCGGTGAACCAATGCCTCTAGTTCAATCGGGACATGTGCTGCGAAGGGATCGTACTGTACGCTAACTATATCATAAGGTTCTTGCAGGCACTTCACTTATATCTAGGAAATCATGATGCGTAGTTGCTAGACGCCAATCTTGATTCGTTGGGCACCTATTTGATCGGCGATTAAGTAAAATGAGTTTTACTGTAATCGGGACTCTTGGGAGGAGTTCGTATAAGAACAATGTGTTGTTCGAATCACAAAGAGTTGTGAGCCCACGGCTAGCATACACCTGAACCATTGAGGGTCACACTTCTCGTGTAATACGGATCCTTGATAACAATAAGCATAGGTTAATATGTTAATCTTTGCAAAGTTGGAGGTCAATATGATTGAGTCCAAGATTCGTGATTGTGGATTACGAGTTCGAATAAACGTAGAGAGAGAGAGAGACATGCGGAATTTAGTGAACCTTCTAAATTGAGAAGTTTCCCAATTTAGCAGGTCCACTGAAGTGGAAGTTTCCAATTTTGGAAATTGGAAATTTCGAAGAGGCACTCGTATCGACGAGGACTTTAAGCTCGTCACAAATATAATTTTGTTATAATTTTGTGAACAATCGTATGTTAGAAACGAGGCCGACGAGGGAATGGGCTTAATGCATCAGTGGGTCAAGCCCAATGACTTAAACCCACAAGGGTTGAGAAACCCTAGTATAAATAGACCTCAAACAAGAGTTTGAGATCAGATTTTTTACACCCCAAAACCCTAGCCGTCCAGCCCTAGCCGTCCAGCCTCTCGGCCGCCGCTGCCCCGCCGCACCGGCGCCGTCCGCCGCCGGAAACCACCGGTTTTTCCTCTCCTTTCTCTATCGTATTTCCCTTCTTATATAACCCCTTTGTATCTAGTGCTACAGTAGGGGGATATCGGTTTATTCGAGGTGAAACCTAATTGGAGAGGAGCTGCTGCCCCGACGGAATTGCCACACCGCCGCTGCACCGCCGCACGCGCCGCTGCACCGCCCGCGCGCCGCCGCCGCTGACACGCACGCGCCGCCGTCGCCTCACCTTCGGACCAGCTGCCGTTTGGTGGTGTTCCTGCAGCCCCTAGGAGTTGTATAACGCAGCTTGTACGTGTTTGAGTTTGGATTTCGATTCGTCGAAATCTCACGCTACAAGAGGTAATTAAATCGGAACTTTCGTAAATTTGATTCGAACATGTTTGTATGATTTTTAATTTACGAGCATGAGTAATATGTGATTACGTGTTTCGATTTTGTAATATGATGAACAAGCATGTCTTATACTTTTTGGTGTTACATGTATTTAATAAAATTAATAATTACCATGTGTATGGCGGAAGCGTTAAGGTACGTTGACTATGTGATTAGTTTATGCATGATATCGAAACTAGTTCGATCTAAAATTTTTAAATTCCGCTGCGTATACATGCACGATCACAAACAGTGGTATCAGAGCCACAGGTTAATCGTTTATTTGTCAACGTGTTTATCGCTTTCGAAAGCATGCTTCGATTTGTTGAATTGTTGAATTTTTGGTGTTATCAAATTGGTGGTTTAATATTAATTGAATATTTTGAATATTTCAGAAAATATAAAATTTTAAACTCGGATTTTTCCTGCTGTTGTTGTCGGTTTTCAGCTGACCGAACCGGTCCGGTCGGACCGGTCTGACCGGTCCGGTCACCACACACACACACAAAAAAAAAAGAAATTATGGATTTTCTGATATTTATATTAAAATAAATTGATTTTTGAAATTATTTATCAATTAAACCCAATTAGATAATTGATCCATTACTTTAATTTGAATTCAAAGAATAGTGTTGGATTAATTATTTAATTTAATCGTTAAATTAGTTTAATTAATGGAACACAAATTAAATGGCAAATAATTAATGGACTTCATTCTTATTTGATTGATTTATGTATGAAGGGAGTCCGTTAATTATATATGCAATTAATCGTATTAATTAATTAATTCATGAGATGAATGATTGTTATTAAGTACGATGATGATCGTATGTCTCTCTTAGGATCAATATGCGTTTCCACATACCTAGAGAACATAGTTGTAGGAATCTCAAACGATCATAACCTAAAACTTCCGATGAGCTAATAAGATTTAATAAATAAAATCCCTCATTCTTAATCAAGAATAATTATCAAGCTATAAAGAAAAATCAAATTGTTGAATTTTTCTTTCCTTCTACCAACAATTAAATTATGTGTAGCCTCTCATATTAGTGAAGTAAGCCGTGTTAGCGGGGAGTGCTATTATGGGATAAGCTGCAATTTAATTGACATTAGATGGAGATACGGTCATAGATAAAATTCTATTGGATTAATGTGGTCGGCTAGATTAACTAGGGATTGCATTAGTTTGATATAGTTGGATCTATGACATCTCATATTGGTAGGCTAGACTTGACACACGAAGATTTTGATATTCGCTAGATTAACTTAGGTCACTATCAAGTGTGAGGTAAATCAAACTTTAGGGTCACATAGTGATGTGATTGATAGTACTCTACCTTTAGGCTTATATAATCGGGATAGATTAACTACGGGTTACATTAGCGCTATTAGACCTAAAGCCCATTAAAGAAAAATAAGTTTTCTCGATTGTCTGCTAGAGGGTGGTGGAATTCGATAAAATTAGTGGGAGAACAATTAAAACATAAAAGTCCAAAATTTTAATTGTAACGATTATTACGAACTAAACTCTAATTATTGTCTTCTTAAAATTTTCTCAGCAACAATGTCCAAACATCCCCTTTCCTCTATCCTCGACCAAAACAAACTCACCGGTCCAAACTATTTGGATTGGCTTCGCAATCTGAAACTTGTGCTCCAAGTCGAGGAGCGTCTCTATGTGATCAATGAACGCCCCCCCGCTGCTCTCCCTGCGACTGCTACTGCTGACGAGACTGCCACTTTCGAGGCATGGAAGAAGGACGACCTCCATGCGAGGTGCTACATGCTAGCATCCATGGTGCCAGAGCTCGCGAGGAAGTAGGAGTCTCACGTGCATGCTTATGATATCAAGCATCATCTTGAAAGCATGTACAGTGAGAATACTAGGGCATCGAGGTACTCAGCTACCAAGGAGTTGATCACCATGAGGCTGCGTGAAGGGGCATCGGTCCACGAGCACGGTCTCAAGATGATCACTCTCCTTGAGAAGTTGGTGAGCCTTGATGTCACCCTCCCGGCCGAGCTCTCGGTGGATTTGATCCTACTGTCCCTTCCTAGTTCTTATGAATCGTTCATAGTGAACTTCAACATGAACAAGCTCGATCCACCATTGGATGAGTTGTTGAACATGTTG
This sequence comes from Erythranthe guttata, assembly GCF_056151865.1. NCBI lineage: Eukaryota > Viridiplantae > Streptophyta > Magnoliopsida > Lamiales > Phrymaceae > Erythranthe > Erythranthe guttata. The sequence continues at coordinate 6,163,193 of NC_142544.1, read as the reverse complement.
GTCAGCAATGAGTCCACGATCAAGAAGGAGAAATCTGTTCTCCTAGTTGCTCCTTCTGCGAAGAAAGGTTCTTTCTAGAAGAAAAGGAAAGAAAGGAGTTTCGGCCCGAGCAAGAAACTTGAGAAGGGCGAGTCGAGCGGAGTAAAGAAGGACAAGGTCACCAAGCAAGTTGATGACGCTTGCCATCATTGTGGAAAGAAGGGCCATTGGCGACGCAACTGCAAGGCTTTCCTCGATCAGAAACGTTTTGAAAAGGGTACGTATTTAGTTGAAGTTAATTTGTCCGTTAAATCTTCTTCTTGGGTATTGGATACTGGTTGTGGCTCACATCTTTGTAATGATTTGCAGCTCATGACAAGAAGTAGGAGACTTAATGTGGGTGAGACCTACCTAAGAATGGGCAACGGAGCAAGGGTTGCTGCTGAAGCCATTGAGACAATTTATCTTTCTGTTTTGGATTCTAGTTTTTCTATTGTTTTGAACAATTGTTTATTTGTTCCGTCACTTATTCGAAACCTTATTTCTATTCCTGTTTTGGATAATGATGGTTTTACTTTTGTTTTTGGAAATTCGATTTGCATTATACAAAAGGATCAAAATATGATTTGTAAGGGACAACTTATAAACAACTTATAAGAACTAAATCCAAGTGAAATACCAATTAACGTTATATCAGCAAAACGAAAAGATATAAGTCTTAACCCCGCACAACTTTGGCACGCTCGACTAGGTCATATTTCCTTGAGAAGGATGAACGAATTTGTAAGTGAAGGATTGTTCTCCTTGGAGGACGTGAAATCACTTCAAACTTGTGTATCCTGCCTTAAAGGAAAAATGACCAAAACTCCCTTCAAAGAGAAGATGGAACGAGCCGAGGGTCTTTTGGATTTGATCCATTCAGACGTGTGTGGTCCACTAAGCGTTAGTGCTAGGGGTGGTTTTAACTACTTCGTTACCTTTACCGACGATTATTCTTGGTATGGTTTCGTGTACTTAATGAAGTATAAGTCTGAAACTTTTGAAAAGTTCAAAGATTTTAGACACCAAGTAGAAAACCAACTCGGTAGACGTATTAAGAAACTACGATCCGATCGTGGTGGCGAATACTTAAATACTGAGTTTATAGACTATCTTAAAGAGAATGGGATTTTGTCTCAATGGACTCCTCCTGGAACTCCTCAACTTAATGGAGTTTCCGAACGTCGGAATCGAACACTGTTAGACATGGTTCGATCTATGATGGGGTTCACCGAGCTATCGGCATACCTGTGGGGTCATGCACTCCTAACTGCCGTGTATTTGCTGAATATGATTAATACCAAAGCAGTTAACTCCACACCTTATGAACTTTGGCACTCCAGGAAACCCACGTTTAAACATATTAGGATATGGGGTTTTCCCGCTTACGTGAAGCGGCTAGTGGGAGATAAGTTGGATAGAAAATCCAACTTATGCTATTTTGTGGGGTATCCCGAGGATTCCATGGGATAGGAATTCTACTATGTTTCCGAGGCAAAGGTGTTCGTCTCGAGAAATGCCGTGTTCCTTGAGAAGGAATTTCTATCGGATAGAAAGGGCAGTGTAGTTGATCTCGAAGAAGTTCGAGAACCACAATCTGAAGTTCAAGCACAACAATCAGATAATGAACCAATTCAACAAACCACTAATATACCTCCTGAACCGTCGCTGCGTAGATCCGAAAGAGTTCGGAGAGCGCCCGATAGGTTATTCCTCGTTGATGAAGTTGACCAAGGATGTGATCCTAGAACTTTCAACGAAGCTGTATCGGATACAGACAAGGGACATTAGCTTAATGCCATGAAATCCGAAATGAACTCTATGTACTCCAACAATGGACCTTGGTAGATCCACCCGAGGGAATTGTTCCCATAGGCTGCAAGTGGATCTATAAGAAGAAAATTGGAGTAGATGGAAAGGTATCGACCTACAAGGCTAGATTGGTAGCGAAGGGTTATACTCAAAAGCAAGGAGTTGACTATGAGGAAACCTTCTCTCCAGTTGCTATGCTTAAGTCCATTAGGATTTTGCTGGCCATCTCTGCGTGGTATGAGTACGAGATATGGCAAATGGATGTGAAGACCGCTTTTCTTAATGGGGACATTGAGGAAGAAATTTACATGGCACAACCGCAAGGCTTCATATCTTATGGAGATGAGCAAAAGGTTTGCAAACTCCAGCGATCCATTTATGGATTGAAACAAGCATCCCGTAGTTGGAACAAAAGGTTCGACACAACTATCAAAGAGTTTGAATTTGTGAAAAACCCGGAGGAACCTTGTGTCTACAAGAAGGTTAGTGGGAGTGCAGTGACTTTCCTTGTACTTTATTATGTTGATGACATACTACTCATTGGGAATGATGTAGAGATGTTACAGTCAACTAAAGTATGGTTATCTACACGTTTCTCGATGAAGGATTTGGGAGAAGCATCCTACGTATTGGGAATACGGATCTATAGAGATAGATCGAGGAGATTAATTGGCTTGTCCCAATCCATGTACATAGACACCGTTCTTAAATGGTTTAGCATGGAAGAATCCAAGAAGGGATTCCTGCCAATGTCCCATGGTGTTCGTCTCTCGAAATCCATGCGTCCTCAAACGCAAATGGAAATCAAGGAGATGAAAAGGACACCTTATGCATCCGCTATAGGAAACATAATGTATGGCATGCTGTGTAGACGACCTGATATTGCGTATGCTGTGAGCGTCACAAGCAGATATCAGTCCGACCCCGGCCCAGCCCATTGGAAGGCTGTGAAGGACATTCTCAAGTACTTGCGAAGAACTCGAGATTTGTTTTTGGTCTATGGGGATACCGAGTTGAAATTAGAAGGCTTCACGGATTCTAGTTTTCAATCGGACGTAGATGACTCTAAGTCAAACTCGGGGTATATATTCAAAGTCAACGGGGGTGCCGTGTGTTGGAAGAGTTCCAAACAAGGCACGACGGCTGATTCCACCACCGAGGCTGAATATATTGCAGCATCAGATGCTTCAAAGGAAGGGTCATGGATTAGGAAATTCATCCAAGAGTTGGGTGTATTTCCGAACGCTAGCGATCCAGTACAGCTGTACTGCGATAACAACAGAGCCGTAGCGCAAGCTAAGGAACCAAGAGCTCATCAGAAGTCGAAGCACGTGTTGAGAAAATACCATGTGATCCGAGAGATCATAGAGAGAGGTGAAGTCAAAATAGACAGAGTCACCTCGGAGGACAATATTGCAGATCCCTTCACCAAGCCATTATCAGGATCAGTTCACGAGAAACATCGAGAGTCGGTGGGACTTAGATTTATGAGTAGTTGGCTTTAGGTCAAGTGGGAGATTGTTAGAGTAGGTGACCAACAAGCCAACTTGTGGCTGTGGTCTTTCTTTTTATCTTGTGATAAAATAATCGTTTTTCGTTCGTAATAATAAAATATTTCATTTGGCATTCTATATCTCTTATCCCATGCAAGTAGCATAGATATAGTCCTAACGAGTTACACTATTACTGTGAGTTGATCTAGTAGAATCGTGAGATAACTCAGCAATGTAATGTAACTGTTAAACATTGTTCCTAGTCGATGGGTTACGCCAATAATGAGGATACCGGCCTTTCCCTTTTGAGACTAGCACTTAGTATATGTGTATTGCGTCTCATCAGTCCTCGATGTTGTGACATCGGCATACTTGAGTTGGTGCGCATACTAGATGAGTTCACTGAACTCCCTCGCCCTAGAAATCTATAAGTGGTTCTCATTCATCGATTAATAGGTTTCTAAGATATAGTTGTACACCATTAGTCCTTAAGACCCAGACATCACCATGGCTTCACTAGAGGACCGATTGTATCGTGACCTGTCCCTGAGTCCCACAGCGGACCACTCCAAGGGCCAACGTTCGTGCCATCCGAAATCTAGTGTGAAGTTTGTGCATTGTAGTAGGGGATTCGAGCGCTTGAGTAGTCATGGATGTCCTGTGTGTTCTAACGTTTTATAATCCAAGGAATCTCTGGCCAGAGTTGATAGTGGGGTGATTAGGGAAATGTGTTTCCCTAAGTCACACACGAACGAATTTATAATACCTAGAACGTTCGCACGGTTATTGAACTTTATAAGAGGTCTCGGTGAACCAATGCCTCTAGTTTAATCGGGACATGTGTTGCGATGGGATCGTACTGTATGCTTACTATATCATAAGGTTCTTGCAGGCACTTCACTTGTATCTAGGGAATCATGATGCGTAGTTGCTAGACGCCAATCTTGATTCGTTGGGCACCCATTTGATCGGCGATTAAGTAAAATGAGTTTTACTCTAATCGGGACTCTTGGGAGGAGTTCGTATAAGAACAATGTGTTGTTCGAATCACAAAGAGTTGTGAGCCCACGGCTAGCATACACCTGAACCATTGAGGGTCACACTTCTCGTGTAATACGGATCCTTGATAACAATAATCATAGGTTAATATGTTAATCTTTGCAAAGTTGGAGGTCAATATGATTGAGTCCAAGATTCGTGATTGTGGATTACGAGTTGGAATAAACGTAGAGAAAGAGAGACATGCGGAATTTAGTGAACCTTCTAAATTGAGAAGTTTCCCAATTTAGCAGGTCCACTGAAGTGGAAGTTTCCAAGTTTGGAAATTGGAAATTTCGAAGAGGCACTCGTATCGACGAGGACTTTAAGCTCGTCACAAATATAATTTTCTTATAATTTTGTGAACGATCGTTTGTTAGAAACGAGGCCGACGAGGGAATTGGCTTAATGCATCAGTGGGTCAAGCCCAATGACTTAAACCCACAAGGGTTGAGAAACCCTAGTATAAATAGACCTCAAACAAGAGTTTGAGATCAGATTTTTTACACCCTAAAACCCTAGCCGTCCAGCCCTTGCCGTCCATCCTCTCGGCCGCCGCTGCCCCGCCGCACCGGCGCCGTCCGCCGCCGGAAACCACCGGTTTTTCCTCTCCTTTCTCTATCGTATTTCCCTTGTTATCTAACCCCTTTGTATCTAGTGCTACAGTAGGGGGAGATCGGTTTATTCGAGGTGAAACCTAATTGGAGAGGAGCTGCTGCCCCGACGGAATCGCCACACCGCCGCTGCACCGCCGCACGCGCCGCTGCACCGCCCACGCGCCGCCGCCGCTGACACGCACGCGCCGCCATCGTCTCACCTTCGGACCAGCTGCCGTTTGGTGGTGTTCCTGCAGCCCCTAGGAGTGGTATAACACAGCTTGTACGTGTTTGAGTTTGGATTTGATTCGTCGAAATCTCACGCTACAAGAGGTAATTAAATCGGAACTTTCGTAAATTTGATTCGAACATGTTTGTATGATTTTTAATTTACGAGCATGAGTAATATGTCATTACGTGTTTCGATTTTGTAATATGATGAACAAGCATGTCTTATACTTTTCGGTTTTTCATGTTTTTAATAAATCGATAATTACCATGTGTATGGCGGAAGCGTTAAGGTACGTTGACTATGTGATTAGTTTATGCATGTAATCGAAACTAGTTCGATCTAAAATTTTTAAATTCCGCTGCGTATACATGCACGATTCCCAGCAGGGCTGCTATAAGTTAAATACTGACGGCTCTGCTAAAGAAGATAGTTGCACGGGTGGAGGTATCATTCGGGATTCGGGCGGTAATATTATAGCAGGTTTTTCGTCCTATTTTTTAGAAAAGGGGTCCAATAATGTTGCGGAGTTTCTAGCTGTATGGTATGGCCTTCGTCTGTGTAAGTTGATGGGTGTCTTTATAGTTACGGTGGAAACAAACTCACTATTGGTAGTTAATGCTATACAGAGCAATAATTGTGTTGCTTGGGATCTCGCCTATGTTCACCGTCTTTGCATGCATGAGGTAACGGCTGGGCACAATTTTCAGCATGTGTTTCAACAGAAGAACACGGTTGCAGACCGTCTAGCAAACTGGGCTTACACACATAAATCAAGTCAAGAGTTCTTCTCAGGGATTAGCTTACGGAATGAGGTGAGGGATGCATACCTTAGTAATAAATGCGGTATTGCTAACTTTCGTTCATGATGAAATATGATATTCGGGATCGGCTGTTGAGGTTTCGGATATTGCACTATCACCCTCATATAGGGGGCAATTTTGCAATTTATCAAACTCGTGGTGATGGACTGGGGGCTGTAGCAGCAAGTCTTCGATAATTACAAACTGATCCCCACGTGGGGGCCTTTTCACAAATCAAGTTACTCACGATCTATTAGTGTGATAGGAGTGTTTAATTTTTGGTTTTTCAATCTTATCCCTCTTTTGGGACGTTCGTACTTTGTAATAGACAGTATAGGGTTTTGTTTTCCCCGATTTTCTTTCCTTGACATTTATAGGGGTACTCTTTTCCTTGTGTTGCCCACAAGGTTTTTAACGAGGCCCATTTGTAGTTTCAAAAGTATTTAATGGAATAAAAATTTTGGCAAAACAAAAAACATATTATAATTTTCTTTTGGGGCCCTCAAAAAAGTGGGGCCCAAAGCCATGGCTTCCCTAGCTTCTGCCCAGGGCCGACACTGCTGTTAAACGTAGTCCCTAGTCAACGGGTTACGTCACTAATGAGGATATCGGCCTTTCCCATTTGAGACTAGCGCTTAGTGTATGTGTATTGTGTCTCATCAGTCAACGGTGTTTTGACATCGGCATACATAAGTGGGTGCTCATAAGTTTATGAGTTAACTGAACTCCGTCAATCTAGACATCTCTGAGTGGTTCCTAACAATCGAGTAGAGGTTTCTATGATACAATTGTACACAAGGCACAGACATCACCGTGACATCACTAGAGGACCAGCTGTATCGTGACATGTCCCTGAGTTCCACCGAGGACCGCGTCAAGGGCCAGTGTTCGTGCAGTCCGAAATCTAGTGGGAGGTCTGTGCATTGTAGTAGGGGATTCGATCGCTTGATCAGCCACAGATATCCTGTGTGTTATTGTGATTTATAATCCATAAAGTATGTGGCCACAACTGAAAGTGTCGTGATTAGAGGAATGTGTTTCTCTAGGTCAAACACGAATGAATTATATAATCAAGACCGTGCACGTAGTTATTGGACTCATAAAGGGGTCTCGATGAACCTATGCCTCTAGTTCAATTGGGATATATGTATCGAATGGATCGTATTGTACGTGAACTATATCCCACGGTTCTTGCAGGCACTTCATTTGTATCTAGAGAATCATGATGCGTAGTTGCTAGGCGACAATCTTGATTCATTGGGCAATTAAATTGAAACGAGTTTCATCCTAATTATAACTCTAGGGACAAGTTTAAATCACAATGTGTTGTGGGCCCACGGCTAGCTTACACCTGAACCATCAAGGGTCACACTGTTCGTGTAGTTGAGATCCTTAAATGCAACGAGCTAAAATTAATTAGTTAGTCTTAGTGTAATTGGAAGTCAATGTGATTTAGTCCAACATTCGTATTTACTAATTACGGATGAGAATAAGTAGAGGAAAAGAATTCGACGGAAATTTAGTGACCTTTCTAAATTAGGAAATTTCCCGATTTGGCAGGTCCTAAATTAGGGTTTCCAAATTTCGGAAATTGCTAAATTGGGTAATTGTAAAGTGGCACTCGTATTGACGAGAATTTGGTGCTCTTCATCAAAATATAATTGTTATATTTTTGCGACCAATCGTTTGTCAGAAACGAGCCAAGAAAGAGAGTGGGCTTAAGCTGTTGGGCCTAATCCAACTTAAGCATGTTAGGTTTTTCACAAGGACCGCATAAATAGGATTTATATGTCTTGTTAAAGACAAAAAACACCGGAATAAAACCCTAGCCTTTCTCCCACCATAAGTTGTCCACCTTGCAGGCTAAACCCTACCTCCGCCATTGGCCGCCACTGCACTGACAATTTCTCATTTCTCGTTGTTCTTCTTCGTTTTACTTAGCTTATCACGTATCTAGTGCTGCGTGGCTAGTGGATTAAATATACGAGGTGAAACCTAAGAGGAGAAAGATTCTTCTGCCACCACCTGAGTCGTCTTCACGCGCCTCCACGTGCGGTAATAAGTAGGTGATGAGAGAAGGCAATCCTGAAAATCTGCTCTCGGATTTTCTGAGTAGTCCAGCGAAAGAATTCTCCATAAATCATAAAATGATCGGATGGACGTGAAATTTTGACTAAAGATTTACAGCTCATGGTGCTACAATATTCCTGGAGGAATTGTCTATAAAGTAAATATTCATAGAACTATTGAAGTCGGAGCAGGTATGAAATTTCAGATCAGAAAATTGTTTTGATCCCCTGCATCACCGCCGCTTGTTGGATCCGTAGGAGTGGGAAGAGAAGCTAGCCATCTTCTCAAGTCTTTGTTCGATCCATGATTCAAGAGTAAAATCTCGTTTTCCCTAATTAATTTACATTAAATGAGATTAATGTATGGTAATAAATTATCAGATCACATGTATCTATATGTTCGATTATATGTTTATGTGACTCGTTCGTTGAGCATGTTTATTATTTGATTTAATTTTGCGAGCATGCTATGATGATTTAATTTATGCTATTTAAATTAATTATATATGTGAGCATGTTTGTCGGTGATTGGAAGCGAAAAGGTACGCAATTAATTGTAATTAATGTGCACGTGTTTGTTTATTTAAATTAGTTTATATAAATAAAATATAAAATTTTTGTTTTCCGCTGCGTACACTAACAACCCAACTATCTCTCTAAATGTTGCTCCTGAAACAACGGACATACAGAACAATGATGTAAGGATGCATAAGCCTTTTGAGTTATGGGTTAATCAAAGATCAATTTTCTTTGGGTTTCGACTGTAGTCCCAAAATCGATTTCTCCAAATTGGATTGCACAAACCTTATGAATTTTCTATTGAGGTGTGACAGTTATTTTCACCTGATTCCGAACATTCCTGAGAAGCAGAAGGTTGTGATGGCTTCTTTACATTCGGAGGGTAAAGCAGCTACTTGGTACAATCAAGTTACTCAAGGGAACATTGATATAAACTGGAATCAGTTTGTTAGTTTGGTAACATCAATGTTTGAAGAGCTACAAGAACGGAATGTCTTGGGTGAATTTCATAAGTTAAGGGTCACAAGAACATTGGAGGAATACATTGAGAAGTTTGAAGAACTCTGTTGTTTATTGGTTCTTAATACCAGGACTTATGATGAGAGTTATTTTTCATTGTTTCATGACTGGTTTACCTGGTGTGATCAAGAGTTTATTTGCATTGTTTTCAATCCACAGATTACCACAACTCATAGACATGGCAAGGAAAAAAGTACAGACTATTGAAGCCATAGCCAATAAACTACCCAACATTAGAGGTGGAAATAGGAATGGAATTTCCAAATTCCGCCAATTACGATCTGAAAATATCCGAATTTGGAACACTTTTTTTCATTCCGATTTCCGATTTTATCAATTATTTTTGGAACGGAATTGGAATTATATATATATATATATATATATATATATATATATATATATATTGTATTTTTGAATTGTTTTTCTATTCATGTTTTGTAAGAACACTATGTTTGCTTTGATAAACTGATTATATTTTTTTTACAAGTATTCACATTTCATCTTATTGAAATTTGCTTTGGATTCTTGCCTTTTGCTAGAAAATTATGAAAATATTAGAAAAAAAACATTTCTAAAAATTACCATTATTTCCGATTTTGGAACAAAAAATTAAGAATTAAAGAAATTTCCGAAAATTCTGAAATTCCGCCGATTCCGAGGTATTCCGAAATTGGAATGGATTTTGAAATTCCGATATTTTTGGAACGGAAATTGGAATCTACTTTTAACTTCCGAAAAAAAATGAAAATTTTCTGAAAAAGGCATTTCCGATTGATTCCGTCCGATTTCCACCCCTACCCAACATATACAAACCATCCATACCCATTACCACCCCCTTAAGAAACCTTGGCAGAACCCTGCATATCCACCCATTCCTATACCTAAACTCACACCATACACTCCCCCAGCGTTACTACCACAAAGAAAAACACTCACCATTTCTGAAGTGAGAGCAAGAAGGAAAAAGGGTCTTTGTCACAATTGTGTTAAAGCATATGCACCAAACCACAAATGCAGACACAACTATGCTTAGTTACTAATGAGTAAAGAGGAAGAAGTCAGCACTACCAATCTCTAGCTTGTACTAAGGTTGAGGAGAAAGGGGATTTTTCATATGCAATCCAGGTATCACTCAATGCTTTTAATGGGAGCACTAAAGTAAATATTATAAGGGTTTTTGGAGTTTTTTTAGACAAAGTTAAACATGTTGATTGATACAGGTAGTACACACAACTTTATATCTAATGAACTAGCTAGTGATCTACTATGTAACATTCAAAGGGCTATTATTATGAGTGTCATTGTTGCTAATGGTCAACAACTTGTAAGTGACCAAGGGGTTCCTGATTTCAGTTGGAAAATGCAAGGAGCAACATTCACCTTCCCTGTGAGATTGTTATATTTAGAAGGGTATCATATTATTCTTGGTTGTGATTGATTAAGAGCTGCAGCCCATTAGTTATTTACTAAAGGCTAGGTGCATTAAGTTGCAGTCTTTGCAAAGTAGGGTAATTATTACTGATGTGAAAGCAAAGGTATGGATTGGCAACTTATCACTGCAGACTCTCTATACAAGTTGATTCAGAAAGGAACTCAAGGTTAGATTGGCCATGTTTTTATTTTATTTTTGGAGGTAGTGGAGATTCACAGACATATGAAAGGATTGAAGAACTATTGATAGGGTACAGTGACTTGAGCCAAAAGTTTACCACATGTGAGGGGGTATTGAGCATCACATTATCCTGAGAAATGATGTTATTCCTAGACAGTTATTTCCTTATAGGTATTTCCATGCCTATAAAGGTGAAATCGAACAGATTGTCAGAGATTTGTTGGCCATTGGAGTGATAAGGCACAATCAGAGCCCTTTTGCCTCCCCAGTGTTACTGGTCAGGAAGAAAGATTTATCTTGGAGAATGTGTATAGACTACAGATATCTTAATACAATGACAGTAAAGTATAACTACCCCATACCAGTTATTGATGAGCTTTTAGATGAACTCAATGGGGCACAGTGGTTTACTAAGATGGACCTAAGATCAGGTTACTTCCAAATTAGAATGAAAAAAATGAGGACATTTACAGGACTGTTTTATAGACACACCATGGGGATTTTGAGGTTTTGATGCCATTTGGCCTGTGAAATGCACCTCCAACATTCCAGTCCTTGATGAACCAGGTATTTGTCAAACACCTAAGGAAATCTAGTCTTGTCTTTTTTGATGACATACTCATATATATCCACAGTTGGGATGAGCATTTGATGCATTTGGATATCACTCTCGCTATTTTGAGGCAACATAAATTATATGCAAAAAAATCTAAGTGCCACTTTGCAAAATCCACTATTGAGTACTTTAGGTCATATTATCAGTAAGGATGGAGAATCCGTTGATCCAGAGAAGTTTCAGGGTAAGGTAGATTGGCCAAAACCTAATACTTTGAAGGGGTTGAGAGGATTCTTGGGGTTAATCGGTTATTACAGGAAGTAAATACAGGGGTATGGCATTATTTGCAAGCCTCTGATGGATATGTTGAAAAGGGGAAGATTTGTATGGACTTAAAAAACAAAACATGCTTTCATTATACGTAAAGAAACAGTAGTTGCTTCACCAATACTGGCTTTGCCTGATTTTTCGAAGTCATGTGTAGTAAAAACTGATGCTAGCTCCACTGGACTAGAAGTTGTTCTCGTGCAATATTCCAAACCTATTGCTTTTCTAAGTAGAGCATTGAGTTCTAAGAATTAGGTGTTATTTATCTATGAAAGAGAGTTCATGGGAATTTTGATGGCTATTATCAAATGAAAACATTACTTGCAGGGCCACCATTTCACCATCAGAACAGACTAACATAGCATCAAGTATATAATGGAACACAAGTTTACTTCAACTCTTCAATAGAGATGGATCTCCAAACTTATTGGGATGGATTATGATATTGACTATGAGAAGGGGATTGAAAACATGGTGGATGATGCTCTTTCCAAAAGAGATCATGCTAATGGAGAATGCAAAGCTATTATACAGCTCAACCCAAGTGGATGACTGAAGTGATGGAGAGTTATGAAAGAGATAATGGACTATCCCAGGTGCTACCTGCTAAATTGATTGATCCTAATGCCTATCCCGACCATACCATAGTTCGGGGGGACTAAGATTCAAAGGAAAGATTTGCATTGGCAATGACCCTATTTTGAGGTTGAAGCTGCTTAAGAGCCTACATGATACAACCATTAGTGGGAACTCTGGAATGAATGAGACATACCACAGAGCTAAGACTATGTTCTACTAGCCTAAACTCAAAGATGATGTGATGAATTTTGTTCAGTGTTGTGACACTTGAAAATTAGCTAAACATGAGAATTGTTGATACCCTGGTCTTCTCCATCCACTAGAGATTCAACATGGGGCTTTGGGCTCATATTCCAATGGATTTTGTGGAGGTTCTACCAAAATCAGAAGGGAATGTGCTATTCTGATTGTGGTGGACATATTCAAAAATTTTGGGGATTTTATCCCTCTATCTCATCCCTGTTGTGCTAAGATCATTTCCAAGTTTTTTTTCGATAATGGTTTTAAATTACTCGGTCAACCAGTCAACATAATCACAGATAGAGATAAGATATTTACAAGTCAATTTTGGACTGACTTGTTCAAATTATTGGTGACTAGACTGGATATATCTACGACATATCACCCTTAAAGTGATGGACAAAGAGAGAGGGTAAATCAATGTCTTGAAACATATCTTAGGTGTTTTACTAGCCCAAGTCTTTCAAAATGGATTAAATGGTTAACTTTGGCTGAGTATTGGTATAACACTAATTTCCATACAAGCTTGACGATGTCACCTTTCAAGGTTTTGTATGTATATCAATCCCCACACCTCACATTGGGAACCTATTTACATTCAACCTCTATAAATGTAGAAGTGTTCTTCTGGGATATATCTCTGGCTTTGGAATTGATTAACGAAAATTTGGAGAAAGCTCACCAGCGTATGAATGTTTTTGTTGATCAACATATGACATAAAGGAAATTTGAAGTTTCTGATGAGGTTTACTTGAAATTACAGCCTTTCAGGCAAAAATCAGTTTCACTCCGGATGAATCTTAAGTTGTCTAATCTCTATTATTGATCCTATAAAATTACTGAAAAGATAGGATCCATGGCGTACGAACAACTTCTACCACCCAGCTCCAAAATTAACAATATTTTCCATGTCTTTTGTTAAAGAAGATGCTCAGTTCTAACAACTTACCTAGTCCAGTCCGTTTGCAGCGGATGTTAGAAGCTTGCAAGCGATACCCATGAAGATACTAGATCAGCGTGCAATAGATTCTTATGCCAGTGATCCCATCCAAGTGCTGGTTCAGTGGGTCGGTTGTGATGCAGCTAGGGCTACTTGGGAGGATTTGCAGGAGCTTACTAGCAAATTCCCCTCTTTTGATCCTTGGGGACAAGGATTTAGTCCACCCCAGGTAATGTCATTACCTGGGGAAGAAAAGGAATTCGAAGAGCTAGGGACACTTTTTAATTACCCTGTTAACAAAATTATACTACATTATGTATTGTACTTTTGGTAGATTTGAGTATTTGTAATTGGATTATGGAATGATTATTCAGAGTTTAATTACAACATTTCTTATCCAATTTCTATCTTTCTCTACAAGTCTCTCTATATTTATCATCAATTTCTTATTACTAAAATACAAAAAATACAAATAATATCAGGGATCTTACACCACCCACTAGGGCGGAGGTTCGCCGGAGACGATATACAGTAGTGGTTGATGCCGATGAGGGGGATAGACAAAGAGTTTTCTTTCTATAGTTGTTGGGATCTGGTCAAATGTGCTGAAAATAATGCACTTTCTAGAATATCCACATGAATGTATAATGTATGATATGATAATGAATGGACAAATACATGAATATTTAGATACATGTTTATCTAGTATTCATGTTGAATCTTATTCAATGTAATACATGCACCTCATGTACCTAGACTAGTATAACTAATTGTAGGTTTGTATTTGTTATTCAACATGAATTCACAAGAGTAAAATATGTAGGAGATACATACTCCTCGATCATTTCCATGTTAATCTTTTTCATATAATTCTGCAATATATCCAACATGGTATCAAAGCTCATTAAAGATGTTCTTTTCGTTTCGAACATCACTCAAAATTTATTGAGCGTTGGCCAACTCATGCAAAAAGGATATCGATTACTTTTTCACGATTACATGTGCAGCATATTTGATAAGAAAATCAAAAATCATGTTATGACAATCCAAATGACATCAAACAAGGTTTTTCCCTTTGTTATGTCGTTGGAAAGGGAATTGGCCTTAAAAGAAGAAAGTATTGATAAATTCCATTTGTGGAATTTGAGATATAGTCATTTGCACAATAAGGGGCTGCAACTATTGAACCAAAAGAGTATGGTTGTTGGCGTTCCATCAATTGAAAGAAATGAGTAAGTTTGTGAAGGGTGCATTTTCGGCAAAATTCATAGGCTACCTTTCCCTAAAACTTCTTGGAGAGCTAAATGTCCAATCGAGTTGATGCACTCAGACATTTGTGGTCTATGAGGACTACATCTGTCGATAACAAAGGATACTTCATTCTTTTTGTCGATGATTTTTCAAGAATGATGTGGATATATTTTTTGTGTGAAATATCGGAAGCATTTTCCATTTTTCTACCATTCAACGCTCTTGTTGAAAATCAAAGTGAATTAAAATCCAAGTTGTTATGGACGGATTGTGGTGGTGATTTTCTCTACACACCGTATTGCAAGAAAAATGGGATTCAAATACAACTCACCGTTCGTAGAAGTCTACAACAAAATGGTGTAGCCGAAAGAAAGAATAGAACCATTGTCGAGATGGTGAGGAGTATGCTTCAAGGAAAATGCTTGCATAAATTATTTTGGGGCTGAAGTTGTTCACAGGTCTGTCTACATACTCAACCGGTCCCCGACAAATGCAGTTCTAGATAATACACCGTCCAAAGCTTGGTGTGAAAAGAAGCCAATGGTGGATCACTTGAGAGTGTTTGGCTGGATTGTATACTCTCATATCTCAACTCCAAACCGACACAAATACGATGAAAAATGCAAAAAAATAACTCTTGTTGGCTACAACGATGAGTCAAAGGGTTATCGACTTTATAACCCGGAAACTAAAAACCTCATCGTCTCAAGAGATATGTTATTTCTTACGAAATAGCCAAATGGAATAAGGAGGACAATTCTTCACCAAATGTGGAGTCAAATGATTCTTTGGAGTCACCTTTTGTACCGGAAGGGCAGCAACAAAATGGAAATAAAACTCCATTAACAAATCTTCAAAGAACACCTCAAATAAGTTCCTCAAGTTCTTCGAACTCAGATTTTGAATCTCCTCCAAGAAAGATACGATTATTGAAATATATTTATGAGCATTGCGATATTGCTTTATTTGGTTCTAAACCTCATAATTTTGAAGTAGCAACAAAAGAAGTTAGGAGAAAAGCCAAGGAAGCCGAAATTGAAACAGTTGAAAAAAATAAAACTTGGGAGCTTGTGGATTTGCCACAAGGAAAAGACGTGACCGGCATAAAGTGGGTATTCAAAACCAAACTCCATTAAGATGGTTCTATCAAAAAACACAAAGCGAAATTAGTTGCAAAAGGCTATTCGCAGAAGTCCGTGATAGACTTCAATGAGACTTTTGCATCGGTAGCACGAATGGAGACAATTCGAGGGGGATAATTTTACCTCTCCAGAAAAATACATTAATGATTTGTTAAAAAAAGTCAGCATGAAAACTTGCAAACCCGTTGCAACACCTTTTGCGGTGAATGAGAAGTCACAACAAGAAGGATGGCGCTAAAATAATGGATTCAAAAATATATTTAACTCTTTCTTATCTATCTCACAAACACAAGACCAGACATAGTGCACTCCGTTAGCTATGTTTCGCGGTTTATGAATGAGCCAAGCAAGCTTCAATTTGCAGCGGCAAAGATGATCCTTCGGTACCTTCAAGGAACAAAGAAGCAAGGGTTGAAGTACGAAAAAGAAGAAAATAATGCCTTAATCGATTTCACGGATAGTGATTGGGAAGTTTCGTTGCATGATCAAAAAAGAACTTCGGGCTATGTTTTCTCTCTTGGTTCGAAGGTGATTGAAGGGAGTTCTAAAAAGCAAAAGGCGGTTGCTTTATTTTCAAGCGAAGCCGGGTATATTGCAGTAGCGAATGCCGCTTGTGAAGGCGTTTGGCTTAGAAGAATTCTTTCGGATTTGAAAAGCAAGTGCAAGCTACAACTATATTTTGTGATAACATGTCTACAATTGGTATGACTAAAAATCCAGTCTTTCATGCAAGGTCGGAGCATAGAGAGCTACGTCATCACTGTTGGGATATGAAGCCCAGGAGTTAATGAAAATTCGCAAGAGGTTCTAGATTAGCCGATTTTAATTTGTTTAACATGCTTTGATTAGATTCGTTTAAAGCGGAATAAATCTAATCTAGCAACTTACAATTTTCGCGAGCAGATTCATTTCTATCTTCGACGCACGAACAAGGATCCACACCAAGCCTTCAATCCTCGAAACACTGTTGCACAGGAATTCACAGCCTTCTTCCTTCACCAATATCTCCGAGATAGTTGATCCGATGGAGAAACGCTTCAGAAGGATTATAGTACTATGGGTTAGGAAGAGAGTGTAAACATTTCAAGCCTATCGGATGAACGGTTGATTTGTGGTGAATTTCTTCGCAGGACTGCTCAGAAATTTCGGGAATTATAGTTTGCTCTAAAAACGGGATAATTGTATTTTTCGTCCTTATAATTTACCACTTATTCATTTGTCGTCCCTAAACAAGTTGGAGTAACATTATTCGTCCCTAAACATGCTATTTTTTAGCAGTTTCCGTCCTGCCGTTAATTCTTGCTATTACTTTGGATGGAAATCTGACGTGGACCTGAAACATCTCAATATATGCTGGTGACATGGACGATTAATCCACGTGGCCACTCACATGTATGCTGCTGTTGATATGCTTCGTGAAACCAACTCATACTAACTCAAATTACCCATGCATTGGCCCCCATCAAAACTCATCTCTAAACTTTGCAAGAGAGAACTAGCCAGCATGCACAATCACAAAATACCCATTTCAACTTTGCAAACGAGCCACCACCATGTAAGAGACCCATTCCCACCTAATTAAGAGAAAATTCTCAAATTGACTATAAGCGATACAATTGTCGGATGAATAATATTTATTTCGACTTTTGCAATCTGTGCGCGTACACGCACTTTAAAATTAGGGGCCTTAAGAGATAGGTCCCTAGTGACAAACCTTATTAAAACTAAATGACAATCTTAACTAAACATTTGCTACACATCCTTTATAAAATTCATTCCAAAAATGCCCCCGTGCATTAAATATATTTTTTTCCAACCAATATTTTTAATTTTTTTATACAAAACACGTCTAATTTTATTTTTCTTTCTATTTCTCCATTTTAGCAATTTTTACACAATTAAAAATTTATTTTTTATCTTCATAATATTGAAGATTACGAAAAAAATATATATTATTTTTATTAAATTCAATTTACATATTTTTAAATATTTTTTTTTGATTTTATTTATTGTTAATACTGTAGTAGACTATAGTATATACGGTGTACTGTAGCATACTACGGGGTACAATAGCATACTTGTGCAATAGCATACTACGGTATACTATAGTTTACTACGGTCTGCTGTTCCAAACCCTAGCCGCAAAACAACTCTCAGCCGTCGTCGAACCCTAGTCGACAACAAATTCGTAGCCGTCGCCAACTTCTATCCACCAAACCCTAGCTGCCAAACAAAACCCTAGCACCATCAAAGAGTCCTAGATACAACCACCTCCCACCGTAGACTAACCTCACAACACCATCTCGGATGGCCATCTACCACCATAATCATCCGCTCTAATATACGACAACCGCTGCCGCTCTCAACCGTCATGAGCCATGTATCACCGCTGCAATTTGCAGATCTGTAATTCTCTCCGACCGCCATCCATCATAGCCACCATAATTGAGTGAGCGGGAGAAAGATAGATAGAGCGAGAGGGAGAGGGAGAGGGAGAGGAAGAGGCGAGAGGGAGAGGGAGCGGCGAGATGATAGGCGAGAGAGAAAACAAAAAAAAATCTGATTAGTTGAAGAAACGTGAGATATTATATTTAGGGTATAAGGGCAAACTAGGGATAAAATAAAAATTAGGGATGTGGGTCATATATTATTCTAAGATAGGGATTTAATTAAAAGATTGAATTTAAGGTTGTCATTAGTTCAAATTAGGTGTCATTTAAGGGACTCTTAGCATATTACCCCTTAAAATAATGAATATAGAAGACATGCAATTACTACATCAGTTTTTTTTAATATCCCCTACACTGGCCATGCCTTTTTTTTTTTTTTTTTTTTTACAAAATTGCAAATTGTGCAAATCTTCAATTTGTAACGAAACAAAAATTCTTGTTGAGTAGCTTAACAAATCCAAATATATTAATTCAAAGTAGAAATTGCATTGCTTCAGATTTGTATGATGGATAAAAAATTTCTTTTGGGAATTATCGAGGCTATTTACGAGTACAAAGAAGTGAGATATTGAAGAAATTAGCAATTTGGAAAAGAAGCATTATGTTCTAAAGAAGATGCAATCTGAAATTGAAAAGAGGGGTTGGCTCTTACGTATCATGTGCGAAGCACATGTTATTTTCCGTCCAAACTAACCAACCAAATTGACGGAGGGACAAAAATTGCAGAAAAATGGCATGTTTAGGGATGAATAATGTCACTCCAACTTGTTTAGGGACGAAAAATGAATAAGTGGTAAAGTATAGGGATGAAAAGTGTAATTATCCCCTCTAAAAACCTATAATCTTCTATTGTATATCCCGATTAATAATTCTTCTACAAGGGTGGACTTGTACTTGAAGAAGTCTAAATCTATAATCGAGAAACTTAGAGAGAAAAGAAGAAGAGAAAAAAATTCATCTCTCATCAACCTAATCTCTATTATATATAGCACAATGAATTAGAGTCACACACAGAGAGGATTACATGTAAACAAATTTCACTCCTTCTATAACACTATATTAATTCCAATATATTATATTGGTTGAACTTTATTTTCTCAATTAATTAGAAAATCCATTGGGCTACAATAGGGACTAAAAGAGAAAATATAAATCGGGCAACTAATAATTAATTAAATCCAAACTCTTAAAAGAATTCATTTAATTAAACATTAAATAATTATTTATTATCCAATACCAAATAGTTATTGAACTCCCATTTATATTCTCAAATATTATATTCGAGCTCCGGTCGATTATTACTTAGATTCTCCCCACATTAAGATATTTTATAACTACCAAATAATTTATTCACTATTAAATAAATTAAATGGTTTCTTTTCATGAGTCTTACCCGCTTAATTTATTTGAGTATGTCGGATACGAAATCCACCTGGCCAAGACTTGGCATAAACAAATCTTATAAGCTACTTAAGGCTTATTATCAATCCCATATTTCAGAGATGTGGATTCCTTTCGATAATTAATTTCCACTTATTAATTCTTAATGTTTCTACCCAACGCACTGGGGGGCATTTGACTCAATATAGGAATATCTCCCAGTGTGACATCAAAGTAGAGATCATCAATTAAATGTGTACGTTATTATCAAGAGATTAAGAGAGTAAGTAATATACTATCAACTAGAAATAATACAGTTTCATTTACGAACAGTGATGAAACAATTATTTCACTTTGTCCGGTTCAACACATGCCGGGTGTCCTAGCACAATACGTCAAAACAATAACTACAAAAGTTATTCTCTGTTTACTGTAATCAAGACCAATCACTTAAATATTGTGTTACAATCTTTTACGTACCAATGGATAGTCCATTTCCATCTAAATTGTGAACGTTTATCTTTATATTGTAAACGGCCTTTCAAAATGATCTTTCTGTGCGCCGTAGCACACCATTTCGAATACTATTAGAATATTAAACTTATGTTTTTAATTAATTGACAAACAATAAATTAAATGCATTGAATACCATAGTGAAGATTCTCATAAAATGATAATAAACTATTTTATTAATTCAATAATAAAAAAATGTAGCTAAAAGCGAGACTTTTAGTCTACTATCCTAACAATCACTTCATATGTGATCTTGTTAACGAAGAAGAAATCTCAATGGAGTTTGTTAACACCAATGATCAAGCTACATATTTTCTTACCAAAGCCGTAACAATCATGAAGTCTGAGAAGTTCAAAAAGCTGTTGAAAATTACGAATTAAGGGGTGTTGAAAATAATAATTCATATTTTCAATAAAGAAGTTGGAACATCAATCAAAGATGAAGACTTGACTTATAGAAGTCAAGAAGTTTTGTTGTAATTTGTTAAGGCTTTTACATTTCTTAAGAACTTAGGACTTGGAATGCAATGTTTCTTTCTATCTATTCCTAGCCTATAAATTGTACCCAAGGTCAGATTTTTATATGCAATAACAACAACTAAAAACTAAGAAAATTACTCCGAAATAAATGAAGAATATTTGTTTTTTGCTAGTCAATTTAAAGAAGAAGAAGACGAAGAAGAAGAAGAAGAAGAAGAAGAAGACTGCAAATTCAAAGAATCTTGGAGCTGAAGAAGAAAGCACATTAAG
This sequence comes from Erythranthe guttata, assembly GCF_056151865.1. Lineage (NCBI taxonomy): Eukaryota > Viridiplantae > Streptophyta > Magnoliopsida > Lamiales > Phrymaceae > Erythranthe > Erythranthe guttata. Next base: position 6,142,357 of record NC_142544.1, on the reverse strand, counting down.
GAGGGGTGTTGAAAGTAATGCACTTTCTAGAATATCCACATATATGTATAATGTATGACAGAATAATGAATAGACAGATACATGAATATTTAGATACATGTTTATTTAATATTCATGAGAAATCCTATTCAATGTAGTACATGCACCTCATATATGTAGACTAGTATATATAATTGTAGGTTTTTATTTTTCATTCAACATGCAGGGGATGATTTCAAGGGCATGGAGGAGTTGTCGCCCCCCTTGATTGTTTTTAATTATCTGTATACATATATAATTTATTATTTAAAATTTAATACATGTCCCATAATTCTTCAAAATGAATTACAGCTCCTAGGCCTGCTACCATAAAAACCAAATGACAAATTGCAAATCCTCACTCTTAAATAAGATTTTTAGACGATTAATTAATAATTTATTTTTCTTCTTAATTTTATTTAATTTTTAAAAAAACATAGTTCTAAAATTATGAAACAATCATCAAAATAGTAAAATATTTTCCAATAAGTTTCTTTTTCTTTTTATTATATATCTTCTCTTCTTCTCCACACAATCATGGATTTATGTACCATTAGATTCTTAGGACAATTAACAAATTCCATTTCTATATCTCCTTTCTAATCTCTAGTTTTTATTTTTCTCATTCTTTAATTGCATGTTAGAATTTTGGTGAATTATCCTAACAAGCTACGTGATTTTATTTTTAATATTTAGGGGTTGTTTATGTATGAAATCTATAAGGTTCTTTGACATTTAATATAGCTAATTTTGATTGTTCTAATGTCTTCTAATCAATCCAAACCATTGAAAAATAATACGATTAATGTAGATCAAATAAATGTAGATTAAATTATCTACATTTAGTTATTAATTTTTATTTTTTATTTTAATTTTCATTATTTTTATCCAAAGCTTAGCCCCCAACTTAAATGTCTGACGGTCCGCCCCTGTCAACATGTATTCACAAGAGTAAAACATAGGAGATACGTACTCCTCGATTATTTTCTTGTTCATATATTTCCGTAATGGGCGAATGGCAAAGAGGTCCATGACAAGTGACTTAAATGCACATAGGTCTAGACAAAAAACAGCCTTGCAAATAACATACCCATATCTTTAGTCGAAAATACTCTCCATAATACATTTTTTTTCAATTTCATCCATTATACTCTAATTTCCTCAATATTACATATTGACCCCGGATTTGAACAAATATATCATATTAACCTCTATTTTAATAATTTTATGAAAAATTATTTTTTTGAACTTTTTTTTCCGGCCAAATTCCAGCGTTAACTTTTTTTCTTTTTTTATGAAAACTTTTTTTTTCTGAATTTTGTTTCTGGCCTGTCAACCGCTGCCGGTCTCCGGCGTTGACATTTTTTTCTCTCTCTAAATTACTATGTTAACAACAATATTATTGTCTGAAACAGTGATATTGAATACCAAAACAGTAATATTCTTAATACTAATGTCCCAAACAGTAATATTATTGTCTCAAACAGTAAAATTACTGTCTCAGACAGTAATATTATGAATATTACTTTCTCGAACAGTAATATTATTAATATTACTGTCACGAGCAGTAATATTATTGAATGAGACGGTAATATTACGGTCGGAGACAGTAATATTACGGTCGAAGACAGCAAAATTGAAGGCCAGGACGATAAAATTAATTAATACAGTAAAATTATTGTCTCAGACAGTTAAATTACTGTTGGAGATAGTATATAGCAGCCAAGACAATAATATTAATTAAATTTTTTTTTTTTAAATCAACGCAGGAGAAAACAATATTACTGTCTCAGACTATTAACGGAGACAGTAATTAAGCAGCCAAGACAATAATATTAATTTAAATATTTTTGTAAGAAAAAAACAACTTTAAAAAAAAATTGAGAAAAAAAATGTCAACGCTGGAGACCGACGGTGGATGGTCAAAATTGGAATAAATGTCAAAATTGGTTAATTTGTGAAATTGAGCTAAATTGGGGTGTAGATCATGAAATTGGAGTTGAATTATGATTTCAAGGAATTGATGGTAATTTTGGTATATATAAAAGGGTTTCCTTATTTGCAAATAAATTTGATTTATTTGGAAGATAAAAAAGTTAGATATCTTTTTTTTTTTAATTAAGTGCTCTTTCATGGTCCTATTTGATATTCACCCTTCCGTAATATATCCAACTTGCAATTTGCAAGGAAGAGACCGCGCAATTTCACAAATTACTTTCAGTTCTAGTAGTTATACAATTAGATTTAATTAATCCTAAATTTGTTAAGCTTTTTGTATGACCCAGTGATTGTGTTCGTGAAATCTAATTGTATGACTACTACAATTAGCTTTCAGTGGTGAGAAATGCCACTTCGACTTTCTTTTATTTTTCTTCTTCTTTTATTTTATTTTTTTTTTTTTTTTTAATATGAGACTAAACAAGAATTCTAAAGGAGAGTTTAAACAGTAAAATATGCATATTAACTATTAAAAGCCAATGTTTTCGGAATCGGACCGGCTATAAAACCGGACGACTATTTGGGTCATGGGTTTATAGGGTCGAACCGGTTCAATCGGGTTTTGATATTTTTTAATATGTCATTATTTTATTAATTTTAATGTTTTAAAAATATTATTTTCTTTATATTTTTAATCTCTTACTTATTATTTTCACTTTTATCTACTTCACCTCACTTTTTACTATATTTTATTGCTTATACTCTATATTTTTTCATTTTTTATTCTTCAAATCCAGCAATCGGCCACCCCTATTCGATCACCCATGATCATATCCGACAATCTTTCGACCACTTATGACTAAATCCGGCTACCCACTACTAAGTCTGTGAAGGTTCGCTCAAATCTAGCCACAAATAACCAACTCAGGGTGATTCGAGATGTTTTGGCCGAAAACCAGGTTCCTTGACTGACTCGTCGGTTCTCAGGTTTTAACTGGTCGAACCGGATTTTGGTCATTTGACCCCGGTTTTTAATTTTTTCAGTTTTAGATGTTAGACCGGACCACTTTATTGCCGGGTCACGGAACCGGTTCGGTCCGGTTCTAACAACATTGTTAAAAGAGAGCTTAGTAAGAGGGAGCTTAGAAAAATAATCTAGAAAAATAACCTACACATAATTAAATTAGGGGTTTTAGTGCATAAGTCCCCAACCAAGCATCTTTATTATTCTAGGTTTATGGGCTATATATCTCTTTCACCAATACGCCCATCCATTTAATATTTATCAATGTTTTTAGAACCGTACCGGCTATGGAACCAGATGACCATTTGGGTCATGGGTTTATAGGGTTGAACCGGTTTAACCGGGTTTTTATTTTTTTTTTTAATATGCCATTATTTTATTAATTTTAATATTTTAAAAATATTATTTTCGTTATATTTTAAATCTCCCAATTATTATTTGGGGTTTTTATGCAAAAGTCCCCAACCAAGCATGTTTATTATTCTAGGTTTAGCGGACATATCTATTTCACCAATAAGCCCATCCCTTTAATATTTATTATAACTAAAGAAAACATTCATGTATATATCCCAATATTACCCTCAACCATTTATACTCAATTCTTAATTGTAATCCCAATTTATCAATTTTGTCCACAAAAATCCAATTTTGACCACAAGATTCAATTTTGACTTTTTTTTGGAGCATAATTTAATATGCTCCAATTTCATCCTTAACTTAATTTAATCTCAATTTGACCCCAAATTTCACAAATTACTCAATTTTGACCCAAAAATTCTTTTTTTCAAAATTTTTTTTTTCAAAAACATTTTTTTTGCCGCCGGATTCCGGCGTTGACCGGCGGTCAACGCCGGTCTCCGGCATTGACTTTTCAACTTTTTTTTTTTTGCTTTTTTTTTCTTTTCTTTTCTTCCGGATCTTTTCGCCGGTTTCCGGCGGTCTCCGGCGTTGACTTTTTTTTAGTGTTTTATTAAGTTTTTTTTTCTTTTTTTTTTGTTTGGTTTGTTTTCTTTTTCCACGTCCGCCGATTAACGTTGACTATAATTGTGCTGTCACTGACAGTAAATTAACGTAATTATACTGTCAATGATAGTTAATTAATGTAATTGTATTGCCGTTGACATTACGTTTATGTAATTGTGCTGCCGTTGACAGTAAATTAATGCAATGTTATTATTTTTTATTTATTATTATTATTTTTTTATTTTGTTTGATTTGTTGACAAGTCAACGTAATTATATTACTGTCGTTGACAGTAAAATAACTGTAAACACAATACTATTACTGTCAACAACATCAATATTATTATTTTTTTGGGGTTTTTGTTTTGTTTGAGTTATTCACGGAGTAACGTATTAATATTACTGTCTATTATTGTAATATTACTGTCTATTATTGTAATATTACTGTAAACACAATAATATTACTGTGGTTGACGGTAATATAACTGTTGTTATAGTAATATTGCTGTCAACCGCATCAATATTATTATTTTGTTTGGATTTTTTGTTTGTTTGAGTTATTCACGGAGTAACGTAATAATATTATTGTCTATTATCGTAATATTATTGTTGCTATAGTAATATTACTGTTGCTATAGTAATATTATTATAGCAACAGTAATATTACGGTCACTCACAGTAATATTAATTCTTTTGGTTTTTTTAATTATGTTTACATTTGTTTAACGGACAACATAGTAATATTACTTTATTACACAATAATAATGAGTTTTGTTGTGTTAATATTAATGTGCTAGAGATTAATATAGCAATATTACTATGTTAAACTATAGTTTAGTTAATTTTATTGTGTTTAACAGTAATATAGTTAATATTACTGTCATTCACAGCAATATTGCTGTTTAAACGGAAAAAAAAAAGTTACAAAAAAAAAAAAAAATTAAAAAAGTCAACGCCGGAGACCGGCGTTGACCCCCGGTCAACGTCAGAAACCGGCGGCAAAAAAAAAGTTTTTGAAAAAAAAATGTTGGTGAAAAAAAAAATTTTGGGTCAAAATTGAATAATTTGTGAAATTTGGGGTCAAATTGAAGATAAATTAAGTTAAGGATGAAATTGGAGCATATTAAAGTAAGCGGGGTTATTTTAGTCCTTTACAAAAATCTGGACCATGTGTGGACTTATTGGTAAAGGAGATTTTTGTCTGGATCTCTTTATGAATAAGTACCCACTGATGGGCTTATTTGTAATATGCCCTTATTATTTTCACTTTTATCTACTTCACCTCACTTTTTACTATATTTTATTGCTTATACTCTATATTTTATCATTTTTTATTCTTCAAATCCGGCAATCGACCAACCCTTTTCGATGACCCATGATCATATCCCACAATACTTCGATCAGTTATGACTAGATCCGGTCACCCACTACTAAGTTTGTGAAGGTTCGCTCAAATTTAGCCATAAATAACTAACTCAACGGTGGTTCGAGACGTTTTGGCGGAAAATCGTGTTGTTTGACTAACACGCCGGTTCTCGGGTTTTATCCGGTCGAACCGAATTTTGGTCATTTGACCCCGATTTTTAATTTTTTCGGTTTTAGATGTTAGACCGAACCGCTTTATTGTCGGGTTACGGTCGAACCGATCCGACCGGCCGGTTCATGAGGTTCTAACAACATTTCTTATTTATAAAGACCCCATAAAATTATTGATTCAAAAAATATTCAAGAAAAATCCATCTAGGCTAGTTAGCAAAGCAAAATAAATATGTCTTTTAAGAGTTTCAAAAAGAGAGTTTAGTTGTAAATTTAAAAAAGGGCTAATGGCAAATAGGCCCATGACAAGGGCACTTAATTAAAAGAGGGACATCCAACTTTTTTGTTTTTCAAATAAATCCAGGTCATTCAAACTTATTTGCAAATAAGGAAAATCCCTTTATATATACCAAAATTACCTCCAATTCAACTCCAATTTCATGATTTACATCCCAATTTAGCCCTATTTCACCAATTAACCAATTTTAACCATAATTTCAATTTTGACCCCAATTTTGACCCGCCACCACCGGAGACCGCCGGCCGCCGCCGTTGACCGGCGTTGACTTTTTTTTTGTTGAAAAAATTTTTTGAATTTTTTTTTTTTCGCAAAAATTTTTTCCGGGCCGATCAACTGCCGTTGACCGCCGGGTCTCCGGCGTTGACTTTTTTTTTTTTTTTACAATTATGTTTTTTCTTAAAAAAAATATTTTAATTGATATTTACTGTCTTGGCTGCTAAATTACTGTCTCCAGCAGTTATTTAACTGTTAATTGACTTTTTTATTCTTAAAAAAAAATATTTGTTATTAATATTACTGTATTCGTTGTTAAATTACTGTCTCCAGCAGTTATTTAACTATCGGAGACAATAATTTAACTGTTAATTGACTTTTTTATTCTTAAAAAAAATATTTTTAATTAATATTACTGTATTCGTTGTTAAATTAATGTCTCCATCAGTTATTTAACTGTCGGAGAGAGTAATTTAACTGTTAATTGACTTTTTTTTTTCCTTAAAAAAAATTATTTTAATTAATATTACTGCCTTGGCTGTTAAATTACTATCTCCAACCGTAATTTAACTGTCTTAGACAATAATATTAACAATATTACTGTTCCGTAAAATAATATTCATAACATTACTGTCTGAAACAGTAATATTACTGTCTGAGACAGTAATTTAGTAGTCAAGACAGTAATATTAATTAAAATAATTTTTTTTCTAAGAACAAAAAAATTCAAAAAAGAAAAAAAAAAGTCAACGCCGGAGACCGGCGGTCAACGGTGGTTGACCGGCCGGAAAAAAATCGTTGACCAGCCGGAAAAAAATTTCAGGAAAAAAAAAGAATTTTCAAAAAAAAAAAAAGTCGACGCCGAAGACCGGCGGTCTCCGGCGGTCAACGCCGAAATCTGACAGGAAAAAAAAAACATTTCAGAAAAAAAATTATTTTCTGAAAAAAAAAATAATTTTGGGGGTTAATGTGATATATTTGTTTAAATCCGGGGTCAATGTGTAATATTAAGGAAGTTAGAGCATAATGGGTGGAATTGATAAGAATTATATTATGGAGGGTATTTTAGACTAAAGACACGAGAATGAGTTTAATTGAGAGACTGTTTTTTTTGTGGACCAAAATGCATTTAAGTCCCATGTGATGGGCCTTTTTACCGTTCGCCCTTTAAAAAAATAAATGTTCATTTAAGAGGTTCTAAAGGATATTTTAGAATGAATTTAATATATAGAGAGCTCTAAAAACAAACATACATGCATCTCAAGAGCTTCAAAGTTATAAATTTGATAGATAGCTTAGTTAGAGAGCTTGGCAAATTAACAATTATAAATAAGAGCTACATTCGGGGATAAGTAGCTACAACCTCATGCATGTTAATATTTCGAAGCAAGCCATGAATAATTTGATGATATCACTCCCACATTCGGTAATATTTCGAAGCAAGCCATGAATAATTTGATGATATCACTCCCACATTCGGGGATAAGTAGCTACAACCTCGAATCCTCTAAAACATCATTTTTTTTTATTATTAACACTACTTTGTAGTTGTCCCATGTCGTGTAACGTCTCCCCGGATTAAAGCGGTCCATGAAGTTTTTGTGACCACCTTACTTGCTTCCATTCTTCAGTTGACAAAGAAAATAGAGTGGAAAACCCAGGGTGACGCCAACAAAAAAAAAAATCGAGGGAAATATTGAACCATACCACAAAAGAATAGGGGGAAGAGAAAATGGGCACCAAATGGAGGAAAAATTGGACAAAATAAGAGTGGAAAGGGAGGAAAATTAAACACTAGGTTAACAAATTTGTGAAGAGACGCCTTTGCCCCTTGCAAAACTCACGTGAATCGTGTGTGTGTAAGATTCCGGGAAAATTGCCGAAAAATGGCAATTTTAAAGCACCGTGCAATAAGATTTGCTGGCGGCATGCAGCCACCGGACCTTCCCCCTCCGTCTTCGCTCGGGCAGCAACCCCCTATATCTGCTGCTAATCCATCTTTTGCAGCGATGTTGAACTCTAAACGGATCAGTTCACCCCCAAGATTATCTCCGGTTGCCCTTGCTTCTCGTCCCACAGCCTCTGTCGAGCAAGCCCCAGCAGTTTTCTTCTCGCCAATTGAGGTAGATCAGTTGAATCGCCAAGTCGACAATACCTTAATCATGAAATTCTCGGCTGGTCGTCCGAGTTTGCAAGATATCCGTTCGCACATCAATACGGAATGGAATTTGGCTTCGGAGCCTGCGATAGGGTTCTTGGACCCTCGCCACATAACTATCCACATGGGCTCCGTTCAAGATGCAAAATTGGCTCTTTCTCGTAATTCCAATAACATCAAGAATTGTATGTTTCGGTTGTTTCGCTGGACACCGGAATTTTCAATCGGTAAAGATAGTAGAGTTGCGGTTTGGGTGCGATTTCCGAAGCTTCCACCCCCGGACTTTAACGTTTCTTCTTTGGAACGAATTGGTGCAGCCCTTGGTACTGTTCTCCGCGCGGACGATAGGACTCTTGCCTTTACACACACTCATTATGCCAGGGTGTGTATTGAGGTCAACGTGGCGCAGCAGTTGCCGGAATCGATCTTTATAGGCACTTCTAAGGACGATGGTTGGTGGCAGAAGGTTGAATATGAAGGCAACCATATGTATTGTACCCATTGTGGGCTGTTAGGACACATTGTTGGGGCGTGCCGGAAGAAGCAAGGGCTGCCAAACCCTCCCCCCAAGAAATTTCCGTCGATGGGACAACCTTCACGCAATCTTCGTCGAGGCGAATCGGAGAATGTTTTAAAGGTACCGGATGAAGATAATTGTGGCCAAACTGACGCGAGGGCTGATCCTAAAAATCCCTTAAACAAGCTGACTCGTAAAGTTCCTCCTAAGACGCCTGCCACTGTTGTTGCGCCCAACAACAAAGACGATTCCCAAAATCCTATTAACCACGCAGCTGCTGTTATGGACAAAGCTACCCCCTCTACAGCCATTGACGGTGTCGCAGGTCAGCAAGTAGATACGTTAAATGATCCTCTCATACATGTCAATCACAAAGATGTTCAGGAGGAGAATTCTTCGCTGTCCAGGTCTTCCAAAACCCCGGGAAAACGTACAGAGCTGCAAGACGTTCCCATTGCTGTTGATAACCAATTCGATGCATTACACCTAGTAGGTGAGGAGAATTATGTTCTTACAATATATCAATCTGATGCCGAAAAAAATGACGAAGAGGGTATCTCTATGTCTCCGAAATCCGACACCAAAGTCTCAGAGTTGGGGAGGAATGGAGCTAAGGAGACAAGGGTTGTTCCTTCTACTAGTAGGTATTATTAGAGCAAATTATCGAACCAGATTGTGAAGCAAGTCGAGTTCAAGGACTTGAATTCGTCTAGTCATCCAGCCGAGAAGACGTGACATGGAAAAGATGATGATTATGTTATGAATTGTTAAAGGTGTGGATGACCACCATTACTCACCATTACTTCTACCACTATTTCCACCAATTACTCACCATTATAGGCCTATAACTCCTTGTAACTCATGAACTTTCATGGTCTTACTTGTACTACATATAGTGCTCCATTGTATTGAGTTGGACACACAAGAAGAACAAGGGAATAATATACTTGCGTATCTCTATATTACTATCTCAATTCATCTTTGCTTTGTTCTTCTTTATTAGTTTCTCAACACGTTATCAGCACGATTGTTCTACTTTAATTTTCGAGTAAAGATTTTCCAAGGAAGATGACTCCTTAGCCATAGGAGATGAAAGGTAGTTGATTTTAAATATTTTATTCTTGTTTTGAATAGATAAAATATTAACCATCGTACTTTTGTTGTAGGTGATTTTTCGTGCAATTCACGAGTCTGTACTTTGATGTCTGTTTTTGACCTGATACTGTACGAATTTCAGAAAATTCAAAATACAAAACTTGTAGAATTTTCTGTTGGCTTTTCGGAACATTTTGAATCATCGAAATCGGATCTCGATCGAGAGAGATATTCTTAAAATACCCAGCTCTGCCAGAGCTGTCCGTTGTACGATTTTTTTTAGATGAACATGACGTTCTAAAAACAAAAGGGACGATGTTAGGCCTAGAGCCTAGATTAAATACGAGATTAGAAATATCGATTGAATATAATTCTAAATGATAAGACTCTTGACCATTTGAGTTAATGGGTATTCCCCAGTTATAGTACGATTCTTTCATGATCAAAGTACTATAACGATTTTTATTATATATTGAGCTTGAGGCCCAAATCGAGCACGTGCAATCAAGTGACTCGAAGATTTGAGTGATATATTAAAAGACAAAAGCCACTTTCTCTCTAATTTATGTGACTTGAAAAGCTCCATCAATCGAAAAAGAACTCGAAGTTCATAAATTTTATGCTCAAAGCCTAGTTTAAATATGAAAGCTTGAAAGCTTATATGGAGGAATATTAAATATAAAGGCTTGAGGCCTAGATTGAATTTGAAGACTATACGTGTCGATTGAATATATCAGACTCAAGTCTGAGTGATGATACTCAAAATTGAATATTTGAGTTAATGGTATTTCCCACTCAAGGTACTATATTATTTTATGATTAAGTACCAATTATAGGTCTTAAGACCCCAAATCAAGTACATAAATTCAAGGTATAAAACTCAATCCTTGAGATTTGAATGGTATATATGTACTCAAAATGAGTATTCATTTGTGATACAATGAAATCAAAAATATCATGAAGTTTAAAATTAGCTTGATAGTTCAAGAATGAACATAACTATAAAATTTGGATCATCAAAGTTAAAGATCCATTTATGTCTCATGATATCACAAAATATTTGTGTTATTGCTATGTACCTTGAGGACACAAGCCAAATATTTCATAATGAAAATGTGTCTAGAAGACACCGAACAAAATATTATTGTTTCATTTTCAAGAAACGAGTACTTAATTGGGGGTATGTGTCTTGAACACACAAGTAAAAGCAACATTACATCTAGTTACTTATAAAGAAGAAGAGAGATAGATATTTGATCCTCTCCATAATTTGCTCTCTTTAAATCTTGACTTTGTTGTTTTGAAAACGACAAGTAAAATATTTCGATATATGTGTCTTGAAGATACATATAATGGAGAATTGTAAGAGAAAATATTCTCTAATTTATGGATCTATATTATGATCATGAAGTAACAATATAAAAATTAAAATTGCACTCGCACTAGCAAATATCAAGAAAATTTGATAGCGTATCATACTATAATACGAGTTGTGGAGCTAAAATTGAAAGAATGCAAAGCTCATTTGATTGTTATTATTCTTTGATAGTTAAAACAACCAAATGTTTCAAGAGATATCTTATATAAATATCAAGGTGCTTATTACAATATAAATTTATCTCACCATTAGAGGTGAAGAGATATGAGAAATATGAAAAATGATTGGTCATAAATCTATTTCACGATAAAGCATGTTGATAAGCTTTATCAAGCACCAATAGAAAAGAAAAAGAAATTGCGTGATTTTGGAGTTACTCTATTGACCAATTCAATTAAAGTTGCAAAAATTCATTCCAAATCCATATATATGGAGGTATGTATACGATTTTTTTATAACTGGTCTAGATGTGATGAGATGAAATTTCAAACCAAACGAAAAAAGGGGATATAATTTTCTTGTTAAAATTCCAAACCCCGTGCATATTCTGATTTTTCAATATTTACAATTTACTCCTTCAATAATTTCAAAATTTTCATTTTAGTCCACCAGATTTGAAATTTTTACAATTTAGTCCAAATGTTTTTCAGAATATGCAGCTCGTTCATCCGCAATTATGAATCTATTTCTACATTTTCAGTTTTCACTGATGTTTTTAAAACTGCAGCCTTGTTCCTGAAGTTTTAAAAAAATTACAGTTTGGTCCCTAAATTTTCAAAATTTACAGTTTGGTCCCTGAATTTTCAAAGTTTTGAAATTTGACCATTTATGTTCAGAATCTGTTAGATTATCAAACGAAGTTATATTCGGCCACATAACATTATATCACGTGGTTTGTTTATTATTTATGCTATGCAATATTTTGCACCCCTAATGGGAGATATTTCTAAGGCATACATTCTCAATTGTCATTTTAATGAGACAACTTTCCCGCCGTTAAGGGGGGGATAGGAAGCCGGTTCTTGTATACCGGCGTGAATTATATGAAATGATCTTTGTCTCATCTGGATTTGTGCATGGGAATATATTAGCACAAAAGATAAAAGAATCCATTTGCAACAATTTTAATGTGTAAAATTTTATGCATTTATCGACAAAATGACAACTTGAAATTATTACACATGATGCAAATGAGTGCAAGAGAAAATATACAAAAAGGACACATTGCACATTAGATTTTGCCATGAAAGGCTTATAAATGAATGTCCTCGAATGACAAATTTCACATTGTGATTGCATCGTGAATCCCTAAATGGGTGAAAAACGATTATGGTACACAGCTAACCAATTATAATTTATGCATGTAAGAGGGCGAGATATATATTGACGCAGAACGGAAGCACGGAAAGAATTAATTTCCCACGCCTAAGAATACCCCACTTTATCCCGATACAAGCTCGAGGTCGAGCTCTTTCGAAGAAGAAGGGATTGATGCAGAGGTGGCGGAGTCGGAATTCTAGTTTGATTAGGATTTGAATTCCGCAAGTTGGGTTGTTTCCAACTTTCGGTATTCTATTAGGTTTAGGAGTTATTTTATTTTTTTTTTTGGTAATTTTCTCGTTTTCCTAGTTTGATTAGGTTTTTCCTTTTTTTTGGTAATTTTCTCGTTTTCCTAGTTTGATTAGGTTTTTCGTTTTTTTTAGTATAAATAGTTGCTCTAGGATTTATTTTTCAGCATCTTCATTATTAATAAAAATTTCTGAGTTTTCTCTCAATTATCTGGTGGATTCCAGAGTTATCGTGTTCTATAGGATTAATTTCTACGAATTAATCCTATAGAACACGATAACTCTGGAATCCACCAGATAATTGAGAGAAAACTCAGAAATTTTTATTAATAATGAAGATGCTGAAAAATAAATCCTAGAGCAACTATTTATACTAAAAAAAACGAAAAACCTAATCAAACTAGGAAAACGAGAAAATTACCAAAAAAAAGGAAAAACCTAATCAAACTAGGAAAACGAGAAAATTACCAAAAATAAAAATAAAATAACTCCTAAACCTAATAGAATACCGAAAGTTGGAAACAACCCAACTTGCGGAATTCAAATCCTAATCAAACTAGAATTCCGACTCCGCCACCTCTGCATCAATCCCTTCTTCTTCGAAAGAGCTCGACCTCGAGCTTGTATCGGGATAAAGTGGGGTATTCTCCTGATACTCGTATAAGTCCGAAACGTTGAAAGTTTTCGAAATACCCATGTGAGCCGGGAGGTCGATTACGTAAGCATTATCATTAATTTTCTGAAGGACTTTGAACGGTCCATACTTCTTTGGCTTGAGCTTGTTATACGTTCCCACCGGGAATCGCTCCTTTCGAAGAAATACCATGACATCGTCCCCCGCATGAAAAGTCTTCAGCCTGCGATGCTCGTCCGCGGTAGCTTTATACTTGGCATTCTTTTGCTCGAGCCTCTCCTTAACCTCTGCTTGGACGTCTCGTACTTCATTAGCCAGTCGCTCAGCCGCCACACTTTTTCGGTGCTCTTGAGGGAGGCGTATCAAATCCACTGCATGCTTCGGAGCTGCTCTATAAACCAACGCAAAAGGAGACATTCCAGTGGCGCTGTGCACAGCGCTATTGTAGGCAAACTCCGCTTGTGGTAAAGCATGATCCCATTGCCTCGGGCGATCGCCGCAAATACATCGTATCAAATTTCCCAAAGTCCGATTAGTCACCTCCGTTTGCCCATCAGTTTGCGGATGTGCTGTGGTGCTTCGCTTGAGGGAGGTGTCAAACATCTTCCAAAGGACAAGCCAAAAATGGCTAAGGAACTTCACGTCTCGATCGGATGTGATTGTCTTCGGTACGCCGTGTAAACGGACTACTTCTCGAAAGAACAGTCTCGCAATGTGAGACGCATCAGAAGTCTTTCGGCACGGAATGAAGTGAGTCATCTTGGAAAACCTATCAACCACCACGAAAACCGAATCAACCCCCCGCTGGGTTCGCGGCAAGCCCAACACAAAATCCATCGATAGATCTTCCCAAATACCACTTGGGACCGGGAGAGGTGTATACAACCCCGTATTTTGAGATTGACCCTTCGAAACTTGGCAAACATAGCACTTTGCAACTATCTTACCAACATCTCGTTTAAGTTGAGGCCAATAAAACCGCTCCTCGACGCTGCTCGTCGTCTTGTCTCGTCCCAAATGACCGCTTAGCCCGCCCGCATGTAGATCCACAATTAACTTTTCGCGAAGAGAAGTCCTCGGAATGCACAGCTGGTTACCTCTAAATATGAATCCTTCACTAATATAATAATCCTCCATCGGCTGTCGCGCAACACACTTAGACCATATTTCTCCAAAATCCTCATCTCCCTCGTACAGCTCCTTCAAACACTCCAATCCGACCACTTCTTCACTAAGAGTGGTAAGTAATGCAGCTCGCCGACTTAGGGCATCTGCGACACGGTTCATGATTCCACTCCGATGCTTGATGACAAACGGAAACTTCTGCAGGAAATTTGTCCACCTCACATGCATGTTGTCGACACTTTTTTGACTATTCAGAAACTTCAAAGCTTGGTGGTCGGTGTATAGTACGAACTCTCGCTGTATCAAATAGTGTTCCCACTGTTTCAAAGCTCGAACTATTGCATAAAATTCTTGATCGTAAGTGCTCCACTTCCTTCGTGTGTCACTCAATTTCTCGCTGAAGAAAGCCACGGGACGCTTTTCTTGGGACAAAACAGCTCCAACGCCTACTCCACTGGCGTCACATTCTACTTCAAACACCTTCTCGAAACTAGGCAAGGCTAGGACAGGTGCATTACTTAATTTCTCCTTGATCACTGCAAAACTCTGATCTGCCTTGTCACCCCACATAAATTTTCCCTTCTTCATACATTCAGTAATTGGTGCCATGATGGTGCTGAAATTCCGAATGAACCGTCTGTAGAATGTCGCCAATCCATGGAAACTCCTGACTTCCGAAACATTCTTAGGCGTGGGCCACTCACGAATTGCCCGAACCTTTTCATCATCGACATGAATTCCTTCCGCCCCAACTATAAATCCCAAGAACAGTAATCGACTAGCCATAAAAGTGCACTTCTTCAAATTGATAAACAGCTGATTATCCCTCAAAACAGTTAACACCTCACGCAGGTGTCCCATATGCTCGTCTTCGTGTTTGCTATAAATCAGGATATCATCGAAATACACAACGACAAATTTTCCAGAAAAGGGTCGTAATACCTGATTCATCACGCGCATGAAAGTGCTGGGCGCGTTCGATAACCCAAACGGCATCACCAACCATTCGTATAAGCCATCTTTTGTCTTGAACGCTGTCTTCCACTCGTCCCCGGGTCTAATCCGAATCTGATGATACCCACTTCGAAGATCGATTTTTGAAAACAGCTTCGCACCTTCCAGCATATCCAACATATCGTCAAGCCGCGGAATGGGAAAACGATACTTTATGGTAATCCGATTTATTGCTCTACTGTCGACACACATCCTCCAGCTGCCGTCTTTCTTCTTCACTAGTAGCACAGGCACCGCACACGGGCTCATACTCTCTCTAATAAACCCCTTTTTCAGCAGCTCCTCCACTTTCTCTCGCAAAACCTCACATTCTTGCGGATTCATCCGATAATGTGGCAGATTTGGTAGGCTAGCACCGGGCACTAAATCAATGTGGTGTTGAACGTCTCTCATAGGCGGCAACGAATCCGGTAGGTCATTGGACACCAACTCGTCAAACTCCGTAAGTAACGGTTGCACACTCTTAGGAATTTCGACGGTTTGTTTATGAACCTCCTCTTCCTTTTGAATTCCCAAAGACCTCATCATCGTCACGTATACTCCGGCTGCTGATTCGACATCTTTTATGAATTCGCTCTCAGATTGGGAGACCACAAAAACTGGTTCTTTTTCCGCTATTCTGGCAGGCTTGACCGTCGACTCCGATCGGGGTAACATCACAATCTTGCGCCCACCCCATTCAAATATGCATGAGTTTTCTCTCCCCTGATAGGTCATATTAACGTCGAATTGCCAAGGCCGACCGAGTAGTATGTGGCTAGCATCCATGTCTATCACGTCGCATGACACCTCATTGGCATAGTTCATTCCTATTGAGATAGGCACACAACACACTTCTGTCACTTTGACTGTTGGTCCTCTCTGAACCCACCCAATAGTGTAGGGGACTGGGTGTTTTTCCACCGGTAACTTCAAATAATCTACCAATCTTCTCGCAACAAAATTTTCACAACTACCATTGTCAACTATCAGATCGCACACCTTCTTATTAACTGAGCACTGAGAACGAAATATGCTATTTCGTTGGTTTTGCTGCATCGCCGTACAAAGAACTCGTTGCACCACGCAGTTAACTTGCTCTCCATTCTCCTGACTATGATATTCTGCCGTATCCTCTTCTTCTTGAAAAACGTCTTCATCGTAATCTTCTTGATCACTCTCGCCTCTCTGCTCCGACCCACCTACTAAGTTCACGGGTCTTCTCTCAGGGCACTCGTTAGAGCGGTGCCCAGGTTTGTGACATCTAAAACAGTTTCCTGGGACTGGTCTCGCATAAGGATTGTTTGTTCGAGGTTGAACGGGCGTGCTCGAACTACCGGCACCGGCTCTCGTCTGGATCTGTGGTGCCCGTGTTGGCGGGGCAACAGGATTAGGGTTTTGGGATACGAACTTACCCCTATCAACCGGCGGTGGTGCATAATTTGGCGGTCTACGATAATTATTCACGTTGTTCCGTCGCTCAAATTCTTCTGCTCGCAATGCCATACTCTGCGCATCCTGGATGGTATAAACTGGTTGCAAACCTATTCGGTCACGGATATTAGCTTTCAACCCGTTCAAATACCTGGCCACTTGCTGGTTCTCCGACTCCCTTAAATTATTTCGATCTGCCAGCTTCAGGAATTCTGTGGTGTATTCGTGTATAGATCTACTACCTTGCGAACAATTATGGTATAAATTGTATAAGTGTTGTTCATAGTCGGCCGGTAGGAATCGATCGTGAAGAAGCCCCTTCATCCTCCTCCAAGACTGCACTGGGCCCTTCCCTTGTCGAGTCCGTGATCGCTGCAACTGGTCCCACCATACAGCCGCACCACTTTTCAACTTGTACGCAACCATCTTGACCATCCTCTCGGGTGGGGTGTTCATCACATCAAAAGCACTCTCCACTTCGACCACCCAATCCAGAAAATCCTCTATGGAGAGGTTTCCATGGAAAGGTGGAATCTCAGCCCTTGTTGGATAATCGTCGTACTGCCTTTGTCCCTGCCTAGGTTGATTTCCGTCGGCTATTGCTCTGTCGTTCTCATCCAAGTCTTCATCACTGTCCGGGTGAAGATATGGTTGGTTATGAATCTGATTCCTAACATGTGCACCTCGGGCTAATTCCCCAGCGCGCGCTATATTAGGTTCGCCCCTCCTGTTGTTGCCATTGAGGGCAATTCCCTGTAGCAACTCCCGAAGTTGTTGCAGCTCACCTCGAATCTCTACTCGAAATTCCTCTATAGTCTGTCGAGATTCTTCTCGAGCGAGCTTGACTGCTGCCTGAATGTTATCAACCTCGAGGTCATCGCCATCGCGGTTGTCGTCTCCTTGTTTCGCACCTTTCGCCATCTAACCAGGAAAAACCTCGCTTTGATACCAACTGACGCAGAACGGAAGCACGGAAAGAATTAATTTCTACGAATTAATCCTATAGAACACGATAACTCTGGAATCCACCAGATAATTGAGAGAAAACTCAGAAATTTTTATTAATAATGAAGATGCTGAAAAATAAATCCTAGAGCAACTATTTATACTAAAAAAAACGAAAAACCTAATCAAACTAGGAAAACGAGAAAATTACCAAAAAAAAGGAAAAACCTAATCAAACTAGGAAAACGAGAAAATTACCAAAAATAAAAATAAAATAACTCCTAAACCTAATAGAATACCGAAAGTTGGAAACAACCCAACTTGCGGAATTCAAATCCTAATCAAACTAGAATTCCGACTCCGCCACCTCTGCATCATATATTTAGGTTCAAATGATTAACACACTTATAAGTGGTGTGAATATCGTTCAATTAAAGTCTACTAGCGCTAGTAGCATCATACTCTCACCCTATTAATTATCTCATTCCTGAAAGGATTCGTCTTAAAGACGATGTTGGGGGACACCTCGACACCAATATCCATCACTATGATATGAGAATATTTACCACTTATGGTGGCATAAATGAAATACATATTTGGATGAGAAAATCATTGATGATCATATGGTAGCTACCAAGACCATTATAAAGCGAATCATTATGTGCCAATAAAGAGTTGATTGGCAAATAAATCATGGTTAGCTTGCTCTCTAAGTGAATAGAGAGGCATTTGAGACTATTAGTACTCAATTTTGTTGTTGTACCGATATAATATCTTAAAGAATTGAAAATTCTTTTCAATGAATATTCATGTACCAAATTGAATGTTAATATTGAGTTTGAAAATAAAGTGGACAAGTAGTCCTCAATACTCCCTCAACATTGTGAAACTCAAAAGCGCGCATTTTGTCCATGTAGGACATTTATATTGAAATAAATAATGAGCTAAAGCTCATAAAGTATTATGACAAACTTTATTGATGCAATATAGAAAATTCTCTATAAGAGAAAAATACATGGTACATGAAAAGATATGGATCTCTACAAGAGATCGTACCCACAAAGGCTACAATCCTCATTTATATAAATATAATTCTCTAAGGAGAATCCGGTACCGGAAAGTGAAATAGTGAGCTCTTGATTGTTTATAAAGAAATATGGGGAGTACTTAAGATGTTATCGAATAACTATATGTACAATTATTTCTATAATGTGAAGAGCTTGAAGCTCATAAATCTTAAACAAATGTAATTGACCATGATTATTTGAAATTATTGATGGAAGGAATTGTACATTGACTTGCGGTCATCACACATAAAGTTGTGAAAGCTTTTAGTGCACAAGTAGGTAAAATTATTGCGGTACATTTGAATACCTTTTGAAAATATATTTTTATTATGCAATCACTTTATGATGGTATTCAAAATACTTGACATGCATCATATGGATGCAATTACCGCATATGTATATGGATCATAAAATTAATGAAAAATTGATGATGCATTGTGCATATAATAAGAGGTTTCGTGAGTCATACTCTAGAAATGATCAATTTACATATTATCTAAAAAATATGGTACATTCACCTAAGTGAATACCTTGTCAAAGATCAAATAATCTGACTTACCATTATCGTGGTATAGATGTGAATGACCTAAATCTTGTGGAGACTCACAAAGATGGTCAATTATTTGGTGACATAATTTGAGATGAAAAAATATTGGACGGGCAAAATGCATTTCAAAAAGAAGATCTATCAAATGAAATTTATCCATTAATACAAATAAGAAATGGACAAAACTCATCTATTGAGTGATATTATGTTTGTATAAACATTGGATATAATTGAAGATCTTTTAAGCCCTCGAGAAGATAATGAAAGAATTACACTATAGTTTGCAAAAGTGTAAAATGTTACACTATCTTTATGAAAAATCTCATGGATCTTAAAGCGGATATAGCTGGCTTTATCAAAGTCAAACAATAAATTATCATATTCAGATATCAGATTATTGCCAACTACTTCATTGAGAAAATGATTAAAAGTCATATGTCGAAATCAGGGGGAGCATGAGCACTACTTATAACAACACTGTACTCTTTTTCCTTCAACCAAGTTTTTGTCCCAATGGGTTTTTCTTGGCAAGGTTTTAACGAGGCAGTGTAACGCTCGCAAGTTTCACATGGATATGTACTATTTTCTCCTTCGATTAGGTTTATTTTTCAATTCGGAGCTCGTGTTCTACTAAGTTAAGCATGGCTGCTTCTATGCGCTTGGCCCGAGCACGCGTAATCGGTCATCTTGGCACATGCAACTCGTCCAAGTCATCAACTCCTTCATCCAGCTCGGCACTACCTCGGCTAATTGGCTAGATCGTATCACTTTGACTATGAGTAGGTTTTTTAGTGCTTTCCTTATCTAGTTATATTAGGAGTTATTTTCCTTCTCAAACTAGTTCTCTTTCGAGACTTATAAATAGGTTGTCTTAGAGATTTTACACTTTGTTTTTTTATGCAATTAAATGGAGGGATTAAAATTCTCGTTCGTGGTTCTTCAATAAGTTGTTAACATATTCGAACGTGAAATTTTTTGAATATTCTTAACAACATTATATTAATTTTTTATTCATTTTAGTCACGGGGTCAATACTTCTACAATGATAGTAACGATTTCTAGCTCTTTATAGCTACGGCGTCGTTGTTTCTTAATTCCGCTAATTTGATTCATTGCTATTTTTTTAGTTATGTTCTTACTTTTGAGTAAGATATCTAGGTGTCGCAACAAGTTCTGTAAGGTTTCTATAATTCTTACCGAATACACAATTTTAAAAACTAAACCCTAAGAGCATCATAGGCCTAAAGGGGAAATAAAGTTTATTGCCCATCAAATATCGTCATCTATAAGTAGGGTAAACCCTAATTCTTCTAATTTTTTGGGGGTTTTTGTGAGGAGGTCCCTGATCAACGATTTTATTATTTTAGGTTTAGATGCTATATTCTTTTTGTCAATAAGCCCATCACTTAAATTTGTGTTATAAATAAAGGCAAAATTAATATATATGACAAAATTACCTCCAACCCTTTAACTTCAATTTCATCAAGGTATTACTTGTCTTCGGCAGTCAGCGCCGGCGACCGCAGAAAAAAAAAGGAAAAAAAAGTCAACGGTGCTCACCACGGAGACAGGCGGTCAACGATGACAGAAGAAAACAAAAGTCAACGACGGTCAATGCCCAAGATCGGAGGTCAACGTTGGCTGACCGCCGGCGACGATCGAAATTGCGTTAGGAGTCAAAATTGCATAATTAGGTAAATTTGTGGTCAAATTGAGGTTAAATTGGGTTAAATTGATGAAATTAGAGCATATTAAAATGTTGGGGGGTATTTTAGTCTTTTACACAAATCTGGACTTTGTCTGGACTTTCTTATAAAATAGATTTTGGTGTGGGCCTCTTTATGAATAAGTAACCCATGATGGGCTGATTTGTAGTAGCCCCTATTTTTTTTTTATACACATCCCTATATTTTCGAATTTATTTAAGATTCGGGAAAGACTAACTTGAGCATCGAAGTGTCTACGTTAGAAAATTCTCTTCCAATGGTGTTGGCTCGGTGGAGCTTGGATCTTTGCGGCGGGGACCGTGATCTAGATCCGGTGAAGATGATTTATCAATTTGGTAAGAAGCAAAAAAAAAAATATTTTCCTCTCAAAATAGGTGTTAAATCATATGATTTACGATTTAAATATTCGTTTTTATTTTTAACTCTTCTCGACTCAAATCATTGAAATTATAACATTTACGATTCGATTCGTAGGATGCATAAATGTGTAATTTGGAAAATTGTACTTTTTACCATAAAAGAAGAAAATTAGAAAAAATAATAGATTTTGACTACAAATAGTGGAATATGACAATTGCTTACAAAATGTGTTAATTCTCGTTAGTGCAAAGGTGGTGTTTGCTAAGGCTTTTACAAATAGATTATGAGCTTTTGTCTATACATAATTTATTTTTAGGTGTTTGCAAAATAAATTTTTGTTTTTGCTTATCTTAAAATAAGTTGTTTTAAGATATAATTTTTAAAGCACTCATGTAACTGCTTTTTATAATTTAGTTAATTTTCCAGCTAATTTGCAAACACCCTAAACTCTTAGAAATAGATAATTAATTTCAACTCAACTCACAATCTCTAACTTCTACTTTTAAATAAGCTTTTGCAAATACCACCAAAGAGATACTAGATTTGAAATGTTTTTGGTGGTTTGAGGTATGATGAACCACAAACGACTATGGGCCGAATTAATTATTCTATGGGCCTTAACACTAGCCCACGGTGCAAAATATTGTTTTCCATCTGATTTATGTTTATTAATATATTTTAAAATATCTTATTTTTTTCAAAAATATATTTGAATATTAAAAATTATATATTTCTAGAATGTATTCTTGATTTGTTATATGTGACAACTGTAGTGTATAAATAATTTGAAATTTGTTCCGACTTTCAAACCCTACAATTATTTTTTTGATTTTTATAATCAAAGTTGTAACTTATTAAAACGGCCAACTGTATTTAAGAAAGTAAATATATTATTAATAAAAGTAAGGTTGCTCTCGGTAAATCTATGAATTTTTTTTCCCGCTCATTTGATAATTATAATTGTCATATATTTATATTTTTCAAGGGTTCTTTACAAATAAGTCCATTAGTGGATATTTATTCATAAAGAGACCCAGACAATAAATTTTTTTACAAAAAAGTCCATACATGGTCCAGGTTTTTGTAGATAGCCCCTCATACTTTAATATGCTCCAATTTCATCCTTTAATGTGTTTAACCTCAATTTGACCCCAAATTTCATAAATTATTCAATTTTGACCCAAAACACATTTTTATGGACAATTTCGTCAATCACCGCCGTTGACCGCCAGTCTCTGGCATTGACTTTTTTTTTTTTTTTTTCTCTTCCTGATTTTTCCGCCACCGGTCTCCGGCGTTGATTTTTTTTTTTCTTTCTTTCTGTAACATCTTTTTTTTCCCGTTTAATCAGCAATATTGTTGTGATCGACAGTAATATTACCTATATTACTGTTAAACACAGTAAAATTAACTATACTACAGTTTATCATAGTAATATTGCTATATTAATCTCTAGGACAATAATATTAACACAACAAAACTCATTATTATTGCGTAATAGAGTAATATTACTATGTTGACCATTCAACAAATGTAAACATAATAAAAAGCCAAAATAATTAATATTACTGTGAGTGACAGTAATATTACTATAAAAATAGTAATATTACTGCCAACCACAGTAATATTACAATAATAGACAGTAATATTATTACGTTACTCCGTCAATAACTCAAACAAAACAAAAACAACCCAAAATAATAATATTGATGTGGTTGACAGTAATATTACTATAACAACAGTAATATTACCATCAACCACAGTAATATTATTATGTTTACAGTAATATTACAATAATAGACAACAATATTATTACGTTACTCCGTGAATAACACAAACAAAACAAAAAAGCCAAACAAAATAATAATATTGATGTGGTTGACAGTAATATTATTGTGTTTACAGTTAATTGTCAACGACAGTAATATAATTACGTTGACTTGTCAACAAATCAAACAAAATAAAAAAATATAACAAAATAAAATATAAGAGTATTACATTAATTTACTGTCAAAGGCAGTACAATTACATAAATGTATTGTCAACGGCAATACAATTACGTTAATGTACTGTCAGTGACAGTATAATTACGTTCATTTACTGTAACAATATAATTACCGTTAATGACAGCACAATTACGGCCAACGTTTAGCGGCGGACGTAAAAAAAACACTATAACAAACTCAATGCCGATGGAAAAAAAAAAAGTCAATGCCAGAATCCGGCGGCAAAAAAAAAAAAATGAAAAGAAAAAGGTCAAAATTTATTAAATTGGGGTTACAATTAAGAATAGGGTAGAAATGGTTGGGGGTAATTTTGTCATATACATGATTTTTTTCTTTATTTATAATAAATATAAGAGGGATGGGCTTATTGATGAAAGAGATATAACCCATATACGTAGAATAATAAAAATGATTGATTAGAGACTTATGCAAAAAAACCAATTCATATAATGTTTGACTTTCAACCCACTATTTCTGTTTTTTTGTCATTTTGTAAATGGTACAATTTGATTTGAAATAAATTTTCCGAATATTTATTTGTTCCACATTATTAATTCAACATAACTAATTCTTACATACACCGGTCATATTTGAGTTCCAAAAAACATGATATCCCAAGCAAAACGGCCCGACAAACAAAATTTATGAGCATAGCTCATGATTCATGTCATATTTCGATGATCCGACGTCGTTCTGACTAATAAAAATCAAATTTGCTATTTTTATAAAGTTTTAGAACATTCATATCAATTCAAAGAAACATCAGATAAAGATTTCGTCAGTCGGAATGATTCAAAATTTGCGAGATCTATTAGAAGTAGATTTAAACTCGTGTTCGTATTTTTTACTAAATTATCGTTTTCCCGTTTATTATGATTTTTTTATAAACCCTATCACAAGCAAAAATGCCCGACGAACAAACTCATGAGCATAACTCATCTATCACGTTATCCTTAGGTGATCCGACATTGTTTCGACTCATAAAAATATTTTTTTATAATTTGAGGAAGGTTTTGGAAAATTCATATCAATTCATAGAAACATCATATTAGGATTCCGTCAGTTTGGTTTTTTTTCTTTTTCTTTTCCCCCAAAATAACAAGGTCAATTAGAATTAGATTTAAATTATTTTCGCATTTTTTTTAACAAAATGAATGGTGTTCCCGATTTACTAAGGTATCTAGGGTTCAAATGGCATGTTAAAAACACTATTCCAAGCAAAACAACCCAACGAATAAAACTCATGAGCACAATTGATGATTCTCATCAGCTTTCAGTAATCCGACGTCGTATCGACTCATAAAAATCAATTTTGCTACGGTTGGGAAGTTTTAGAAAATTCATAGAAACATCAAGTGAAATTTCCGTCAGTTGGGTTGTTTTTAAATGCAATGCAACACCCCATATTTTTGAAACCCTAATCTCTAGGCAAAATCCCATAAACCGAAAATTCCTACATAAGAATTATTAGGAATTTAGCTGCATTACTAACTCAATGGCTTTAAGTACTTTATTTGCTTAGATTAATAATCATTATATGCCGATTAGATTATATAATTATGTGCCTTATGTGCTAGAAATTTATTTATTGA
Organism: Erythranthe guttata; assembly: GCF_056151865.1. Classification (NCBI taxonomy): domain Eukaryota; kingdom Viridiplantae; phylum Streptophyta; class Magnoliopsida; order Lamiales; family Phrymaceae; genus Erythranthe; species Erythranthe guttata. The sequence continues at coordinate 6,117,219 of NC_142544.1, read as the reverse complement.
ATAATTACGTGTCAACTTTATTTCTATAATTATGTGCTTAAGTCGATTAATTTAAAGATGATTATGTGCTAGATTAATTTATTTGACTTAAGTGAATACATTAATCTATGTGTTATAATTAATTAATGAATTTCATGATTTTTATTTTCATGCATAATACATGCATGTACACGTACATATATGCATATGCTATAATCTACTCTAGACTATGGGTGATATATATATATATATATATATATATATATAGTGTTCGGTTTTTGTGTATATGAGAGAGATTAATGATTTTATTAATTAGAAAATAAAATTAGAAAAAGGAAGCAAGCTTGTACACTTGGCCAAATGTGATGATTTACACTAATCCAACACTCAATGTGAAATAATAATCTCAAGAGCCACCCTCATATGTTCTTCTCTCTCCATCTATACCCCCACTTGTCTTCTCTTCACCACCATCACCGAAGCATCACCACCTCCATCGGCCACCACCTCAATTTTCTTTAAGGAAAAAAAAAATAGAGAAATTAAGATGCAACTCCTCTATATAAGCTTCACCCTTGAGTATGCCAAGAACACTATCAAAAACACTTGCCCTCTTACGGGAGATCAAAACTCCTCCCAACTTGATATCAAAGATCTCACCTTCTCCATTCAACTAGCTTGGTTAGATTTTGGAGTCACTTCTTGAAGGAGGTAACATTTGTGTATAAAGGATCTTCATCCTCTCCCTTTTCTTCTTCCTTCTTTTCTTCCTCTAAAAACCCTCTTTTCTTTTGAAGGTTTTTCTTCGGCCAACATTCTTTTTTTAGGTAATAAATCTCGAATTTCTTGCTGCAATTAAAGGGTATCATAGTATGGAAAAAGAGTTTTCAAAATTTCCTAAAAGATTGCTTCATTTTTCGAAAATTAGGGCTTTTTGTCTAAAATCTGAAATCTTGTACTAATCTTCATATTTGTGTTCTTGCATGTCTAATCCATGTTATAATCTGCGTATCTAAGTATTTTGTGGTTAAAGATTTAATATTTCGAATTTTTGGGAATTTTGGAAAAAGAAAGTGAATTTTCAAGATTTTTGGGGTTGCATGTGTAGATCTATGAATCTTAAGGGCTAATCTGCAATTTTTCGAAATTTCAGCATGAAAAATGTTTGAATCTTCAAATTTCAGTAGGAGTAAGTGAAGTTTTGTTTATTTGCTATTTGGTCTTAGTTTGGAATTAGTATTTGTTAAAAAAATCACTTTTTGGCTTAAACACCACTTGCTTGGTATTTTATTTTTCATAAATTCTATTTTTGCGAAAACTGCAAAATTCTTTTTGCATCTGGACATTTATTCAGTTAGGATTCCTATAATTAAATTTGAGAATTTTTAGAGGTCACTTACTATTATTTCGAAATATTGGTTATGCATGTATCATAAATGGAACTTTTGTGTTTTAATCATTGTGCTTTGAGATTGTTAATATATTAATTGTGAGAATATTAATTAATGCTTAAAAATCTGCAGCTGAACTATGTTAAGGGGCTGTAAGAAGTTTTAATACATTAATGAATAAAAGTGGGAGAAATCCCATTAATAAAAGAATAAAGATGTTATTAGTGCTTTAAGGGCATGGTTTGATGAATTAATGCTCTTTTAATTGTATTTTGGGGCTGCATGTTTATGTGTACATGTGTGTGCCGTGTGTGTACTGCTGTGTGTGTATGATTTGTGGTATATATGAAATTTTGTGAATTATGTGCTATGCTTAAGTGTTTATATGTGTGTGATTGCCGTGTATATGTGTGTATTTATGTGAATAATTGTATTATGTTCGTAGATTCGTTGATTTATATTTGTGATGTCGTAAAATAGTCATTTTCATATTAGAATCTCATTAGTCTCATGGTCATGCATAAAAAGAGATTTCATTTTTTACGAAAGGAAAGGTTAATGGAATGCTTGGGTTGCATAAGTCGGGATACGGGAGGGCGGTATTCCAATCATAGTTACTACAGATAAATGGGTGGTTTGATTCCACCAAAAGAATGGGCTCAGAATAGTATGCTTATCATCCATGTAAATAAGTTAATTTTTCACGGATCCGAACAATAGAAAATGTTTTCATTCATGCATTTGCACGAAAGGGTAATTTATTAATTTTCGGTACTTGAGTCGATTTACGTGCTTAAATGACATTAAATGTTTGTGTGTGTATTCGTTTGCCGACGAATGGTAAGATGTGATGCTTATGTGTATATATTAATATAAGAACGTAAAACCATATTTTAAATCTTCTTTATCCATTCGGATTTCTTACAATGCTTAATAGCTCATATAGATACTTCTTTGATTGCAGGTAGTAGTAGAAATCCATCGCCGGAATGGACCGAGTAGTGGATCGAAGTCTTGGCCGGAGCTTTTGACGATCGTACGAGGGATCTATAAATTATGCTAGTAGTATTTTGGTGATGTAAACTTAAAAACAATTTCCGTATTTTCGTTTCTCTTAAACTCTAGTATTTCCCTCGTTAAGGGAAATGAACCCTTATTTTGGCATGCACGGGCCTTATTTTGAGATATTAATATAGTTGGTCCATTTATTCTAGTGATTATATTTCGTACCCAAATTCCTTCACTCACCAAATACTTTTAAACACTGATTTCTTTTCGAACAAAATATAAAACCTATAGTTAGATAAATGTAGCACTCGAATAAAATCTCCCTTTCCAAAGTTATTTCGAAACGAAAAGTTTAGACGACTAAAATAACCCTAAGAATGTTTTTGAAATTCTTAAGGTTCCCAAAGTTTTTTTTTATGACCTGAAAAGAGATTTTTAGTAATTACATTTTGGTCCTAATCGAAAGTTTTAAAAATTACAAAGAGATCCTTTTGCTTCCGCTATCTAAATAAAGTATTCCGATAAACTGGTTCGATTTATCGCCCGACCCGGGGGGGGTGCTACAGCGGTGATATCACAGCATTGTTTATAGAAAACTTTTACGAACCGAAAACCGGGCTTGAAGACTAACGAGACACGATAACTCGTCCATTTGGTAACGTTATGTGTATTTTATGTTTTATTTATTTATGTGCTTTACTTATAAATTGCATAGTAGGTTATAGAAATTATGGCAAGACGACTAACCCGGAGTTCTCAAGGCACTCCCACTAATGAACCACCAGACCTTAACCAAACCATCCATAACCTCTCGAACCTTATCCGAGAACAAGCCCAAACCCATCAAAGACAAATTGACCAACTTCTTCGACGAAACCAACCTCCTCTGCCTCCTCCTCAAGCACCACCTCACGCCATTTACGAACGATTTCTCAAAATGAACCCCCCCAAATTTGATGGTGGAACCGACCCGACAATAGCCGAAGAATGGGTCAAATCCCTAGAAGTGATCTATGACTACATGCAAATAACCGATCGTGATCGTGTGCATTGTGCTCTATTCCTACTCCGAAATGAAGCTCGTCATTGGTGGGAAGGAGTCAAAGAGGGAGTCGATCTCGACACCATACAATGGACCGACTTCAAACTACAATTCTTCGAAAAGTATTTCTCCAAAGACGTACATGCCCACAAACTGAAGGAATTTCTAGAACTTCGTCAAGGTGATTTGCCAATGCTCGAGTACATCCGTCGCTTCGAACGTGGCTGTCTCTACGCCCCATTCATCGCTCGATACCCTGAAGAGAAAAAGAATCACTTCATCTGTGGCCTACAACCTTAAATCCGACGAGATATCCGTATGTCCGACGCCTCAACTTTCAGACAACATGTGGACAAAGCTTTGATGGCAGCTCAAGAAGAAAAGGATATTCAACAGAACCGTCGATCCCAAGGCACGAGTCAACGCCCGTGGAAGAAGGCTAACTTCGGCAACCACAAATTCAAGGGAAACCGAAACCAACTACCAAATCAATCTGGACTCCCACAGCCCTCCAAACCAGATTGTCAACAATGTGGGAAAGCACACTTTGGAGCTTGTGTACAAGGGACGAACACGTGTTTCAGATGTAGAAAGACCGGACACATAGCAAGGGATTGTCCGAACGCTCAGAACCGTGCTCAAGGACGTGTGTTTGCTATGACAAATGAGCAGATTGAGCAAGATCCCTCAATGATAGCAGGTACTATATACATTTTCGACAAACCTGTCTATGCCTTAATTGATTCCGGCTCTACCCACTCTTTCATATCGGAGAATATGATTAGAAGCCTTAAGATTAAACTAGTCACTTGAGTCAGGACTATAGTATACTCATTCCCTCTGGCGAAGAAATGATCTCGAACCTAGTAGTAACCAACTGTTCAATCCGAATTCATTCACAACCTATGAATTTCGACCTCATCGTCCTACCGATCCGAAATTTTAATGTCATTCTAGGAATGGATTAGTTGACCGAATATAAGGCTCAAATTGACTGTGCTCCGAAAATAGTCATTTTTCCTCTACCAAACGGCCAAAACCTAAAATTCCAAAGCCAAACCAAGACTTCGATTCCAATTATCTCAGCCATGAAAACCATCAAACTCATTCATAAAGGACATTTCGGCTATCTAGTAGATGTCTTGAATTCCGAATCCGACGCCAAACCTAAATTATCCAATGTCCGAACAGTACAAGAATTTCCCGACGATATTCCCGATTTCCACCCGACCGAGAAATTGAGTTCGAAATAGATCTAATTCCCGGAGCGGCACCAATTTCCAAAGCCCCATATCGCATGGCCCCGCTTGAATTGAAAGAGTTGAAAGATCAGATCCAAGAGCTACTCGACAAAGGTTACGTTCAACCTAGTCACTCACCATGGGGAGCCTCAGTGCTGTTTATCAAGAAAAAATACGGATCTCTTCGTCTTTGTATCGATTACCGAGAGCTCAATAAAATCACTATCAAGAATAAGTACCCTCTTCCCCGAATTGATGATTTGTTCGACCAACTTCAAGGTTCTTCCATCTTTTCCAAGATTGATCTTCGATCCGGATATCACCAACTCAAAATCAAAGAGTCCGACATTCCGAAAACCGCCTTCCGGACGAAATATGGCCACTACGAATTCATCGTCATGCCTTTTGGCCACTACGAATTCATCGTCATCCGTATCTAGACCAATTCGTGATCGTCTTCATTGATGATATTCTCATTTACTCCAAGAACGAAGAAGAACATTCCTCTCATCTCCGCACCGTTCTCCAAACCCTTCGATCCCATCAGTTGTACGCCAAATTCAGCAAATGTGAGTTCTGGCTATCAAGTGTCTCTTTTCTTGGCCACATTGTCTCTGCAAGTGGAATCTCCGTCGATCCCAGCAAGATAGAAGCAGTTTCCAACTGGTCAATTCCAAAGAATGCAAAGGAGATAAGGAGTTTCCTCGGTCTAGCCGGTTACTACCGCAAATTCGTACAAGATTTCTCGAAACTCGCCTCGCCACTCAATCGACTCACTCAAAAGGACGTCAAATACCAATGGACCCCAGAATACGACACTAGCTTCACCGAACTCAAGAAACGATTCACCTCTGCCCCAATTCAGGCACTACCGGAAAGAACTGGAGAATTCATAGTCTACAGCGACGCCTCGAAGCTAGGGTTAGGAGATGTACTCATGCAGAACGGAAAATTTATAGCCTACGCCTCTCGACTACTCAAGGAGTACAAACGGAACTACCCGATCCATGATCTCAAACTAGCCGCCGTCGTCTTCGCACTCAAAATCTGGCGGCACTACCTTTACGGCAAGAAGTGCACCATCTACACCGATCACAAGAGTCTTAAATACTTCTTCACCCAGAAGGAATTAAATATGACGCAAAGAAGATGGCTCGAACTAGTCAAGGACTACAACTGCGAAATACTCTATCACCCTGGTAAAGCAAATGTGGTGGCAGACGCTCTCAGCCGCGAATCAATCAACGCCCTCGTTTTTCAGCCAAAGTTGACAGATGCAATCAAGGCCGCTCAACAAGCCGATCCCCAAATCCTCAATGTTCGCGACAACCTCGAATACAATCCAAATTTCCGAATCTCTGAGGAAGGAATTGTCCGATTCCAAGGTCGCATCTATGTACCTAACGACTCCAAGATTCGCCGACTAATCCTAACCGAAGCCCATCAGACCATGTACACTTGCCATCCATGAGCAACTAAGATGTACCAAGATTTGAAGAAACTCTACTGGTGGCCTGGAATGAAAAGAGAAATTGCCCGAGGTCAAAGCAGAGCACCAAAGACCCGGAGGTCTACTGCAGTCCAATCGAATTCCAGAATGGAAATGGGAAGCTATCACAATGGATTTCGTTCAAGGGTTTCAAAAGACCCAGAGAGGATCCGATGCCATTTGGGTAATCATCGACCGATTAACCAAGTCCGCTCATTTTCTTCCAGTCCGAATGTCCGAGAAATTGTCCGACTCCACGGTGTTCCAGTCATTATCATCTCCGACCGAGACCCTCGATTCACATCTAAATTCTGGAAAAGCTTACATGGAACCCTCGAAACTCGCCTAAATTTTAGTACCGCTTTTCACCCGCAAACCGACGGTCAATCCGAGCGAACCATCATAACCCTAGAAGATCTACTACGCGCCTGTATTCTCGATTTCAGAGGAAATTGGGAATCACGACTTCCACTAATTGAATTTGCCTACAACAATAGCTTCCAATCATCTATCGGAATGGCACCATAAGAAGCCCTTTACGATGCAAAATCTTATTGGCGTGGCGCCGCTTGATCTTTTCTTTGTAGATCTAATTTTTCTCGTAACATTCGACCGTAATTCATTGATCTCGTTGATTTGAGTTGTCCATCTCTCCTTGCACGGGATGCGGTGAGTGTCCAAACATTCAAAACTGGATTTTAGCAATGGTTTCGCCGAGTCTTGCCAATATTATTGTTCAACCACTGCTTCATCCTCAATTTCAGTTCCAGCAACCAAAGATGCTTCCAAAGGATCCACAATTAAAGGGTTAATGTAATCATTACTCACGTAATCCAAAACATCAAAAGCAAAGCATTCATCAACCTCTTGTGGGTGTTTCATTGTTCGAAAAACATCAAATTTGATTGTTTCATCCCCAAAGACATAGATAATACCCCATTAAAAAAACATCAACTATAGTCCGACTCATTCTCAAAAAATGTCTCTCTAAGATTAAGGGAATTTATTAATCTTCTTCCATAACTAGGACTATAAAATCTGCTGGAAATATGAATTTATATACTTTGACTAATACATCCTCTACAATGTCTTTTGTGAAAATCAGAGATCTATTCTTTAACTGTAAAGTCATAGATACCAATTTTATATCGCGTAGTCCCAAATTTTGAAAAATAGAAAATGGCATAAGGTTAATGCTAGCCCTAACTAAGTCTATGAGAGACTTCGAAAAGAACTTACCCCCTATTGCGACTGGGATTGTAAAGCTACCGACATCTTCCAGTGACGATCCCATTGCATTGTTCAGTTAAAACTATCGTTTCATGCTCACTAATTGTTTGCTTTTAGACACCATATCTTTCTAAAATTTTACCTAACGTGGCATTAGCTCAAGAGCTTGAGTGAAAGGAATATAAATATGAAATTCATTTAACTTCTCAAGAAATCGTTTGTAATAGGACTCCATCTTGGCCTTGACCAGTAGTTGAGTATATGATACATCTACGGTCAGCTTTGGCGCAACGACCCCTTTTCACCTAGCTGGTCTAGCAAGCTTGCTGATTCTCCTGATCTTCTTTCGCCACTTGTTTTGCACCTTGCTTTCCTTTTCCCCTGCTTGCTTCCCCCTTTCTTGACACGTCCTCCAATTGTGTACATTTCCTTAACTGAAGGAATTGCACTGCTCGTTTTTGCTCTTTCGAGGATCTTCCGTATTTGAAGCCAATGTTCCCGACGATCTGGTCCTGAGTTGAGTTCCTGATTGGCCCATTTATGTTTTCACATTTCGAATGGATGCTTGAGTTGATGTCATGAATTGTGGTAAAATGGCGGCGAGGTCTCCACCTTTGGGTGTGGCTTGAGGTGGATTTTGGAATAGTGGGGCTCGCTGTGATCGTACTTAATGTTGTCCTTGTGGTGGTGCTTGTCCTTTACTTTGTTGATTTCCTCCTCATTCAAAGTTGGGGTGATCTCTGCATCTCATATTATACGTGATGGACTACTGGTTCCTCTGCTGTCGATTTGTACCATTCTTATAAGTTAGAGACTCCATTTCTTTTGGGCGCTAGTCAGGGATTTGGAAATACATGGGCTTGTTGGGATTGCAACTTCCTTTGACAACTCCGTCCTCGTGTCTTCTTGGTTATGTTGTTCAATATGTTTCAAGCCTTCATGTACTTTTCCTCGCCATCCGCTCCAATAATTTATAAGTTTAGTCATATGTCAAACTCATGAAAATTCCTCATGTTGCTGAATCAAGAAAAGTTCTCGAATTGTCCTACAATCCAACATAGAATATTTGTATCTAGCGCCACCCTGGAAGTCCGTGATTTGGGCATCTCAAGATTAAATGTTTAAATCGATCCCAGGTCTTGAAAAGTGCTTCGTCGGCTTACTGTGGAAAATTTTGTATTTATCTCTGAATCTTTTCGATTTTAGTGTGGGAACGGTGTACTCGTGCAATGCTCGCTGGTGAAATATGCGGGGTTGTTGTTGAACGAGCTGGAGGTTCTCCTATTCGTTAATTATGTTTCCTTCCGCATCCAAGAAATTCCACTAGTCATCCCTCCTACGATTATTTACTCCATCCACTACTACTTTACCTTGTTGAGTTAACCGCTAAATTCTTCTGGCTCGCCTAAATGTTCGCTCGATTTCTGGATCAGAAGGTATTAAGTGCGTGTCGGGTCTCCTTCGTATAAAAAGTACCTTAAAAAATATAATATATATTAAAATAAAAATAAAAATAGTTAAAATAAAACAGGCTGAAGTAAGAAAAAATTCTCAAACTCGATATCAAAATGAGTAGATATTTCGCCGTATTCCTCGCCAATGGTGCCAAAACTCGGGCTAAAATACTAACACGGAAGTGCACGTATCGCTAACAAGTAGTAAAAGTGGACTCGTGAGAGTCGGATATCGATCCCACGGGGAAAACTCAAATTACCTTATCTTAAGTACCGAATTCTATCAACTATAATCTTATCCAGCAGACCGAGGTTGTCAAGTTTTATAACTAAATAATTAAACTAACTATGAAAGTATATAAACACGATGAAATCTCAATAAAAATGGACCTAGGACTTTATCTTCCCCATATGCATTAATTTGTCACCCAATTAAACATCTATTAGCAAGTTACGACTCCTGATTATTAACTCGAGACACTAGATTACTTCTAACCCGTTTTCACGTGTATTATAAGTCTATCATTCATAAAAAACTCACTATATGTATTTCCAAACCAATTATGAATAAATCATTTACTAACAAGTCTCGTAAACGGCTACCTAAGGTGATATATGTATGTATACGTTAAGACATGCAATTAACACACTAATCCGGTGCAAGCTACTCGAAGGTTCTTATATCCCTGTTCTAATTCTTAAAACGACCTGTTGATTTGATTTTAACAATAACACATAGCAACATAAAGTACCTAAATTCATGCACTAAATAAGATCAGATAGAAGAAATAATCACGTAATCAAACTTGCATAATATTAGACAAAAATAGGTTAAAAATCACCACACAGTGGTTCCATAAAATCCTAGATTATACGGTTTAGCTACTCATGTTCTTAAGCGAAAACATTATAAAATTATTAAAATACATAAATTCAGAAAAGAGAAATAAAGAAGGAATTATGATGAAGGGGTTGTCAATTCTCCGTCTTCAGTTCTCCGTTCTCTCGCTCTTCTTGCTCTAAGATTGTGTAAAAAAAAATTCATTCGTGCTTGGTATTTGCTCTAATATAAGTACCCAAATTGGGTAGATGATCAGGGTTTCCTTGTCCAATTAGAACTCCAATACTGCTCTTTTGCGTGTCCTCACACGGCTGTTTGAGAATCACTACAAATCTCCGACGGTCGTTTCAGATTTTGAGACATTTATGCTAAAATTCTGCACTTGACACGCCTGTGAGATAAAAATTTGAAACATGGAGCAATCGTCTCAGGTTCACACTCTGACTTGTTTTCTTCCGTTCTTGCCCGATTTTGACCCGTTTTGTACAGTTTAACCTTCAGAACTCCAGAATCTTCAAATTGTACCTAAAATATAATAACCAAGTGTTGGGGCTAAATACCTAACACGCAAGTGCACGTATCGCAAACAAGTAGTAAAAGTGGACTCGTGAGAGTCGGATGTCGATCCCACATGGAATACTCAAATTATCTAATCCTAAGTACTAAATTCTAACAACTATGATTTTTATCCAGCCTACGCAAGTTTGTCAAATTAAATCAATTAAATAATTAAACAAATTATGAAAGCAAATAAACACGAGAAAATATCAATAAAAACGGACCTAGGATTTTATCTTCTCCCTATGCAAGAATTGCTCACCCAAAACCCCTCAATTATGAAATATATGATTCATGATTATTAACCCGAGACACTAATTTACTCATAACCCGCTGTCGCGTGTATTATGAGTCTATTATTCATAAACGGTTCACTATATGTCTATGCAAACAAATTATGAATAAAGCATTAACTAACAAGTCTCGTAAATGGCTACCTAAGGTGATATATGTATGTCTACGACACCACATGCAATTGACACACTCATGCGGTGAAAACTACTCGAAGGTTCTTATACTTACCGTCTAATTATCAAAATAGCTCTGTCGAGTCAATCTCAATAATCACAGATAAAGCACATAAATTGATCAAGTTCATGCACTAACAATCATAACAAGTATAAGAAATAATTATAAAATCATAATTGCATAATCTCAAGAAAACGGGTTCATCATCCCCACATAGGGTTCCAACAAAATCCTAGATGAAAAACTTAGCTACTCATGTTCTCTACGAAAAACATAATAAAAATATAAAAAGACATAGATTAAGAAAAGATAGATAAAAGAAGAATTGTAATGAAGATTTGTCAATTCTCCGTCTTCGATTCTTCGTTCTCTCGCTCCTCTCGCTCCAAGGTTGTGTCAAAAGTTCTCTAATTCTTGCTTGGTTTGGGCTTAAATAGATGTCCCAACTTGGTAGATGATTTTAGGTTTCCTTGTGTGATTAAAAGTCCAAAATTGTCTCCAGTGTGTTTTGGCACGGCCGCGCGAAAATCAGTGCAATTCTCACACGGCCGCGCGAGAATCGCCGAAACCTTCTGCCCAAGTTCTGCAGTTGGCACGGCCGTCCCATTTCTAGGTGTAAATCTGGGACGGCCGTCCCGTGCCAATTTCTTCAGATTTTTGATTATTTCACTTTGGCCCATATTTTCTCCAAAATTGCAGTTTTGACCCCAAACTTTTCCAATTCTTCAATTTATACCTAAAATACAATAAATCAACTTTTTAAGCACCAATTATCGTTAAATCACACCAAAAGCTCAAATAAAAACGTACGATAAAGTGTAAAAATATACATTTAACACAAGTCATTAAGCCCCATTATATCGATAAAATTCCACAAAAATTCTTGTAAGAAAGTATAGATTTAGTGTAAAATCTACACCCAACAAGTTGCTCTCATTGAGTAAGGGGTGGTTCAATTATAATTGATCATTTACGTGAAAGCACGTCTAGTCGGTTGCAATTATGGGCATTTTTCCCATTCATGCTTAATTTAATTTGCACCGAATTGTAGTCACATGTGACGTGTGTCGTGTATTTAGTGGGGTTAATAGGGGATACTATTTCATATATTAAGGCCTCGTTGGTTGCCAAGATAGGATTAAATAATTTAATGGAACTCAATTGTGGTATGGGTGTAGCAACAAATTCTTATCTGCGATTTAGACAAACAAGAAAAACTTGCACAAATATAATTTATTGAATTATAATAAAATATTGCGGGTTACAAACTCTAATTTAATCTTCTGATTCTTCTCTCAAGAACAATATTTGTTTGACATTGAATTTCGAGTTGGGTCGTTGACTTGATCTTCTCCGGATTTGATTTGGATTTGAATAACGTCTTCCAAGGGTCTCAAATCCGGATTTGAATAACGTCTTCCAAGGGTCTTGCGACTTGAATCTCGGTCGAATGCTGAACTTTATTCCTTCGATCTTGATTTGTTGGAGAACGCCATCGATTTGATGAAGAACGCCTTGGATTTGATGAAGAGCAACTTGAATATTGTAGAGAGACTTTTCTCCTATGATTTTTCTTCTTCTTTAGTTGTGTTTTGAATTGTGTAGGCAGGGTCCCTATTTATAGTGGTAGAATAAGAGTCCTACCTAAAGTCTTCTTGATAACGTGGCGCGATTTGATTGGCCTTTATTAAATTGATATTTATCTCTTATAACTTGAAAGAGAAGAAACAATCTTATTGGCCAATAATTAATTGATATTTATCTTCATGATTTGTCTTGCAAGACAAGATATAATTTAATTTAGACACAATTTAATTGGCTAATTAATTTAACCAATTAATTAATTTTATGCGTCTACAATGGGACCTTGGAAGATCCAATAAAAAACATACCTAGAAGATAAGATAAACCATGATAGTATAATATTTGCTGGTTGACACAGTAAGTTATTGGATACACCAAACATCAAACAAAGTCCTATTATTTAGTTAATAATGGCTAATCTACCGAACCACGCAAGGCCTAATATATGTACGCCTTATAAAGGATTACGTGACCAGGAATTAGGGTATCAAGCTTTTACATAATCGTTTCTTCCTTTATCTTCTCTTAATTCTTATATATCTCAATCTTTTTGTTAGAATTATATTTATTTTCTCAAATTACCACATATCAATTAGTTTTGCTAATACTAAATTAAATTGTTGTATGGTGTTTTGTCGAGTCTAGATGCGAGTGACCTTAATGGGAAATTCCATTAAAGTGATCTTACACTGGTTTATCAAAAATGCAGCAACTCCATTGAAGGACCTAAATGATGTATCAAACTAGGGATAATTACACTTTTCGTCCCTATTGTTTACCACTTATTCGATTTTCGTCCCTAAACAAGATGAAGTTACATTATACGTCCCTAAACATGCCAATTTTCTGTTGTTTTAGTCCCTCTGTCGATTCGGCTGGTTAGTTTGGACGGAAAACGACACGTGGGTTGCACGTGATACACAAAAGTCATCCCCACCCTCTTCAATAAAGAGCCGAATATTGAATGTGAACGAAAGCTTTTCTCCAATTTTATCTCAAAATCCCTACGCTCCTTTTCAAAATCCAATCGTGCATAAAACTCTGTTAGTGATTCCAACCAACCACCAAACAACCAAACAGAACCAAAAGAACTTTTTGCAACTTCATTCTCTTGTTGTACAATGCAATCCAAGTCTCTAATTTCCTTTTTATTCTTCCACTGGGCCTCTTCTCTTTTTCAGATTAGTCTTCTATTTTTCATTATAGCTAGCAAATTCAGTTTTCAGTTTGTTGACGTTTCTCAGAAACTTGGGCTAACATTCTTTGATCTAGCACATATTTCAGAATCATACCCTTTGAATACACCACAGTTGTAACTTTCTGTTAAACAAAAAGAAATGCAAACTGTGTGAAGTAATATAAGAAAAACAAACGACCAAAAAATAAATACTAAGAACATCTAAATGCAACTATATTCAGTAAATTATAATAAATGGATCTCATATGTCTAGATTACTATAAATAAATGACCGAATTGCATATCACCTCAAGGAGGAGGAGCTTAAATGTACAAATGTCCAGACCAAAAAAGTTTTGCAAATAAATCCAACCACATGTCTTTTTCCTAAAATACCCCTCATGATATAGTTTAAATTACTTTCAACCGTTAAATTCTAACGTTGAACAAATATATCACATTAACGGGATTTTCACAAATTTTTGATTTTTTTTTCATAATTTTTTTTTTCTGAATTTTTTTTTTCAATCAATTTCTGGCATTGATCGTTGGGCTCTAAGGTTGAATTTCTCTTTTTTTTTAACCCCCCCTCCCCCCCAACAATAAATTACCGTGTTAACCGTAATATTACTATCTGAGATAGTAATATTGAGGGCCGCCAAAACAATAATATTAATAATTATACGGTACTATCCCAGATAGTAGTAATATTGCAGGCCAAGACGATATAATTAATTAATACATTAATATAACTGTCTCATACAGTAATATTGATGTGAGGATAGTAATACTAATATTTACACAATAATATTATTGTCTTTGACAAGAATATTACTGTGTGCGACAGTAATATTGTAAGACAAGACAGAAATATTAACGAAAATAGCTTTTCGAAAAAAAAAATGTTAAAAAAAAAAGTCAAAAAAAAAAAATCATTGCACGACGGCTGACCTGCCTAAAAAGTAATTCAGAAAAATAAAAGTCAACACCAGAGACGGGCGGTGGCGGTCAAAATTGATTTATTTGTAAAATTGGTACTAAATTATGGTTTAAATCGTGAACCAATGAGTTGAATTAGGGCTTCAACGCGTTAAGGGTAATTTTGGTATATATGAAAGTGTTTTCCTAATAGGAAATGAGTTTAAATGAAGTGGATATATTTGCAAGACAAAAAAGTAGGATATCCTTTTTTTAATTAAGTGCCCTTGTCATGAGTATTTTTTCGATTTGCCCTTGATTTAACTATACCATTAAGTCTGACTTTATTGCAATCGGAACAGTAATTTAAATTCAAATTGTACCCCTAGGCTGTACTATTATCATTATTGCATATACCCCAATGTACTACAAAATGCGACAATATGGCCCCTGTTATCAAGCAATGTTATAAATCTGTCCTTTTCATAGTTGTTCGACCATTGCTCTAGATGTTGGACAATTTCGGACGAAAATACCCCTATGGTTTATTTATAAAAGGCTTGTCTCTTTCTTTCTCTCTTTTACTCAATTTACTCCCATTTTTTTTCAAGTTTCCTCCCTAATATTATTTCCCACAACCTAAAATTTCACTTAAAATTTCTGAAAACAAGTATATTCTGAAAATTATTTACAATTTCTTTTTTAAAATTTCACCCAAAATTTATGATTTTTTTATATTCTGGAAATTATTAATGATTTATTTTTGAATTTCTAAAATTTTATATTTTTATTTTCAGCCAAAAAATACTCGATTTAAAATGTTTCCCATAGTTCTAATTCTCAAAATTCATGCATTTCATGTTTTAAGTTCAAACACTACATGGCAAATAAAGTTAAAAAATTGGTCGAGTAAAAAAGTAAAAAAACTGCCTATTTTATATCATATGAAAGTAAGGGTAAAAATATAACTACGCTACATAAACTAGTGGTATTTGAGATATGAGGATTGACTAGTAAATTAATTGGCCACTTTGTCGCATTTTGTAGTACATGGAATATATGCGTCAGTGGTGATAGCAAGACAGTGCAATTTGCATTTAACACTTAGTAACATAGATTATATGGTATTTGTACTAGATAAAGTTCTAAAGTTTCTTCTTGTATATAAATGTACTTAAGAGCACGTATATTTTTGGTAGTATAGTTAATACAAAATCGAATCTCAATAGAGTACTTTTTTTCTATCTCTTCAGATTGGACTCTTAATCAATTTGCCGAAAAAGAAAACACCAACATAAGCATATGTAAAGAGGAAACTCTATTGACTTATCAAAAAAAAAAAAAAAAAAAAGAGGAAACTCTATTGCATTACCTTAAATATCTAATATCTTGACAATATGACTTGTTTTGTGGACCACATACCTGTGAACTAGCTAAGAATATTTTGTTTTTGTTTTTTAATGGGTAAATTACAACCACCCCGAGGTATGGTTAATTTACGAACAAACCCCTCTTGTTTGGATAATTACATATACCTCATCAGCTGTGATTTTTTCTTACATCTCCACCCTTAAGTGTCAAATTCAACATAATCATCTAGATTTCGTAAAATATGGTTTGTACTCGTTTTTTGCAAAAATGCAGTTTCTGATGCACCACAATCTGATATATACAAGCTTAAAACACATATTATGATCATCTTGCTTTCAAATGTGGAGTTCGAATATGATAGAACGGGTACAAAAGTGATAATTATCCATATAATCTCGAAAATTTTCCACGAAATTTGAAACCGCAAGTGGGTGATTGTAAAAAGATTTATAGTTGAGGGGTGGTTGTAATTGTCCAAATAAGAGGAGTTTTTTTGTAATTTGACCATACCTCAGTGGGTGATTGTAATTTACCCTTTTTAATTGGTGGACCAATCTAAAAATGAAATAAAGTTATATTGTACTGCAAGATAGTAAAACTTGCACTATGAATAACATTTCATATCTCAAACTGTACTTTTCTTTGTTCTTCAGCTCAATTGTGGACCAGTTTACCCAAAATAAAACCCCAACATAGGCATATATGTAAGGGCATCTCCAACGTTTGCTCTTTTGGACTGCTAAAAGTTAAAATATATGATATATAGCTGATGGGAACAAAAAATTCAGCTCCAACGGGCCAGCTAAAATTTTGCATACAATGTATAATTGGAAGCCCAACTGCTATCAATAGCAGATACTCTACATGGGCTGGTAAATATGAATATAATAAAATAATGAAAAAGTATCTCAATTTTGGAGAGAGACAAAGTGGGCCACACCACTTTTCTTTAAATAAATTATATAATATAATAAACATGCATAATATAGATGTTATGATTAGAATATAAATGATAAAAGTAAGAAGGCAAAACACTATTCACAAGCTAATATAAATATACCATTTTGATTTATAGCATTCTCCATTGGAGATGCTCTAAAGAGAAAACTATATAGCATTACCTTAAATATGTAGCTAATATCTTGACATTATGAATATTTCGTGGGACCACATACATACCTGGGAAACTAGCAGACATTTTGTTTTTGTTTTTCATTGGTTACGTTAGCCAATAATCAATCCTACATAGTACGTACCAGGTGACTGACTACCAGATGGCCACGTGTTTTATTTTGGGTAAACACATTGAGGTATGCATAAATTTCAAAATTCCATTTAGTTTAAAACAAAAACTGAATTCAATATTTATCGAAGACTATTAATTTATATATTAATTACTTATTTTTTTCTCGTGCGATGCATGAGTATTAATGAAGAAAATTTAAATATATAATAATTAAATATATTAGCCGTGAAATGGTAAAAGCACCCTTGAATTGGAAAATTAATCGCAAAGTTGAATTTATCATAACAAAATATGTGTTTAACATATCTTGAATGAAATTAAGGTTTTCAAAAAAAAAATGTCTGGCAGAGAAAAGATAACTGAGTGCAGCATGTAAACAAGTTACTAATTTACCACGCTGTCACTGAGTTTAGACCGACGAAAAATATTATTTCAACAAGTTTATTCATTAATTGGCTATTAAATTAATTATCGATGTTCTACTATATTTTAATGTGATTTACATAGTAGGTTATAAAATTATTGTATGAGTTTGATAAACTTATCGGAAACAAAATTCAGAAAAGAAAAGGATTTTTTTTAAATAAAAATACTAAATGCAGTCTAAATAATGATATATGTTGATTTAGGTAGGGGTATTTCGAGTTTAAACCCTGTTCTCATAAATGATAAATTTTAGGGATGCACTTAGTTCTATTTCTTAGGGATTTGATGGGCCTATCCCTACATAGCCGTTTTTATATTTGTTTTTTTAGTGAAAATATATAATTAACCTTAATTATTCAATAATAAAAATAAAAATAAATAAATAGTCTTTTCTAAGCTAAATTAAGATGTGAATATAAGAAGGGTCAAATAAACAATGTCGTTTTTATTAATAGTACGAATCATGAAAGTAAATTAAAAAGGGGCAAATTATGACCACCCCTAAGGTAATGTATAATTATAAAAAAAAACGCTCTTGTTAGCATAATTAGAACCACCCCTCTTATTGTCTTTTACACGTCCACCTGTACAATGTAAAATTTATCTAGTAGTGTTCATCCAATTGGTAAACAGATCGCATAGAACCGAACGAAAATTCGTACATATCGATTACCGAACCATTAATTCGGTGTGGTACTCAGTGTGGTATTCGGTGTGATTTTATGTTATATATATATCTATATATGTAATATTAGTACTTAAACTAAAAATAATTGAAAAAAAAATAAAAATTATAAATTTTTTAAATTTTTTAAATGATTCGGTTATTTATCGAACAAAAACTAAACGCTATGAAATTTTTTCGTACCGCAAATTCGGTAGATTAATTCCGAATGAACGCCCCTAAATTTATCAACTAGAGGGATTTTTCTTAAGATAATATATAGTTAAGGGGGTGCTTGTAATTATGCAAAAATGAATAATTTTTTTTTTCTCATAATTTGACATTAACTCAAGGATGGTCGTAATTTGCCCATTAAAAATTGGGTCGATTAGATATAACCCCCCCCCCCCCCCCCCTAGTCTTACAAATAATAGGGGTAGACCCAAACTCAAATTTGTCATTTTGATAAAAACCCATATTTTTCTAAATTCCATCAGTACCCTCAATCAAATCCCACAAATCACGATACTTTACCTTTTGAATAATATCAAATCCCTCCATATTTTCCCGTTAAAACACTATCCCCACAAAACTCACTACCCAAATCTTCAACCTCCCAAAAAAAACCAGAAAAATTATACGGTGAAGATAGCACGCTATACGGTGGATCGACGTTTCTGCACTCCGACCTCTCTGGCATTGGTACGTCTTCGTCGCTTGTTGAAACGCCATACCCATCGATATGTTGTTCTGTTTTTTCTTAATCGACTGTGACGTTGGTTTAATTGTAGATATTTTCTAAATCGCCTACCGAAATCGAGCCCTAAATCTGTGGTGTTGCAACGATCGATGGACAGGACATCCACCAGAAGTGGTAACCCATGTCAATTTTTTTGTTTAACTGCAACGTGGTAGTCATCTTGTATTAGGATTAATGTAGATCGTTTTTAAAAAAATTACGTCGTGATATATACATCGTAATTGACTGATGATCTTTGTCTTGGAGGAGGATTCACGCAGTCGCATGAGGAGGGTTCACGTATTCTGACCAGAGTTGTTTTATATGAGTATCGTAGTTGGTTTACGCAGTAATCGAAATAAATATTTGGTGTGGTCGAATTGATGAAGTTGAAACTGATTGATAGTTGTTTTGTTTGTTTACAATAGTCGATTTTAATGTATTATGTAGTACATTGAAATGTATTTGGTAGTCTATTTAATAAATTATCGTTGTTCGAGGCACATGATGATTTATTATGAACGAATAGGCTTCAACGTGTGTTGGTTTTGTTTGTATGTCGAGAATAACGGGTCGCTCAAGTTCGTAATAATAATGAAGTTGTTGTTTCTGATGATGCTGGAACAAGGGGTGGGGGTGAACTAGTTGGAGCTGTTGATGCCACCGGAAGTGAGGCATTGAATGCAAACGTTGTGCAGTTGTCCCACAAAAAAGTCGATTGCATTCCTGATGATAGCTACGAGGACATAAACTCAATGAATTCAATTGATTCTGATGGTTGTTATTTTCTAAACCCCCCTAAGATTTGATATGTTTAATTAATGTCGTGTTTACGATGTAATGGCTCGATAATTTCAGTTAAGTGTTAAACCGTTGTAATACATTAGTATACTATTATGAATACCGTATGATACTACACCATTATCATTTTATTATACTATTATGAGATTATTAATGTACTAGAGTTTTTTAACTCGACATATTGGTTTGATTGTGTTATGATGTGTTTTAAGTATTTTATTGGTTATGTTGGAATTACTTCACGTTGGTTTTGTTCTCAATGTTCTTGTCATTTCAGTGGTATATTCTTTGTAACACAATTTCATACTACTACTATAACCGTAATATACTATCATAGCAAATTAATGTACTATATTGAAATCATTAATATACTATGTGGTTGAAAAATACAGTTGTCTGTTATATGAAATTTTTATGTATACTAATGTAAAATCATAATTGTGATGAGATTATCTCATCGATTGCAGTAATATGCTATTCATCACATGTTTGTTTTTTGATGTGTCGAAAGTGTTGCAGACAATGTTAACATCCATACGATCCAACGAAAGCTCTGAAAACATTTCAACCATCGACATCATGTCCTCGTCATCAGCCAAAATACATTCACCAATGTCATCCAGCCTATATGTCATGGTTATATCCCATTCATCGAGTTGTGGCCACTTTGAAATAGCAAATGCAACCAATGAACCGCGAGAAAACCCATTCGAACACCTCTTTATAGCAACCAACCCACCAAACCTCAACAAAATCCGTACGGAATTCGCCATCGAAAAAAACCTAAAATCATCAAACGAACTTAAAAATGGAGAATACTAAAAATTGATTAAATAGACTGCCAAATACATTTCAATGACAAGAAATTAACATCATCAAAATAAACTTAAAAATGCATAATCCAGATAATCAATTAAAAAAGACTACGAAATATATTTCAATGTACTACCGAACACACTAAAATCGACTGTTGTAAACAAACAAAACAACTATCAATCGGGGTCAAACTTCATGAACTCGACCACACCAAACATTTATTTCGATTATTGGGTAAACCAACTACGACACACATATTAAACAACTCTGGTCCGACTGCGTGAACCATCCTCTGGTCCGAATGCGTGAACCATCCTCTGGTCCAACTGCGTGAACCATCCTCTGGCAACTATGTGAATCCTCTTCCAAACAAACATCATCAGACAAAAATAAGGATGTATATGGGACGACGTATTTTTTTTAAAAACGATCTACTTTAATACCAATTGAATCAACGTATCAACACAAATTTTATAATGGCTAACCACCATAACACAACAACCTTGCACATGACAGTGAAAAAAAAATGAACAAAAACTGTTCATACTCACGTAACGACGGAAAACGATGAAACGCTCAGATCCGAAAATACTACCACGCCGGTGAAAAATTCTTCGTAGCCGGATTATACACGATTTGATAATGACAAAACCGATGAAACCACCAGTATACTCACGTAATTTTACTCCGTGATTTTAGGCAACGTATCAATAATCTCATAACACGTCGTTAAGGAAATAAATGTCGTTCAAAAATAAAATAGGGGTATTAAAGGGAAATTAAATAATACATTGTGCCAAGTTGGCATAATTGGGTGTATCTCAAAAAAGGAAAAATCAAATGGATCTACCTCATTAGAAAATCTCATCAAGGGGGTTATCCCTAATAAATCCTTACAAATTTCTCAATTATAAGATGCAATAAGAATACAATATAAACTTTCCGCAATAGTATACATGAAGAATGCAAAATCCATGCACAAATCTGGTTGCCATTTTTGGCACTTAGATTCCCCATATCTTTCTTGCTCTCTTTCCCTCTCTCTCTCTCTCTTCCTCTCTCTTCTGCCACCACTGGCTTTCAGCTGACCTCTCTCTCTCTCTCTCTCTCTCTCTCTCTCTCTCTCTCTCTCTCTCTCTCTCTCTCTCTCTCTCTCTCTCTCTCTCTCTCTCTCTCTCTCTCTCTCTCTCTCTCTCTCTCTCTCTGCTGACCGCTTGTCTTCTCTCTCTCTCTTCTCGTCTCCTCCTTCTCAATGCCGACTCCTCCCATCTCTCTCTCTCTTACAGGTAAGGTATTTATATGTATTTTGACAAAAAAAAATGCTCATATTTTGTATGTGTATTATTACACAGCCTGCACTTGAAGAATTGTACACGAGTGATGTAAATTCTCTAGATCTGTCTTTTTCCATACAAAATATTCCACTTAGGTAGAGAATTTACAAACACACAAAGTATCGTAATAGCTAACAAGTGAGGCTCCTTTTTGGATGAATTTATTAGTAACAGAAACATACATGCCGAATCCTCAACTTGCCTCTGGTGATTTTAACAAGATTTTGAAAGTAGAACAACAGTTTCTTGGAATATTGACATTTTGCACTGTTACATCGTGTGTTAAATAACTATTTTATAGAAAATAACTCAAATGTGCTAGAGATCGAGCTCGCCAAAATAACCTAGCTCGGTCCTTTTACATCCATAGTTGTGTTGTTATCCACTTATCCGTGTATAATCCACATGTATTGGGTGAATCCTGTGTTTGTTATTTGGGTGTGTGTATTTTGAAATGGGAACGAACAAAATTTGGACAGAAGTTTGACAAGAAAAATATAGTCGAGGTAAGAACTAGATTCTTTCTCCTTAAGACAAATTTGGCCCTTGCAGTGCTCTCGGTTACGGCAATTGTCTCTGAAGATACAACGACTATTTCAGTTCCAACAAAGGAGCACAACAATTATTGGAACACGGCGAACGAAACGACGTTTAGGACTTGAGAAGTAAATTCAATTAATGTATTGAATTCTATGTGAAAATGAACTATCTCAAATGGTGGATTTTGAAATATATTTATAAATTTTCAAAGGTTATGACCACAAGTCACAGCTCTTAGGAAAATAATTTCATGAAAAGGTATCACACCTTTTCCCATTAACCACACACCTATTCAATTTAATAGGTGCTTAAACACCTCCAACATTTTCAATGGTGGCATTTCACTTTATTATTTTCCGCACTTAAATATTTTAAATGATCCATTAATTTATCATTCATCAAAAATTAATTTTGAGAATTTAAATTAAACCACTTAAATATTCAACAAAATTTGAGTCAAATACTCAAAATTTCCAACAATCCCCCACATGAATGAAATTAACGCATGCAGACACATTCAAAGTCCAATCGACTTGTTATTGCATCGGGAGAGGTAGCTTATGGCTTTGAACCTTTCTTAGTAAAATGTTATCGGATTTACTTGTTGCTTAGTGAATGCGATGTCTTGAACTAATCAATTTTTATGTAAACCAAGACAACAACATTTACACAATAACATCTCTAACGTCGTTTGTTCTCACGTTGTGTCCACGGCCTTGGACCAATTCTTGGATTCATAAGTGTTTCATTGAAGCGGCCCTATACTTCACACTTAAATAGGTGATCTCCCATGAATAATACCCTGCCGTATTCCACCTTAAAAGGTCATAGGAATCATTAAAAGTCACTAGATCACCACATTCGACAGGTAACACTTGGATTTTAGGGAATGGTAGGAATTATTTCCAAGTGCTCGATTTGAATTTCCATAACTTAGTTGTCCCATTGAACTAAGATCTTGGGATCTCCAATCTACAAGGTTGGGTTACCATCATGGATTTTCGTTTGAGTTGTGGGTTCATAGACCCATTCCCATCACTAACTAGCACATTTGATCTCTATTGATTCCTTCATCAAGGATCCACCAAATTATCTCTTGACTTCGTAAAGTCAACGTTTATAATTTCTCTAGAGATCAATTGCTAAATGGTGTTACATCTACGATCGAGACTTTACCATTTTACATATTATTTTGTGCTCTTTGTATAGCCAATTGACTACTATAATTATTTTCAAGCACCAACAAAGTCCATCACATAATGTCCTCTAGAAAACTATGGAGTTATCCAACATTTTTCTTTACCTTCCAAGTTATCACTCGAATTCTATAGTGAATCCAGTTATACATTTATTTTTGAGGACTTCCACAATACAAAATCATTTATGAACTTAGTATCGTAGTAGCACATATCCAATTCATAAGAATTTACTTTTCAAGTACAATTGGATATCTTCTATAATGTAATTTACTTTTACATATATGATTACCTATTTACTTGACTTTCTTAATGAGTCAATCAACATGTAGTTCATTAAACTACAATCTCTTCAAGAATATTTTAGTTGAACCATTGTTCCCCACTATTCTTTATAGTCTTATATTGATGAGTTCAATATGACTAGCATTGTCTCAACATAACGAGACTCCAATAATTCATCAAATCCTTAGTGATTTTAATCTCTATAGGATTGCATCAATATGACCATATTTTGCACATTGAAATATTTTACTAATATTTCATTAGTTTTCATGATAATACCATGATTACACCGCATGATTAACATGTCATTTACTCATAAACATGTACTCTTATGTACATGTACTTTTTAAACTTGCCAAGTTTAAAATTATTTGATAATAAATTCTTATCAAATATGCAATTGCTTTAAAACTTATTTAAGTTCATACCATACGAGTTTCACTAATATTTTCTTTGTCTCAAAGACAATTAACCCCCAAGTGGACAATACTTCATTAATTGTCCGAGGTTCATTTTCTAACTCATAAATTAGAAAATCAAAATCAATCTAATGATTTTCTTAGCTCTCTTTTATTGAGCGTTTGGTTATTTATCAATTCATAAATTACCACTTGATCTCATAGAAAGATATATCTTTAGCTAACTATTTACACTTAATAAAGTGCTTTAAGTGTAGCTCATTGTCAATGTGGGATGGTGACTTTCACCTCCATATACATTAATTTCCCATTCACCCCTAGTCGATTTTGAGAAATTAAACACACTAGATTTATCTAGACAGTGTAGATTATTATTCCATAACTTATCAAATGGAATCCACTTAAATTGTTTGTCAAACTTGGGTCAAATTCCAATTTTTCAAAACATTTAATTTCTAAAACCGTACATTTATTTGCATCAAGAATGACTATCTTGAGCACTTTCGTACTTAGCATATTCAATAAATATGCATTTCAACATTCTTAGGCCTTTTGAATTTGTTCAACTTTGGTACTTTTACCTTAGTCAATACACCCCCACATTTCTACGGTCCAAAACCTTTATGTGGTAAAAAAGTGGTGAGCCATAATCTCCCCCACAAATTCTAGCTTACTCTAGAATTATCAACATGGCTTTCTTACTCATTAAGAGTTCGAGTGTTTCATTTCTCAATACTTTCAACTGTGGTTGATAAGGACTAGCGATTTGATAAGTACAAAACTTGTCAAAAAAGACTTCATATCATCCACGTCAATCACTTTGAATAACTATATTTATTCATCTTCCATGATCATTCTCATTTAAATGTTTCTAAGGCCTCATCTTTGTTACTAACAAAGATACATGATAAAATTTTGGTATAAATACCACAAAAGTAACAAATAATTTTCTCATAAATTGTACAATCTTTTAAATCACCAATGTGATTTAACACTATACATATTGTATTTATTTTGTCGTAATAGAACACACTATAAGAAACTTCTCATGATACTCAAATCAAGAAAGTTCTTATCAAATTGTGACAGTTTGTACACAATTAAAATCAAGAGTTTAGAAACTCCTACCGTTCACAATATAGAAATATTGATCCAACAGTGCAACTAGCCACAATAATCTCGCGTATAGAGATTGTTTGACATTTATCGTAAGAAAAAAAAAAGACATCCATTGCTTTAAGAATGGATTAGATGTTGAACATCATAAAATTCGATTTCATTCATTCATAAGTTATACTTATGTCTTATGAATACAATATCTAAAAATCACGACAATCCAATAGATCGATCATCTTCGATTTTCTTTTAGATAACAACTACTCAAATATTCCTTTAGAAATTGAACTTCTTGAGTTTTGATTGAATATTAATTTCAAATATTACATGCATCTAATTGCACACACATACGAAATTATCATTTTAAAGATAAATGTGCATCAACTTGATCTTCAATATACTAAATATTGAATTTAAGCATGATAATATCACAAATAGCATGAATTATTTATGAAATAACATAACATTTGGAACTAATCATGAGCTCATAAACATACATATATGCACGTAATCATAATTACATAGTTCCAAATATTCACATGCATCACACAATTTATGCATACAAAATACTTATATATGTACATAAGCATTTCAAAATTAACATGGAATAAATAATTCATTCGTACATTCAATTAACCATTATCCGATTAAACATCATTATTCATGTTGAAAGTCATTTATATTCATAGCATATATATTCATATAATTTTATCACTTATTATAACATAATTTCCAATTCATAAAAATTATGCTTCGACAAACATATATCATATGCTTCTAATTCTATGTACATTGACATAGGCATCATATAATTAATATAACATATCATAAAAAATATTGTTATATGTTATTTCAAGTGTGCGAATACTAACATCTCATAATATTATGCACTAATATAATATAAATAATGCATCCGAATTTCAGCAAAATCACATGCATATATCAAGATTAATCCATGCATCTCAAAATATCGAAATAACATTCAAAGTATCTATACATGCTTCAAGCATAACAACATTCAGGATTTATCATGCTCTCATAAATAATGTTATCATGCCAATTATAACATATAATGAAATATTATTACGCCAAAACTTTATCATGCAACATAACCATGTTTCTATCTCATATAATACCATATTATTTATCATATAATATTATCACTTAATTGCATGAGATACAGTGTTATAAATAAAAAGGCGTACCCGAAATAATTATAAATGTGTCGTTTCAAACTTCTGAGACGAATTTGCAATTCTCGCATAAAGAATGCATCGGCAGTTTTGGCAACACTGAAAAACTTAATCATATATTTAGCATCCGATGTCCGATTTTGTTGATTCAATATGATCCGAATAGCCAACAAAATTTCCTACAACTTTCGTCTTTTAAGTTTTATGATATTCGGATTGTATCATGATCAAATTAAGCCTCCAAGTCGTGGTATGTGTGCTATATAAGATTGCACCTATAATGGAACCACGAAAATATTAAATAATATTCAAGAATTGAGAATAATATAAACCTCATCATAATTCGGGTGTCATTCCATCATTATTATTCGATTAGGTCTTCTTTCACCAAATTGTGCACCATAAAGTGTTAGAGACGCGTTGGTACGCAGGGGTTGCATCGCCGCACAAACGGTTGCATTATTCATGAAAAGGTGCGTTGGCAGTTCTGGCACCATTTCGTATTTTCATCATAACTCCTCCATATGATCTCCGATTAGGATGATTTAACATGTTCTGGAAAGAAGACTTGATTTTCTACAACTTTTGTGAAATTGTACTTTTACAGATTCTGACTGTATCTATTCCGAAAATGGGCTGAAACATATACTTTGTGTTCTGTCTGAAAATGACATTTTCCTCCAATTTGATTTTGTAACTTCTTCGATTTTGGGAAGAATATCTTCTTCTCCATCTCGAAAATACAACTAAAAATTTGTCTTAAGATTGTTATTTGGGTGTGTGTATTTTGAAATGGGAACGAACAAAATTTGGACAGAAGTTTGACAAGAAAAATGTAGTCGAGGCAAGAACTAGATTATTTCTCCCTAAGACAAATTTGGCCCGTGCAGTGCTCTCCTCGGTTACGAAAATTGTCTCCCAAGATACAACGACTATTTCAGTTCCAACAAAGCAGCACAACAATTATTGGAACACGGCGAACGATACGACGTTTAGGACTTTATAATACACGAAGAAATGGACTTGATAAATGCAGCAATATGCCATGATATGCTACGACGAGAAGTGAATTCAATTAATGTATTGAATTCTATGTGAAAATGAACTATCTCAAATGGTGGATTTTGGAATATATTTATAGATTTTCAAAGGTTATGACCACAAGTCACAACTATTGGGAATTTCATGAAAAGGTATCACACCTTTTCCCATTAACCACACACCTATTCAATTTAATAGGTGTTTAAACACCTCCATCCTTTTCAATGGTGGCATTTCACTTTATTATTTTCCACACTTAAATATTTTAAATGATCCATTAATTTATCATTCATCAAAAATTAATTATGAGAATTTAAATTAAACCACTTAAATATTCAACAAAATTTGAGTCAAATACTCAAAATTTCCAACAATGTTGTAGTAGATACACCTGCTGAAGTAATCGAGCGTAGGACCAATGTTGTTAGAACCAGATTGAACTGGTCGGTCGGACCAATTCGACCATGACCCGGCGATGAATTCCAATCTCAATTCCAAAATTTTCTGAATCTAATATATTCATTCCAATTCCAAAAGCCCTGGGAATTTCGGAATTTCGAAAAAAATCGAAAATAAAATAAGTTTTAAAATTGTAAAACTTAGCGAAAATTTTCTGAAATTTCATAATTTTCCAAAAATAAGAACATCCACGTCGACAAAAGTAGAACTATTAACTACTAAATTTAAGTTCAAAAAAATAAATAAAAATAATGCACATCATAATATCCAATAAAGCTTCTGACAAAAATTTAATATATCAAAATCCTAAAACAAAACATAGATCAACTTACTGTTCAAAAAAAAACCCTTAAAATAAGCATTATAATATATATATATATTATTTATAGGTGTATTTTTCGGAAAGATAATCAAAATTTTTTGAAATTAATTTCGGAAATTAAATTTGATCGGAAATCGATATATATATATATATATATATATATATATATATATATATATATATATATATATATATATATATATAATTCCAAGTTCAATCCAAAAAAATGGAAATCGGAATTTTGGAAGTCGGAATGAAAAAAGTTGTTCCAAAATCGAAACTTTTCGGATCAGGCGGAAATTGGAACTTCCGTTCCAAATCTTCCACCCCTAGGGTGCTAGGGTGGTTGATTGCCGGATTTGAAGAATGAATAATGGGAGTGTATAAGCAAAAGAAACATAGTAAAAAAATGAGTGATGTAGATAAAAGTGAAAATAATAGGTGGAAGATTAAAAATATAAACAAAATAGTATTATTAAAGCATTAAAATCAAGAAAATAATGATATTAATAAAGATCAAAAACTCGGTTGAACCGATTCGACCCTATAAAGCCATGACCAAAATGGTCATCCGGTTCCATAGCCGGTCCCATTCTGATAACATTAAGCGTGATGATGCTAAAATATAGCTCACCTGGGGTAGTGTAGAAAACGAGCTGAGAGAGCAAAGCGGATCAGTAGTTTATCAACTTGATGATCCTGAGGTCCCTGCGAAATGAGCACACGTCAACTAAGCCGGGGGTTGATCCGGCGGAAAGCCCTCCGACGCTCAAGTCAGATGTATGGATCGTAAATATAGTAGAGAGAATAAAACTCTAGATTGTTGGTCGATAATGAAAGCGTACCTTTACAAATGAGTAAAACATCTATGTATATGTCGTTGATTGGATTGGGCTTACTTTGTTGGGCCTAAGCCTTACTTAATGACTAACAATCTCTACATAGACTCACTTTTTTCCGATGTGCAGGTACAACTATTTATGAAGACTCATTCGGTTGCTCATGTGATTAGCGTTTCTGGTAATATTTGTAACAAAAAAATTATCTTTGATTATTGTTTTAATCTCATTATTTTCTTCTCATTTTTTATTTACGATTCAATTTTATTTGCAGTTATCATTACACAGTTCCTAGTCGGCTTAACACTCTTTGTAAGTTATTTGCATTTTTTTTTATATTTCGTCACTAATAATTATAATGTTATTTGTATTAATTTAGTATTTTTTTATATAGACCTAGTTCCTAGTACATCTACCGGGGCAAGTCGAGCGTGGGGTATTCTTTGATACCTCACTTGATCGAGTTGTTCCCCTCTGTTATGCTAATGTACTACGACATTCTTGATGGAGTTGCAAAGCCTATAGAGATCGGCTTGGATGTCTTCCGGTGCATGGCTGAAGTCGTGTACATCATCACGTACATGTACTTTGTTGTGCACAATCATAGGGTAAGCATCAACTATCAACATTTTTTGTATAAGATAGCTAGTTCAAGAATAACTAATTAACAATTGTTGTATATATTTGTTTTTCAGATTCGAGCTATAAAATGGGCGAGCATTTTGGTAGTATGGTTAGCTGCATGTACCATCGGACCGTACATCTGGAGTAGAGGTGATCTGAGGATTGCGATCGTAATTATCATTTATACCATTGGGTGGTTGGTGGCAATCGTGGGACCGTTAGGCCACACGGTAAGATCCAAACTTTATTTGCTAATTTAAATTTCATATAATCTATTTATTCACATGTTATTATCTTTTGCAATGGGAACTAATCACGACACATAATCTGAACATGTTTCCAATCATTCTGACATTCTTCCAAACACTAGATGGTATAGTATATTCGATAAATGCACTCATCTCACAGAAAACGACATTGTTGGTAAGTAAATATAAATATGAAGTGTAAGTTAATACTAAAAACTTATTTTAATTTATTAATCTATTATTTTAATTTACAGATTCCAAATGCCATTGGAGCAGTTCTCGGAGTGGTACAAATCATGTTGTATCTATATTTCTATATTAGACAACATGGTTTGCTCCAGCTAGAGGAGGCCGACATAGAGATGCAGCAGATTTTATCCGAGTCGGATTCAGACTCGGATTCAGAGCTACCTGAGCTTCCATCTCCACCGGCCGAGCAGGGTTTGACTCAACTGGAGGAGGCCGATATAGAGACGCAGGAGATTCTACCCGAGTCGGACTCAGACTCGGATATAGAGTAGCCTCTGCTTTCATCTCCACCGGTCGAGCCTATGGCTTCTCTACCGGCCGAGGAAGTGCCAGCGGCCGAGCCTATGGATCCACGACGAGCCGAGGACGTGGCTCCTCCACCAGCTCCTCCAATGCCTGAGGCGGTCATCTTCTTTCTTGCATTGGCTATTGTGATGACATTCGGGAAATTGTTTCTTTCCTAGATTGTAGTTTGTGTGTAAACATGGTTTTGTTGTGTTTGGTTTTACACTTGTAGTTTGACTTTGTTGTAATTTAATTTAGTTATCTTACTTCATTTCATTTTCTTTGTGTGTTACTTCATATAATCTTTTGTACTGTTGAGTGTTGATTGGCAATACGAGCTTTTCATATCTGCTGCCATAAATCCATATCTGAAATAGAAATGTGTGTGTTTTGCGGTAAAAACAAACCACATCGATGGAATGCTCTCGAGATTTTCGACCGAAACATATTCTCCCTGTGAAAGCTTGAAAATGTTCTTTTTTTTTTCTGTGAATGATTTTTATGCTCCCATTTTGCTGCCATTCACAAAAGTGCAATAATATTGAGTTGAGAAATTCACAAACCCCACCCCCTCCCAAACCCTCATTTCATACCTAAACACCTATTAGAAAGAAAAATTGACAATAGACTTCTGGATTAATTTAATTTAAGCTTGAATCAAGGGATGACAAGAAAGAGGAACAAACACCAAAAACGATTTACCTACGGGTGGTGGCGACTGCTATTCCGACATTTTGAAGAGGAGGCAACGAGTCCGCTCCCCCCACCGCCGGAGCCGCAGCCGCAAATATGACGATCTTCCTCCGACCATCACCACCGGGAAATGTCACAGTGCATCAACGTCTGGACAAGAGCCGCTGATGTCACCACGGCGAGATACTGTAAATTACTGTTATGCCCTCACAACTCGTCACTCCAAGAGTTCCTCAGCACCATCACCAAACTGAAAACACCCCCTTTTACTCCTATTTTCTCATTTAATTCAAATTAATGAGAAAGAATATTGGGAACACGTCAACTTTTTAAATTAAAATAAAATTATATGGATGGCCCGGCCCGTGTCTATATTCGGCTCCGGAACAATTTTTTATTGGGTTAGTTAGGAATATTTTTATGTCATGCTCCAATTTTCCCTAATCAAATTTTATTTATTTATTTGCCATGATAATGCAAGTCACCAATTTATTATATAAAAAAAGAATTACTGGAAAAACCATAAACAAATTATAATAGCAATTTTCCACCCTAATCATATGATAATCTACTATTTCACATATTACTTAATTAATTATACCCATCGACATATTGCCTTGAACAAAAAGATACATATTTTAGTGGCAAATCAGATGATAAAAAAATAACAAATATTTTTAGTGGCATGTACTAATTATATCTTACAACACACATATACACACGTGATCTAGTCCAGAACTTCCCACCATAAGAATAAGACTTACCACAAGGTTGTAATTGATACCATGATTTATTCATATTTAACAAGTCAAATTTAAACAAATTTTTATTATCGATAATTATCGGGTATCAAAACATTATGGGAAGCAGAACTTGATAGATTTATAGTGATTATTAATAAGAATCTGAAGTTAATTGAGATTTGAATAATACTTCTTAACAAATTAAATTTCAAAGTTTTCTTCAGTTTCACTTGATGCACAACAAGCAAAAGTGTCTTTAACTAAGACATTTCTTTCTCGACTATAAGCTCTAACGACATCGGTTCTAGTAACAAGTCATTTTATTCACGTCCCATTTGGTTGGGAAGATTAGCCAATATTAATTAAATAGTAAAATTTAGTTTAGTGTTTAATTTGGTTAGTGCTATTATTTTTTGGTGTGCCCGCCAAGATAATTTTTGTCATGGCTTATCTTCGTTCATTGAGAAATAACTAATTGGATCTTGAGAGATTAACCAAGATAAGATATTTTTCCCTATAAAATAATAGCCCTATTATTTAATTTATAGGATGTTTGTTATCAAATTTTGAATTTTTATCTCCCTATTATTTAATAGTGTTTGATGTTTGGTTTCCTTAACATCAACCCAATTACATGAAAATGGCCAAGTTATCCTTTCTTATTAATAATTATATTTGTTACTTTTTATTTTTCGTCTTCTTTTTAATATTTATATTTTTGTTACTTTTTATTTTATTTTTTGATTTTTTTTTTTAATTTTTCGAATTATTTGTCTTCTTCAGTTTTTCTGATATTTTTCGAAAACTAATTTATTTTTTTTACCGAAAAATAATATTTGTTCAATTCGTTTTTCAATTTTTTTTTCGAATTTCTTTTTCTTCAGTTTTTCCGATATTTATTTTATTTTTCAATAAAAAACTATTTATTATATTTTTTTGAACTTTTTTGCGAAACAAATAAGGGCAGTATAGTACTTTCACCTCTGGGGGTGAGGGTATCCACAAGGATGATTTCCGCTTGAGTTTATCCCCATTTTATTTGTCACTGAGGGGGATATATCAAATTCGTCAATAAAATTATTGTGCTATGATTAGATATGTGAATGACAAAATTGTGCTTCTGGTGACATATTCAATTATTTAAAAAAAATAATTAGTATAAAATAAAATTAAACAAAATTCGAAAAAAAAAAGTGAAAAACAAATTGAACATTTTTTTAAAAATAATTTTTTTTTCTAAAAAAATTAAAAAGAAGAAGAAAAAGCTATGAACAATAAGAAAGGATAAATCGGTCATTTTAAGTAATTGGGTGGATGTTAAGGAAACCAAACATCAAATACTATAAAATAATGTGGAGATAAAAAAAATTAAAATTTGATAATAAACATCTTATAAAACAGTAGACCTATTATTTTTAGGGGTGAATTGTTTTACCAAATTGCGCTACCAACCCGTCGTCCTACCAAACCCTACTGATTTTCTGTCAAAATATTTCTACCGAATTATTACCGTACCCTATACCGAAATATTATTCATAAATAATAATAAATAAAATTTTATTTTAATAATTAATTTATTATATATAAAAGGGTTAATGACATTTTCCCCCCGATCTTTAGCGTGTTTTGCACATTGCCCCCTAAACAAAAAAAATGCACATTGCCCCCAAACTCCACTATTTGGAGCACCGATCACTAAAAGGGCTATTTATGGCTAAAATTTCGTCTGAAAATCGAGTGTGCCACTCACACGTGATTTTACAAGGGTAAAATCGTCAAACCAACATTTTCTTTTATTACCACCAACAATAATTGGTCTGTTGAGACTTGAGCCCAAAATGTTGAGTGGTGCTGATCTTGAAAAAGAAGTTGAAAAGCATGATAATTCTAATGAAAAACTTAGAAGAAAAGTGTGTAACACCTTGGGCATCTGATATTCTGGCAGAATAATCTTGATTTTACGGTCACTGTGAGGATTCAAAATATTCAATTTACCATCTTTGAAATTTTTTGGTCTTGACTTGATCTACAAGAAAAATGCTCATGAAGATGATGACGTGGATGAATTCCATTGGTGGTTAAGAAAGCAAAAGTTGTTTTGACGATTTTACCCTTGTAAAATCACGTGTGAGGAGCACACTCGCATTTCAGGCCAAATTTTGGCCATAAATAGCCATTTTAGTGAGGGGTGGATTTTTTAGACCAAATTGCCCTTGCCCTACCGAACCCTACCGATTTTTTACCGAAATAATTCTACCGAATTATTATCGTACCCTACCGTGCCGTACCGAAGTATTCAAATCAAATCATTTTTTCTCGAGCCGTACGAGGAGAAAACTTCCTATACGGTTCTAGGGGGGGTATTGTTGATCTACATCTATCGCAATGAGCCGTCTATCGAATCGTTGCAATTGATGTTCGATCCAGAAGAGAAGGAAAAGATCTTAGAAAAGTGGGCTTTTATGATCCAATGAAGAATCAAACTTATTTAAATGTTCCCCTTATTCTATATTTCCTTGAAAAAGGTGCTCAACCCACGGGAACTGTTCAGAATCTTTTAAAAAAAGCGGAAGTTTTTAAGGAACTTTCGTCCAATTAAATGAAATTCAATTAAAGAAATACCGGGGGCGGGGGGGGGGGGGGAGCAGTTTGTATATAACTTTGTATAATTTTTTTGTACTTATTTTTTTTTATTTCTCCCCTTTTCTGATGTATTCGTATTTATTTAGGATTGTTTCCGTTAAATTGGATGGTCTAAAATGACAGACAAAACCTCAGTTTATTGATCTACTAAATATAAAATTCGGACATTTCTTTCGATTGTGTGGTTTTTATTGCAGCTCAACTATATATATATATATATATATATATATATATATATATATATATATATATATATATATATATATATATATATATATATATATATATATATATATAAAGCGAATATAGTATCCTAAACTTAAATAGTAGATAACATGAAGTGGTAATTGCCATTACCATACCCTACCGTACCGAACTAATTCGGTATACTGAAGCTTTTGGTAGGGTAATAGTAATGGATTTCAAAATACCAAAATTTCTGTAATGGTAGTGATTCAAGGGGTTTGGTACGGTTGCCCTACCAAACCCACCCCTAATTTTAGTGATCGGTGCTCCAAATAGTGGAGTTTGGGGGGCAAAGTGCAATTTTTTGTTTAGGGGGCAAATTGCAAAACATGCTAAAGTCCGGGGGGAAAAATGCGATTAACCCCTTATAAAAAGTGAACATAGTATCTTCTAACTAACCACTGTTAGTTAAAATTAAGGGGTCATTACTCATTAGCAATACACCCCTCATATAGCTAAGAAATGGTGATATATCCACCCCTTAAATATTTCTTTGCGATAATCCCTAGAAATTTTATTCTCAATACCACCCTAGTGTTAATTAACTAATTCCTAAAACTCTTCTACTAAATAAAAAAAATGATTTTGTTTTTTTTTTATTATTTTTGGACTTTATTTAGCATTTTTTTATTTTTTTAAACAAGAAAATGATTTTTTTTTTTCTCGATAGGTTTACTACGCTGAATATGATTATAGTCTAATATGACTATATGTGATTGTATCAACTGTAGTCATTTTCTTGTTTTATATTGCAGTTTTTTACATTTTCAACTTAAAAATTCCGATTATATAGTTTAGAACAGTTATGTTTACCAAATTATATAAAACAACTGAAGATTGCCTGAACAAAGTTCACCTCTAAGGTTCAATTTTAAAGACTCTTGGTCCCCGCCGCGACATGTCCGTTGGCAAGTAACGGAAAGCACTATCTTGGGGCCAAAATAAAATTTTAAATCTTTTTAGGGCTGAAAAATAATTAGAAATTTAAATTAATTTATTAATAATAAAAAGAAATTAACTAACCAAATTATTTTTAATAATTAGAAACTCTCTGTCACCATAACAACAAATCTCCAACCTTAAAACTCGTCAAAAATCAAAACCACACACAAAAAAAATATCCCAACGAAAAAAAAAATTAATTAAAATATTTTTGGGGCTCGAAATAATGAGAAATTTTAAATATACTACTTATAATCATATTTTTAATAATATTAAGTATAAATGAAATTTTTAACTATTTTTCAGCCCAAAAATATTTTAATTTATTTTGTTTTTTCGGTTTCGGATTTTTTTTGGTGGTTTGGTTTTTGAAGAGTAAAAGGTTGGGGATTTGTTTTTATGGTGTCACGGTTAAAAATAATTTATTTACTTAATTTCTTTTTTTAACTAATTAAAAATTTAACTATGAGTAGTATATTTTAAATTTTTAATTATTTTCTAGCCCCAAAAAAATTTAAAATATCAACTTTTGCCCCAAAATAGTATTTTCCGTTATTTGCTAAAAGACATATGACGGCGAGGACCGAAAGTGTTTAAAGTTGAACCTTGGAGGTTAACTTTGTTCATTTTGGAACAACGGGGACCAATAGTGGAATCAGGCCCAACATGAGGGACCAAAAGTGTTATTCTCCCAGTTTTGATCTAGTTGACGTTTAGTGATAACTATTGTTTGAATTCCTATTCAGTGATAATTGTTGAACTTTATGTGTATTGCTAACATCGCCTCAGACATTATTTTGCGTTTGCGTATCATACATACATTCTTGTGTATAAAATAATCATAGGAACCAAAAAATGACGAGATAAAATAGTTAAAAGAATCACAAACAACTGTGATTATAACTACACTCGAGCTTTCCCTTTGACGGGACAACAACAAAAAAAAAACCGGTTTGCAGATTCTTCACCCGTTCCCCCGGCTTTAAGAAGGTAGTAGCTTAGCCCCTATTGCTTCTAAACCCTTGAAATAACATTGGTGTTCTAAAAATACAAGAAGAAACAAATATGTTTGTGTGTCTAATAAGTTATCCGTTAACAACGTGTACCTAACCGCAAAAGGAAAAAAGAAAAAAGAAAAAAATAAGTGGAGATAAAAAATAATAGGGCAAAAATTGGCAAGATAGTTAGCTCTCGTGTCTAAATGATCTTCGAAAAAACGAAGCATGCATGTAGGTCGTAAAAGAAAAAAAATTATATATAAGTTGCTATAGATACAAACGTATGGACATCCATGCAAATCCCTTGGCATCACCAGAAGTAGTAGACAGGGCCTCGATCGGAGATCGTATTCGAGACATACGAAGCCTGTTTTTCAAGAAACGTTATTTTAGAAACATTATAAGTTGGTGTTTTCTTGTAAACGAAAAGCACAGATCACATAGATTCTCTAGTTGGTGCAATCCTCATAAAATTCAAGGCAGCTCGCTCTATACACCAATAGAAAACTCCCGATTCCTTTCTCTTTAATGAAGTGGTTGGAAAGACCGGGTAATGGACAGACGTGCTGTGTTGAAATCAGAAATAAAATCCTAGAATTCCGGATTTCTATCGGAAAATCTTCTTTCGAATACACCATTATATATGATCATTGAGGAATCCTCAGTTCCAAACGAGATTTCAGAGATCTACTAGGATTATTAAAAAGTTGCAATTAGTCTTGTAAATCCAGTTGAATTTGCCTTCCGTGAACATATAGAAGAGCTAAGTGTTGGTTTGCATTCACAGGAACTGAAATATTTGAAGTGTCGAAAAACTTGCCTAGAGTTAATTCAGAAGAAACAGCTGAGTTCGAAAGATGCTTTAAATTGTTAATCCGCTGCATATGCATATGCTTTTATAAGTGAAAATACATTTGTTTTCACCGAGTTGATCAGCTAAAGATCAGTCGCTGAAGTGATTAGCATAAATTGATTCACATGGTAAGTACGAGTTCTTACGTCGTCCAAATGTTAAGCGTCGTTGTGGAAATAAACTACTAGCTTAAGGAACCGAATATGCATAACATATATTTTACCATTGTCATGAAGAAAAAACAACAAAGACGCAGTTAAAATAAAATATACCTAGAAATTTAGTAATGACATTGTGAGAGCAACTCCAATGCTAAACATCAAAATTGGATTATCAATTACTCATTTGATAATTAAGATAATATTTTAATATCCATTTATAGTTTATCTACTCCAACCATGGTTATCAAAATTAATAATCAAGTGGAAGTTTTTTAGTTGGTTTATTTGTAATTGCCATGTGTCATTTTGTGATTGGATGTTTAGGTGGTTATTTTTTTGATAACACAATTTCTAGGATGTAATTTTACATACAAAGAGATTGAATATCAAAATACTTACCCATTTTGATACTCCCATTGGAGAGAAATTTTTTATTTTGGGATATCAAAAAGGTGGTTATGGATTTGATAATCCATTTGATACTCCCATTGGACTTGCTCCGACTGGAATAAAACCGACTCCTAGCAAGTAGGTTATATACTTAATATTTTATTAAAGTGAATTTACGCATATTTTATTCGGAGGAATGGCAAAAAGGCCCATCGTATAGGACTTAAATGCACATTCGTCCACAAAAAAACAGTCTCTCAAATAAACCCATCCTCATGTCTTTAGTTTAAAATACCCTCCATAATATAATTCTTATTAATTCCATTGATTATACTCTAACTTTCTTAATATTACACATTGACCCCGGATTTAACAAATATATCACATTAACCCCGAAAATAATAATTTTTTGAAAACATATTTTTTTTTCAGAAATTTTTTTTCCGGCCAGATTTCGGCGTTAGACTTTTTTTTTTCTGAAATTTTTTTCCGGACGGTCAACCACCGTTGACCGCTGGTCTCCGGCGTTGACTTTTTTTTTCTTTATTCGAATTTTTTTTTCTTTATTCGAATTTTTTTTTCTTATAAAAAAATATTTTAATTAATATTACTTTCTTGGCTACTATATTACTGTCTCAGACAGTAATATTACTGTTTGGGACAATAATATTACGAATTATTTTCCCGAACATTAATATTATTAATATTAATGTCTAACACAGTTAAATTACTGTTGGAGACAGTAATTTAGCAGCCAAGACAGTAATATTAATTAAAATAATTTTTTTTAAGAAAAAAAATATTTCAAAAAAAAAAGTCAATTAACAGCAATGTTGTTAGAACCGGACCGAACCGGCCGGTCGGACCGGTTCGACCGTGATCCGGCAAAAAAACGGTTAGGTTTGACATCTAGAACCGGAAAAATTGAAAACCGGGGTCAAATAACCAAAATCCGGTTCGACCGGGTAAAACCCGAGAACCGACGAGTCAGTCAAGGAACCCGATTTTCGGCCAAATCGTCTCGAATCACGGCTGAATTGGTTATTTGTCGCTAGATTCGAGTGAACCTTCACAAACTTAGTAGTGGGTGGCCGGATTTAGTCATGAGTGGTCGAAAGATTGTCGAATATGATCATGGGTGGTCGCCGATTGCCAGATTTGAAGTACAAATAATGGAAAAATATAGAGTATAAGTAGTAAAATATAGTAAAAAGTGAGGTGAACTAGATAAAAGTGAAAATAATAAGTGGGAGATTAAAAATATAAAGAAAATAATATTTTTAAAATATTAAAATTAATAAAATAATGACATATTAGAAGAAATCAAAAACCCGGTTGAACCGGTTCGACCATAAAAACCCATGACCCAAATTGTCGTCCGGTTCTATAGCCGGTCCGGTTATGATAACATTGATTAACAGTTAAATTACTGTCTCCAACAGTTAAATAACTGTTGGATACAATAATTAGCCAAGACAGTAATATTAATTAAAATAATTATTTTTAAGAAAAAAAATTCAAAAAAAAGTCAATTAACAGTTAAATTACTGTCTCCAACAGTTAAATAACTGCTGGATACAGTAATTTAGCAGCCAAGATAGTAATATTAATTAAAAATATGTTTTTTAAGAATAAAAAAATCAATTAACAATTAAATTACTGTCTCCCACAGTTAAATAACTGCTGGAGACAGTAATTTAGCAACGAATACAGTAATATTAATTAAAATCTTAAAAAAAAGTTAATTAACAGTTAAATTACTGTCTCCGACAGTTAAATAACTACTGGAGACAGTAATTTAGCAGTCAAGATAGTAATATTCATTAAAATATTTTTGAAGAAAAAAAAAAGTGAATTAACTGTTAAATTACTATCTTTCGGCAGTTAAATAATTGCTGGAGACAGTAATTTAGTAGCCAATACAGTAACATTAATTAAAATATTTTTTTTAAGAAAAAACAAAATTATATAGAAAAAAAAGTCAACGTCGGAGACCCGTCGGTTGACCTACTGGAATTTAAAAAAAAAAAAGAGTCAATGCCGATGACCGGCAGTCTCCGGCGGTCAATGGTTGCTGACCGGCGGTCTCCTGTGGTGGCGGGTCAAAATTGGGATCAAAATTGAAATAATGGTTAAAATTGATTAATTGATGAAATTAGGCTAAATTGGGGTGTAAATCATGAAATTGGAGTGGAATTGGGTTTCAATGAATTGGGGGTAATTTGGTATATATAAAAGAATTTTTCTTATTTGCAAATAATTTGAATGTGATGGATTTATTTGAAATACAAAAAAGTTGGATGTCCCCCTTTTAAGTAAGTGCCCTTGTCATGGGCCTATTTACCATTTGCCCATTTTATGCAAATTAATTCATGAAAGAAAATAAGCTTATTTTGAGTCTGGCTTAATTGCGGCGTGGCCCAAAAATTGCGCCTGAAATCGGCCTTTTTTAGGCTAGCTTAATTGCAAAGAGGCCCAAGAATTGCACCTGAAATAAGCCTGGCTTATGCCGTGGCCCAAAAATTACAAATGAAATGCCTCGAATGGGCCTTTTTTGGGCTGGCTAAATTGGGGAGTGGCCCAAAAATTTCACTTGAAATGGGCCTCGAATGGCCAGTTTTGTGCGCCAACAATTGTGTAATGGGCCTCAAGTCGGCTAATTTCTGGACCGATTATTTACGGAATCGCCCAAAAAATTGATCTGAAATTGGCCCGGAATGTGCTGGCTTAATTGCAGAGTGGCCAAAATATTGGACCTGAAATGGGCCTGGTAGTGTGTGTATTTTTTAATTGTGTGTTTTTGGTGTCGTGTGTATATTTTTTTAGTGTAATTTTTCGGTGTCGTGAGCGAATTTTATGTAGAGTGTGTTTTCGGTGTAGTCTGTGTATTTGTTAGTGTGTGTTTTTGGTGTAGCGTGTATATATTTTCTAAGTGTGTGTTTTCGGTGTCGTATGTGTATTTTTTTATTGTGTGTTTTCGGTGTAGTTGTGTGTGTGTATTTTTTTAGTGTGTGTTTTCGGTGTAGTGTGTGTAATTTTTTTAGTGTGTGTTTTCGGTGTAGCGTGTGTATATTTTTTTAATTAACATGAGTTTTCGGTGTTGTGTGTGTATATTTTTTAGTGTATGTTTTCCGTATAGTGTGTGTAATTCATTTTAGTGTATGTTTTCCGTGTAGTGTGTGTTTTCAGTGTAATGTGTGTATATTTTTCAGTGTGCATTTTCTGTATAGTGTGTGTTTTCGGTGTAATGTGTGAATATTTTTTAGTGTGTGTAATTCTTTTTAACGAGTGTTTTCTGTGTAGTATATGTTTTCGGTACATCGTGTGTATAATTTTTAGTGTGTGTTTTCGGTGTAGCGTTGTATTTTTTATAGTATATGTTTTCGGTCTAGCTCGTATATGTTTTTAAGTGTGTGTTTTCGGTGTACTGTATGCATTGTTAT
This sequence comes from Erythranthe guttata, assembly GCF_056151865.1. Taxonomy (NCBI): domain Eukaryota; kingdom Viridiplantae; phylum Streptophyta; class Magnoliopsida; order Lamiales; family Phrymaceae; genus Erythranthe; species Erythranthe guttata. The sequence goes on along the minus strand of NC_142544.1, from coordinate 6,075,514 downwards.
CAAAATCGTACGATTTACGATTTGAATCGTACGATTCGATTCGATTTGAATCCTTTTCGATTCAAATCGTTGAATAAATCGGAATTCTTAAAAAATCGTATGATTTACATTCAATTTTTACGATTTACGATTCGATTTACGATTTTTACGATTTGTACGATTTTCAGAATATATATATATTTTCAGAAAAAAAATTAAAAATTATGTTAAAATATTAAATTTTAAGTACAAATACAATAATATATGATAATTCCTCGTAATACCAACACTTTTACCTCCTATAATGACAATTTTTTCTTCTTTTAATATTGTTCATATCCAATTGTATTCTTTTTAAATCGATAATATTTTTATTGTACTTTTTTTTAATATATATATATATATATATATATATATATATATATATCTATATATATATATATATATATATATATATATTTTTTTTTTCTTCTTTAATAATGTTCATATCCAATTGTATTTTTTTTAAATCAATAATATTTTTATTGTACTTTTTTTTTAATATTTATAATTTTTTTATTTATATTTTTTTATATTTATATTTTTATTGTACTTTACAACTCTAATAATATTTTAAAGTAGGAGATATATTCAAGAGAGTTTTACTCACTTTTTTCTTTTCAATGTTATATTTGATTTACTCGGACACATCGATTGCTATCAACTAACTGCTTATACGAGTTTGCATGAGACCTTGAATGTATATTAGTTGAATCTAATAACAATAAAAAAATTGCATTGCCGAATACTACAAATTAAATGAAATACTTTTAATATTAAACTTTTTATTTTTATTGTGTTAAATTTTTGTAAAGTCCATTTACTAGTAAATTTTAAATATTAGCATATTAATCATATAACTTTGTAGTTTGATATATATATATATATATATATATATATATATATATATATATATATATATATATATATATATATATATATATATATATATATATATATATATATATATATATATATATATATTGTTGTTAATATCATACAATGTCTCATAAATAAGTATACATTATTTAATATATTAATATTTCAATGAAATTTAATAAATCTTACGATTTACGATTTACGATTCGTTACGATTTACGATTTACAATTTTGACAAAACGATTTTCGATTCGATTTACGATTTGATAACCATGACTGTATGTATATTTTTCTAGTGTGTGTTTTCGGTGTACTGTGTGTTATTTCTATGATCAGTGAAAATTACACCCAGTAGTTTTTTATCGCTGATCTATACACACAAATGTTGATATGTGTGTTTGTGTGTAGATAAATGGTAAAGATGTACACGATGTATTTCACAACACAACATAAACCACCTAAACACTGAATCCGTCAAATCTTTCAAAATTCAAGCCGGTTCATTTGGCTTATAGTCCGGGGCGAGTCCATCCTCATTTTATAAATTTGCTCATATATTATACACATATATCCATTTAGTTCGCTCAATTTTTAGTAATTAGTCCACTTAGAATATAAATTTATGCAAAAAGAATCATTTTTTTATTATTAGTCCACTCAAAATTCAAACCAATGCCAAAAGGAAAAAAACTCGTAAATTTTGTTATTAATTTTTTTTCTTTCTACTTTATGATTTTTTTCACAAAAAATCATATTTTTTTAGGGGCATTTCCCAAGACCTCCACAAATTCAATAACAAATTCGTGAATTCGTAACTACTTATAGTTGTTATTATTATTAAAAGGGTGCAAATTTAGACCGGATGGTCTGTTTTAATAGGAAAATCGGATGCCATATGATGATTGCCATGTGGGCAGTTTAAATAAAAATATAATAAGGATTCTAATATTCTAATAATTGGAAAAAAAAACGAAAAAGAAAATCCCAATAGAACCCGTAACCCCACTAACCCTAATTATAATCAGCGTGATTTATTAAGAGTTAAGACTTAAGAGTGCCACATGTTAAAAAATTAGTAGAATCCGATTTATATTAAATATCGGCTGATCCGCTCAAAATTTAATCTTTTATTAAAAGGGGCCATTTGATATACACTCCTAGAATGGAAAATAAATAAGGATAAGTCCACCCCTAAAATTCTTTCTTTGAGATACCCCCCTGGAGGGGCAAAAATACTATTGTGCCCTTATTTGTAATTTTCGCCCAACTGCATTCAACATTTCTCCAACTGCATTCAACACAATAGGAAACTGCATTCATCATTTCCGCAACTGCATTCAGCACAATAAGAAACTGCATTCAGTATTTTTGGACCTGCATTTATCATTTTCAGATTTTTCAATAAAATATTACAATTTTTAATTTTTTTATTATTTTTTTTTTTAAATTACTTTTAATTATTATTTTTTTAGTTTTTTTAATTTTTTTTAATTTTTAATTTTTTTTTTAATTTTTTAATTTCTTTAATTCTTTTAATTTTTTTAATTTTTTATTTTTTTTTATTAATTTTTTTTAACTATTTTTTTATAAATTTCCTGTATATAAATTGACTATAGATGACTATAGTATAGTACATGTTCAATAGTCACGTATAGTTATATGTAATCATGGACATTCTTTTTCCTCCAAAGTTATATATATTGTCTTGTACCTTCACTTCACCTCAGAGTTATATATAGCCATGTAGAGTTATATATAGTCGACCGACTATGTAGACCGCTGATTATATACCAAAAAGAACTTCACCGACATCAACAACAAAAATCACAATTAAAATCTTGATATTATAAATCAACTTGTACAAATATAGATCGAAATACACAATTACATGCATATGTTCTTCAACAAAGAAAAAATCATTATAATCAATTAGTACCGAACAAAAAATTGGATATACACAATCATACATCAGAAAAAACACATAGTTTATATATAACTATATATTACTACATGTTACGACATGTGACTATATATGACTATATGTATATGACCACATGTAACTATATATGACTATATGTATATGACCACCTATGACTATATATGACTATATATATATGACCATATGTGACTATATATGACTAATATGACCACATGTGACTATAGTCATATATAGTCTAGTTTGTGGTATATAGCTTCAATCCCACTTTTCAATACGACAACAACACCGATCTCTCGACAAAAACTTATTACATAGAGGTTGTCAAACACGAAGACCTGTGACAAAAAAATCAAGTTCAATTTAAATATTTACATTATATATTAATTTATAACCAATAAATACAGATCAAAATGCACAATCACATATATATGTTACTATATGTTTTTATATGTGACTATATATTACTACACATTATTATATTTAACAATAATTAGTTTGACTATATTTTCCAAATTCATCATCTACAGCTTGAATCAAATTTTGAACACCTTCAAAGAAAAGACCAATGGTTTCTATTAATCTACAATTTCAAACTCAGGAAACACAAATTAACAAAAGACTACTAATAATTAAATTGATTAACACAAAAATTGATGGGAAAAAAGAGAGCAACGAAACGGAAAAAAAACCAACCACGATGCTCAGCCTACTGTTTTGTTGTATTAGATGTGAGCTTTGAAGATTTACTCAAAAAAAAAAAAGATGTGAGCTTTGAAGATGATAACATTTTTACTTTATTCCTTGCAGAATGCTTTATTTAAAAAAAAAAATTCACAAAAACTTATCACAATCCAAGTTAATTACCCTCCCATGAGATGAGTCAGCAAATCGAAGAATCACAACACCGTACAAAACAAACAACCACCATTAATTTAGGATTGATTCAGATCTAGTTTTTTTTTTTCTATCTGAAAACTAAATTTCTTTCTCCGGTTGGAAGGAACCGGATCGCCGATCGAGTAGCAGGAACGGTGGAGTTGCGGTGGATCTATCGACGGAAGATATGGGCGCCCCTGAATCTGGGGAGAGTCTCCTTTCGATTTCAATACGTGATACAGAGGGGCAGATTTGACGGTAGCACTAGATGGTGCAGCGGCGAGAGCGTCGGTGACACCGACGGAGGAAGAGAGGGAACGCAGCGAGCGGCAGAAGAGAGGGCATCGTGAGAAAGAGAGAGGGCTAGGGTTTGGGGTAGTGGAGAGAGAACGATGAATGAATCCGGTAACAACGTGGTTCTAAAAACTAATTACCAATAGGGTAATGGTCTAGGGTTCGAGTCCCCCCCTCCCCTACTTCCCCTTGTAATGGACTTGAATTTACTCAAAAAAAAAACTAATTATATAAGGGTAAAATAGGTATTTCAAATTGTCTAGGGGTCATAATTTGGGTTTTTGACTAGAAAAAAAATATCTATTGGACCTCCTCATATATATTTTCAAAACTAAGGGCTTATCTCACATTTCCCCTTATTAAAAATCCAAGACCATGTAGATCTTTTTTTTTTTTTAATTTTTTTTTATATTAATCTTTTGCCTTCTTAACTTTTCTTTCTTGATTGCTTGCGTTTTCACTTCAAGCGACCACTTTTAAATAATTAACTAATGCAAAAATTGTCCCAAGTCTTTCTTTTTCCAATTTAGATAAAAGTCTACAAACATACTTCTCTCTCTTTTCTTTTTTTAAAAGAAATAATTATTAAAACAAATTCACAAGTGGCACCATCTTACTTCCCAAAACATTATATTTTTTCATTGCAATTGTCTATAGTACTAGATGCTTTTCTCTAAATTATACCTCGATTCAAAAGATTTCGCTTCATTCTTCAATATTAATTAAATTAAAATATTATAGCAAACATTGTTATAATATAGTGTTAGTTAAGAAAACCACCCCTAATGTTCGACATATTTACAGGTACTACCACCTCAAGTTCATGCACAGCAAATACCTCTTCAGATTTCAACGGTTGTGTTTTTGTTTTCCAGATTAAACTTCCGATCACCTCTGTTCAAAATATTGATATCATCCAAAAAAAATTGGAAAATCCTATTTTACCATGATATAAAATAAATGCAATTTTAAGAAATCGATACCAAAAAATAAATTCCTTGAGTTATAAATTTTGCGACGGTTGAAATAAAAAGACCAAACTTCATGGATGGCTTTTGTAATCAGTCCTTAAATTTCTACGTAGCACCGGAGACTTTATAACTTTATAAGTCACCGAAGTACATATTATATATATATATATATATATATATATATATATATATATATATATATATATATATATATATATATATATATATATATATATATATATGGGGTAAAGTTTCGAGCACGTATCTATTATGTTTCTAGATATCGAAACAACACTCAATATCAAGTCTAGCCCTTTACCTCACAGAAAGTCACTTAAGAAAAGTGTCGGTTGCTAAATTTTACATCGTGAGATCTACTGAATATATATATTTTTTTTCATATCGAAATTACGCATGGAATAATTATCAACTTGAAAACTCAATCTAAAAATCAATAAATCATGCATGGATCATTTGTGTTCCTTTTGTTCTTTCCGAAGAACAAAATCCTAAAGCAAGCTTGATGGGAAATGTTGGAAATTAATTTCCAGATTTGGATAATTTTGCCCTCAATAAAATCCGAATTGACTAGGCTTGATGATTTCAGATTTATTATGTTGTAATCTTTCCTTATTAACCTTTGTACGTAATTTGGAACAAAGGATAGAAAGCCCGAGAAATGTAAGAAAATTGCCCCTTCAGTTAAGACGACGCTTTCAGAAACGGATTTGCGGACAGATAAAAACTAAAGGATAAAACTAACAATACAAAAACAAAATACTACAGTAGTAGCATCAAATATAAAAATATATATACCCAATTTACCTCAACCATAGCACCAGCAACGAGCAAAAAAACGTGCATGCGAAAAGAAATAAGAACTCGTCTTCTTTCTTTAACCACAAGATTGAAGCACATTGCGATACCTTGATTTTGATACCTTGCTGCAATAAACCAGACAAGAAAAAGCATCATCGAAACAGTGATTTTGATAACGTGTATAATAGATTAATCACGCATTTTTAGCATTGCTACTTGACCTTGTAGTATTAGCAAAGGCAGAAACATAAAAGCACTAAAATTTCATTCTTGTTCAAGTTTCCGAGGCTTAGACAGTATTCCTTACTATTTATTATGAGTTGAAATGGATTTTCTGTAAGGCATTCCTTCCAGGCATACTGTGCATTAAACGTGATCGGACTATAGCTCGTCCAATAACACTATCTAATAAGCTGTGGAGGAATTTTCACTACAACAAGAACTCCCTTTTAGGACACGGGTAAGTGTCGCAATAAGACATGTATTGGGACACTTGGACTTTTTGAGACAATTGTTGCAACTTGCAAGTGTCGCATGTTTGAGTGTCCTATAAAGTTAGGGACATTTAAAGCGTCTCAATATATTGTTTTATCGAGACAATTTATAAATATCTCAATAGAGTTGGAGACAAAATTAGGTGTTCCGAAATATATTGTATCAGGACAATTATAGACGCCCTTATTTGATTTGGAGACAAATATAAGTGTCACATAACGAATATATTGGGACATTCAAAATTATCACTACATATAGTTGAGATAAAACTAAGTGTTTTATAACTGACTTTAAAAGAGTAATACAACCTATTTAGAGACGCTTATATGTATCACAAATGTTATCACATACAATTAATATGTTCATTTCTAATATTTCAGCTGCCCTATCAAAGCATGTAATCTACTAGAAGTCAAATACATAATAAAGGTACAAAAGAATATGAAATCAAATCAAAAGTAATACATTCATTAAAATCCACAATTAATTCAATGTATTTTCATGAATTGCCAACAAATGTTCAACTAGTATTCAGTGGCAAACACACACACACAATACATACAAGAGTCCTATGACTAAATCGCACATTGGCAAGTTGCTTTAATCCTTTGGAGGTTTTGCTCTTTCTTTTGTGTGGGTTAAGTTTTTCTCCATGATCATTTTTTGAAATCAGCCTGTTACAATAATCACAAAGATCCAAAATAGAACGTATATAATATAACTTGCTATGAGATTGAAAGATCTCTAAAGAAATCCACTTAAGTAAACAGTAACAAACCGAGAATACCTAATAAAACGGTTAAATGTCTAGTGTAATATAAAAAACCTCACCTTTGATAAACTCATGTCTAACAAAGCATAAACTCCTGCCCAATAAAGCAATTTTAAGTCTAGCCTTGTGATCTTACTTCAAGACCCAATGTATCTGTTGTACTACATAGGTTAGATGTCATCTCAAAACAATAACGAGATAACTCCCTTTCCAAATCTAAATTCGGCTAGGTAGATTGAACAAAGAAGCTCACTATCACTTCGATAGATATTGGAGTAGGCAGAGTGACAGTTATAAATAATTATGGAAACAAAAATATCAACTAACCTGTATATATCCTGTCAATATATATCATGTCTGATAAAAAACTAGAACATCACAAGACATGCCTCGATAGAGTGCCATTTTGAATTATTTATCTATATCTATACTACTTATAAAAGTGTGAATAGGTAGGATGTTTCTTCCATTTGTTTTTTACTTCCAAAAATACCCTATTAATAGACAAGAATGAAAGGTCAAATAGGTAAATTCATTAACATTTTTTTTACTAATTTATAAATTGTTAATACATTGTATAATTATAGATTAAATTGACCACTTACTATTAATTGAATAACAAACTTAAATAATCATATTAATACGTATAATTTAGCATTTGATACAAAAAGCAAGGCATATGAAGCACTTCACATTTAGTCTTCACAACTTCTTGATTTTCTTGATTTTTCTAATTTTCAGCTCTTCCTTAGAAGTTAGAATTACGCCTCTTTTTTTATCATGTTTTCTTCACAAGAAATTGAAAATTCCTTTTGGCATTCATGAAAGTTGCCAAACCATAGTTGACTCTTCTAGATCTACTTATTATTTTTTTTTTCTTCCTGCATAACTTTATTAAGATTATTTCGTATCCTTAGGGCATATATATATATATATATATATATATATATATATATATATATATATTTTTATCTCGATGGCCTTATTATCTTATAAATATCCATGTGAATTGGCAACGCAACTTTCATTTAGTACATGGGCAAGATTTTTGCATTTGCAGGTAACTCCAATTCAAGTCATTCTTCTCAATGAGGGTGAGTGGATTTTGGAGTTGGGAAATTTCGTTGCCAGGTTACCTTCTTCAATTTTATGCTCATGTATTCTTTCAATTTACATTATACTAGTAATTTGACCCGTGCGATGCACGGGATTGAACAAAACAAACATAACAATCATTAAAAAAAACAGAAATATAAATATATTGAATATTTAACTGAAAAATCTAATAAAAACTATATATTTAATATTTTACTGGAAAATCTAATGAAAATCTATCCACCAAAGAATTAATCCGGCCATCAACAGAGTAGTTGTCTTCAACTCTTGATCATATGTCACCTGCACCATAGGACAAAAAAAGAAAAAAAAACTTTTTATAAATTGAAAATAAATGTTACAAAGCTCATTTATAGAACTTTGAAGACAAAAAATCCATATATAAATTTAAACAAATATATAAATAACTTATTTAGCTCAGATTTTGGAAAACTTCTTTATAAACGACGTTCGTAGTAGTATTTGAGGTGTTCATGTCGTTGTCACAAATAAGTATCTTCAAGCATCTTCGACTCGTAACTCTTGAGATAGCAACATATAATTGTCCATGTGAAAACATTGGTTACTGAAGATATATACCCACATGTTGAAGAGATTGGCCTTGACTTTTATTTATCATCATTGCAATCGAAAGAGTGATAGGAAATTGTCTACGCTGGAATTTAAAATGAATCCTGCTATCTGATGGCGTTAGAGTCAATCGTGGAATAAACACCTTGTGACCCATGTTGGTTCCTGATATATTTTTCGCTTCCAAGAGTCGATTTCCTAATCTTGTGATTGACAGTCGGGTGCGCCATTGCACAAACCTGAAGATTGGTCTATATTTCTCAACAACATGACTGGAACACCTTCTTTCAGTTTTAATTCGTGATTTGGAAGACCAGAAGAATTAACGGTATTCAAAAACTCGGGCGTATGAATATCATCAGGTCAGTCAATGCTTCCGTTCGCTGAACATGTACTATCAAAACTGAGATATGTCTTCATTTCCTTAGGAACCAACGATAGCATGTAATCGTTTACCACATCAACAATCTCATTTGTCGGAGCCATTATGACCTTGTGTTGCAAATAACTGATATCACCCATATTCTCTAAAAATGATGGGTATGTCTCATTTACAATTGAAGCAAGTAGATCAGCTGACTCTTTTATGAGCAAGTCATCAGGGATTTCAATGTTCACCCCCCCATCATTGGGATCATCTATGGTGCCATCCCCAATACTTAACACCCATTCTAAAAAAAAAATTACTTCGGAAATCTCTGAATCTGATTTGTCGGATAGGAGTCTCATATTTTTTGTCAGTGTCAGAACTTGACAATATTCCCATAAAGGTGATGAATTAATGCTGGCAAAAACTACTTCTTGTTTCGTTCCTTTTGGGATCACGGGTAGAATCTGTCTAAAATCGCCACAAAAAACAACTATTTTTCCACCGAAAAGTTCATTTTTGCTGTTTGGATTGGAGAATTTCAGTATATCTTTGAAAGTCTTGTCCACAGCCTCAAAGTGTTTTACACTTTTACTACCGATCAAATATTACGAATGAAGTCGACCTAGTACTATCAATGGCACTCACCTGAACTCTGAACCTGTACAAAAATATATATTTTACATACACATTTCGAATACCAAGAGGAATGATTGTGCAACAATTCAAATGAACTTATTTCGTAAAATATTACTAAATCAAAGTATAATTACCTTGGTACAGCAGAAGCAAACTTGTCACACTCTTCGCACCAATATTTCTTTGAGACAGGTCGACCTTCTTCATACAATTTTTACACGAAGCATACCACCAATTAGCTGCCGACTCGATTTCAAGAATTTTCACCAGCGCGGATCCAACACACTCCTACAATATATATACAACAATCGATTCTTAAGCATTATATTTGTTTATGTAAAAATATATCATATATATTTTAGACAAATCAACGAACCTTTGTACTCTCAACGCACTCATCTATGGTCATTCTATCTGCCTGGAGTGGATCGTTTGATCGAGTCAAAGAAAGTTGGGACGATAACTGACTAACTTATGGGATATAGACTTAACATTTACCTAACTAAGTTACATGAAAAATCCGTGTACCAAATAATAAATATTCATCCACATTCTTCTTTATTGTGTCGAAACAAACGAACTTGAAGTTGGTTGTCGGAATATTTTCGGCTACTGTATTAGTAACTACAGTCATTCCGACAAAATTGAGCTTAAATCTGTATGTAGATACTCTAAATGGTAAATTTGAATCACCCACCAATAAATTTTGAAACATATAAGTTTCGCCTTCTTTCACCAATTCCTTAAATTTCATAATGAGATTTTTTTTATGGTAGCATGAATACGCATACCCTATTACAAAATCAATAAAATAGTTAGCTCCTAAATATTGGAAATATAAAAAGAAAATAAAAAAAATCGAAAAAGAATCCGGAAAAATAAAAACATCACCTTCTCATCCAAAAAAAACCATTTCAATGCTACCCGTTTCTATTTTTCTCCACATACCTGGCACTAACCATAGACGAATTACCCGTACAATTATCTTCCAATTAATACTGCTTGTAAATTTCATAGAGCAATGAAACCTGTGTAGTTAAAATTCGTGGAGCCATAACTACTTCAATGAATAAAAATCCTTCAATGAAATAAAAATCAGGATATTTGAGATTGATTGAAATTGGGCAAACGAACTGAGACCGAAGCAAGTGAAAACAGATTAAAGAGCAGGGACCAAAGCAAGTGAACGGAAAAAAGAACAGGACTTTCTTTACCTGAGGTGTTGGAGCAGCAAATACAGGGAGAGATAGAGAGAGATACAGAGAGAACTATGCTTATAAAGAGTTTGTGGGGAAAACCTAAAAGATATCCACGGATCTTTTAAGATATATAAATCAAATTATTGTTACCGGTAATTCTTTGGGGGAAACGTGTGATACAAAAAATTGAGGAACGTGTCATTGAAAAGTGTGGATTTAAAAAGGTTGAAGCATTAGTAGAAATTAATATATAATTAACCGTGCGTGTCATTGAAAGATTTGATAGATTAGTAGAAATTAATATTTAATTACGTGTTAAATTAGTATAGATTATATGAAATTTAATAAAATATGAAAAAAATAGTATTAGAAAATTAATTTAGATTTATACCAATATTTAGGAGATTAGTTACTGGATTAGTAGAAATTATTATTTAATTACGTGTTTAATTATTAAATTATACGAAATCTAATAAGATATGAAAAAAAAATTGGATTAGAAAATTAAATTAAATTTAATTATAAGATATCCTCCAAATGAGCGGGAAAATTTGACCTTAAAATTTTCTAGGGTTTCTCCAGGAACCTTTCTTTTGTTAATAAGATTAGTAGAAATTAATATATAATTAACCGTGCGTGTCATTGAAAGATTTGATAGATTAGTAGAAATTAATATTTAATTACGTGTTAAATTAGTATAGATTATATGAAATTTAATAAAATATGAAAAAAATAGTATTAGAAAATTAATTTAGATTTATGCCAATATTTAGGAGATTAGTTACTGGATTAGTAGAAATTATTATTTAATTACGTGTTTAATTATTAAATTATACGAAATTTAATAAGATATGAAAAAAAAATTGGATTATAAAATTAAATTAAATTTAATTATAAGATATCCTCCAAATGAGCGGGAAAAATTGACCTTAAATTTTTCTAGGGTTTCTCCAGGAACCTTTCTTTTGTTAATAAGATATACGAAATTTAATAAGATATGAAAAAAAAAATTGGATTAGAAAATTAAATTTAATTTAATTATAAGATATCCTCCAAATGAGCGGGAAAATTGACCTTAAAATTTTCTATGGTTTCTCCAGGAACCTTTCTTTTGTTAATAAGATATACGAAATTTAATAAGATATGAAAAAAAAAATTGGATTAGAAAATGAAATTTAATTTAATTATAAGATATCCTCCAAATGAGCGGGAAAAATTGACCTTAAAATTTTCTAGGGTTTCTCCAGGAACCTTTCTTTTGTTAATAAGATTATAAAGGAATCTGGTTTAAGAAAATATTTATTTGCCCCTTTTATAGAGGTTATACAATGATACAAGGATTGAAAATATCAATGGGGTAAAATTGGCTGTATATGTTGAGAAACTAACAAAGAAGAACAACGCAAAGATGAATTAACATAGTAATATAGAGAGAAACAAATATATCTTCTTGTGTTCTTCTTGTGTATCCAACTCAATACAATGGGGCACTATATATAGTACAAGTAAGACCATGAAAGGTCATGAGTTACAAGGAGTTATGGGCATATAATGGTGAGTAAATGGTGGGAGTAGTGGTGGGAGTAATGGTGCTTGATGATGATAGTAATGGTGGTCATCCACACTTAAGAATTCATAACACTCCCCCTTGGATGTCCACCATATATGGAGTATGCCTCGTTAAAAACCTTGTTAGGAAAACCCAATGGGACAAAACCTAAACGAAGGAGAAAAGAGTACATATCCATTTAAATCTTGAGAGCGTAACACTGCCTCATTAAAACCTTGCCAAGAAAAACCCATTGGGATAAAAACTTGGACGAAGGAAAAAGAGTACAGTGTTGAAATTGTTGATCACGCTCCCCATGTTTTCAGCATGAGTCATTGGAGTAAGATCGCCGACGTATGGATTTGCAACCTCGTTATTTGTTTGTCATCAATAACTGTCAAGTCGTCTTTCTTCTTTAATTCTCGAGTACTTTAAAAATCTTCAATAATTCTTCGGCCACCTCCCTTGATATCCAAAATCTCCTTGATGCAATCAGACATTATTATCGTCATATATTAGAACCACGATCTTCATTATCTTCTCGAGGAAGGATGAGAATATATTTCTTATGTCCAAAGATCGGACAATCATATGTTTACTCAATGAATGAGCTTTATCATGTATATAAACAAATAATGGATAAATATTTCATTCGACAAATGCTCGATCTGCAGATCAATGCAAAATATATATCCTCCCAAGATATTTTCATTTCGAATTCTTTCATCAAATAATTGATGATCTTTGTGATCTCTTCATGAGTCGCCACAATATTTAATTCGCCCCAAATGATAATATGAATCAATTTATTTGATTATTCCTTTTGTAAACAAGGTATTCACTAAGGTGACAATACCGTATTCTTCAATATGTAAATGGATCATTCCTAGGGTCTAACTCATGAGACCTCTTATTATATGCTTCAAGCATTTTCAATTCTTTGAAATAACAAGTTATGATCCATATAAATATGCGGTAATTTGCATCCATATGGTGCATGCCAAATAATTTTGAATACCATCATAAAGTGATTGCATCATAAAAATATATTTTCAAAGGCATTCAAATTTACCGCAATGATTTTACCCACTTTTGTACTAAAGGCTTTCACAGCTTTATGTGTGATGACCGCAAGTCAATGTACAATTCATTTGATCAATAATTTCAAATAATCATGGTCAATTGAATTTGTGAATGCATATACTAATGACCAATTAGATGTCGACATCTATCAAAATGTATGAGCTTCAAGCTCTTCACATTATAAAAATAATTGTACATATTGTTATTCGATAACATCTTTAGTACTCCCCATATTTCTTTATAATCAATAGAGCTCACTATTTCACTTTTCCGGTACCGGATTCTCCTCAGAGAATTATATTCATATCAGTGGGGATTGTAGCCTTTGTGGGTACGATCTCTTGTAGAGATCCATATCTTTTCATGTACCATGTATTTTTCTCTTATAGAGATTTGTATATTGCAACAATAAAGTTTTCATAATACTTTATGTGCTTGATCTCATTATTTATTTCAATAAAAATGCCCTACATGGACAAAATGCGCGCTTTTGAGTTTCACAATGTGGAGGGAGTATTGAGGACTACGTGTCCACTTTATTTTCAAACTCAATATTGTCAAATTTAATTTGGTACATGAATATTCATTGGAAAAGAATTTTCAATTCTTTAGGATAGTATATCGGTACAACAACAAAATTGAGAACTAATGTCTCAAATTCCTCTCTATTCACTTAGAGAGCCAGCTAACCATGATTTATTTGCCAATCAACTCTTTATTGGCACATAATGGTTCGATTTAAAATGATCTCGATAGCTACCGTGTAATCATCAATGATTTTCTCATCCAAATATGGATTTCATTTATGCCACCATAATTGGCAAAAATTCTCAAATCATAGTAATGGATATTGGTGTTGAGGCGTCCCCCAACATCGTCTTTAAGACGAATCCTTTCATGAATGAGATAAGTAATAGGATGAGAGTATGATGCTACTAGCGCTAGTAGAATTTAATTGAACGGTATTCACACCACTTATAAGGGTGTTAATCATTCGAACCAACATATATATCTCCCCCTCTTATATGTATAAATTAAGATTGGTTAGTTGTGTACCATAATCATTTTTCACCCAATTAGGGATTCACGATGCAATCATGATGTGAAATTTGTCCTTCAAGGACATTCGTTTTCATGGCAAAATTCAATGTGCAATGTGTCATTCTTAGATATTTTCTCTTGCACTCATTTGCAACATATGTAATATTTTCAAGTTGCCATTTTATCGATAAATGCATCTAGCATTTTGCACATTAAAATTGTTGCAATTGAATTTTTTTTCTTTTGTGCTTAAATATTTCCATGCACAAATCCAGATGAGACAAAGATCATTTCATACGCCGTTATACAAGAACCGGCTTCTTATCTCCCCCTTAACGGCGGGAAATTTGTCTCAGTAAAATGGCAATTGACAATGTATGCCATAGAAATATTTCCCATTTGGGGTGCAAAATATTGCATAGCATAAATTATAAATAAACCATGTGATATAGTTGTTATCTAGATGAGAGTAACTAAATTTGAGAATCTAACAGGTTCGGTACACAAATGACCAAATTTTAAAATTTTAAAAATTCAGGGACCAAACTGTAAAATTTGAAAATTTAGGGACCAATCTGTAAAATTTGAAAACTTCAGGGACAAGACTGAAATTTTTAAAAATTCGGTGAAAACTGAAAATGCTGAAATATATTCATAATTGCAGTTGATGAGAGGAACGAGCTGCATATTCAAAAAAAAATATTTGGACTGAATCGTAAAATTTTCGAATCCGGAGGACTAAAATGAAAATTTTGAAAACTTTGAGGAGTAAACTCTAAATTTTGAAAAATCAGAATATGCAGAGGGTTTGGAATTTTAATAAGAAAATCAGATCCCCTTTTTTCGTTTGGTTTGAAATTTCATCTCATCTCATCTAGATCAATTATAAAAAAATCATATACATACCTCCATATGTATTTGGAATGAAATTTGCAACTTTAATTGATTTGGTCAATATCGTGACTCCAAAATCAACGCAAATTCTTTTGCTTTCCTATTGGTGCTTGATAAAGCTTATCAACATGCTTTATCGTTAAATGGATTTATGACCAATCATTGTCAATATCTCTCACATCTCTTCACCTCTAATGGTGAGATAAATATATATTGTAATAAGCACCATGATATCTATATAAGATATCTTGTGAAACATTTTGTTATTTTAATTGTTAAATAATAACATCAATCAAACGAGCTTTGCATTATTTCAATTTTAGCTCACAACTCGTGATATATAACAATATGCAATCAAATTTCTTGATTTTGCTATTATGATTGCAACTTGAGTTTTTATGTTGCTACTTCACGGGTATAATTTAAATTAAAATGTTGCTATTGATGGAGCATTTCAAGTCACATGGATTAGAGAATATTTTCTCTTACAAATTTACATTTTGTGTATCTTCAAAACACATATAGCAACATATATTCAATTTGTGTCATCGAGACACGTATTACCAATACTTTATTTGTATCCTCAAGATACAATAATACTTTGTCATGTGTCTTTAAGACGCATTTTCATATGAAATATTTGTCTATTCCGTCATGACACATAAATGGATCTTCAATTTCAATGATCCAAAAATCATAGTTACGTTTCTTCTTGACCTATCAAAAATAATTTCAAATTGCTTGATATGACTCATATCATTGAATCACAAAGGAATAGCCTTTTGAGTACATATATATATGATCTCAAGATTTGAGTTTTATTGCTTAAAATTATGTACTCGATTTGAGCCTGGGAGCTTCATATAAATCTTTATAGTACTTAATATAAAATAATAGTACTATAATTAACTCGATTTTTCATATATATCATTGAACCACAAACTTAATAGTACTTTCGAGTACAATATACTATTCAAATATCAAGGATTGAGTTTTATACCTTGAATTTATATACTCGATTTAGACCTCAAGTCTTTGTATTTGGTACTTAATCGTAAAATAATGATACATTGAGTGGGAAATACCCATTAACTCAAATATTCAATTTTGAGTATCATCACTTAGACCTTGAGTCTAATGTATTCAATTGAGATATCTAGTCTTCAAATTTAATCTAGGCCTCAAGCCTTTATATATATTTAATATTCCTCCATATAAGCTTTCAAGCTTTCATATTTAAACTAGGCTTTGAGCCTAAAATTTATGAACTTCGAGTTCTTTTCGATTCATGGAGCTTTTCAAGTTGCATAAACTAGAGAGCAAGTAGATTTTTTGTTTCTTTTTTTTTTCTCTTTAATATATCACTCAAATCTTCGAGTCACTTGATTGCACGTGCTCGATTTGGGCCTCAAGCCTCAATATATAATAAAAATCGTTATAATATAACATTCAAACATTCGAGTCACTTGATTGCACGTGCTCGATTTGGGCTTCAATATATAATAAAATTGTTATAGTACATTGATCATGAACGAATAGTACTATAAATGGGGAATACCCTCTAACTCAAATGTTCAAGAGTCTTATCATTTAGACGTAAAGTCTAATATACTCAATCGAGATTTCTGATCTCGTATGTAATCTAGGCTTTATGCCTTTAATCGTCCCTTTTGTTTTTAGAACATCATGTTCATCTCAAAAATTCGCACAAGGGACAGCTTTGGCAGAGCTGAGTATTTCAAGCATATCTCCCTCGATCGGGATCCGATTTTGATGATTCAAAATGTTCCGAACAGCCAACAGAAACTTCTACAAGTTTCGTATTTTGAATTTTCTGAAATTCGAACATTATCATGTCCAAAACTGGGCTCAAAGTACGAACTAGTGAATTGCACGAAAAATCACCTACAACAAAATTAAGATGGTTAATATTTTATCAATTCAAACAAGAATAAAAAAATTTAAAATCAACTCCCTTTCATATTCTATGGCTATGGAGTCATCTTCCTTGGACCATCTTTACTCGAAAATTAAAGTAGAACAATCGTGGTGATAACGTGTTGAGAAACTAACAAAGAAGAACAAAGCAAAGATGAATTAACATAGTAATATAGAGAGAAACAAATATATCTTCTTGTGTTCTTCTTGTGTATCCAACTCAATACAATGGGGCACTATATATAGTACAAGTAAGACCATGAAAGGTCATGAGTTACAAGGAGTTATGGGCATATAATGGTGAGTCAATGGTGGGAGTAGTGGTGGGAGTAATGGTGCTTGATGATGATAGTAATGGTGGTCATCCACACTTAAGAATTCATACACTACAAGAAATTGTCAAATTGGCAACAGTATGTTTTGTTGCCAAAAGACTTTAATTTCGTTGCCAACTCCTCTTGCAACAAAATTATTTTGTTGCCACATTCGTTGCCGTTTCCTTGTCACCAAAAGTTCCGGGCAACGAAATGTTACAAATCGTTGCCAATAATGCATTATAGACAACATTGTTATGTCGTTGCGACATATTGATCGTTGCAAATGCATTAAGTAATAACAACAAGTCTATTTTGTTGCCATACATTTATCGTTGCAAATTCTTTGATTACTACCAACGAATTTATTTTGTTGCCACAAATCTATCGTTGCCAATATATTTTTTAATAACAACGAATTTATGTCGTTGCAACACATAAACCGTTGCCAATACATTAATCATTAAGAACAAAATTGTATTTCGTTGCAATATATTTATTGTTGCCAATACATGACTTATTTTCGACCGCACCCGCGAGCCGACTTTTGGACTACCGACCCGCATCTGCCGACCCGACCTTTGGACCGCCAACCCGCATTTGCGGACCCGCCCTTTAGACCTCCGAACCGCTTCAGAGTCGGAATTGTTGGGTTAAACTCATGATTAGCCCAATAGGCTAACCCGCTTGATAAATGTCAAATATATGGAGACATGACAATGGTAAGAGTCGAACTCTGGTTGATTTGAAGTTAGACACCCTTCAAACCGCTGGGGCAACACTACATTTGTGTAAACTAACTGAAAATAAATTTATAAAAACTAAATACACAAAATCAAATGATTAAAATAACTACATAAATAAATAATATGTCATAACAAATAATTTACTATATGTATTTTATGTTCAAAAAATAATTTACAATAAAATTTAATTATAAATATAACATCTACCATTAATTATAAATAGTAATTTTTTAAAATCATATCAACAATTGACTTAACAAAAAAATTATGAGTTATTGTAGTTAATATAAACAAATAAGATTTTTCTTAACATATTATATATATATATATATATATATATATATATATATATATATATATATATATATATATATATTTAAAATGAAGAAAAAGAGTTGGTTTTTAAATTTACAACGATTATATTTTGTTGTCAAATCACTTGGAGCATTTACAACAAAATATTTCGTTGTCTTTCGTCACTTATTCACAACAAAAATAAATTTGTTACCATTGTAAATGTATTTACTACAATTTTGTATCGTAGCAAAAAGAAATACTCTTTTGCAACAATAAAGTTGTTGTCTTACATTAAATTCGTTGTAAAATATATACGATACTATTCACAACAATATGTTTCGTTGCCTTTGAGATTCAAAGACAACAAAAATATCTTGTTACAAAAACGTTATTCTTTAGCCACAAATACTATATTTCGTTGCTCAAATATAACTACTGGCAACGGAATTCATTTCGTCGATAAAGAAATCGTTGCCTATTTTGCATTTTCTTGTAGTGATAACAGTATAAACTAATCTTGGTGGTGTTCACCCTCCATGATTTTCTACATAAATAAATACCCAAAAGGTACTTATCGTCCATTTCTAGAATTTTTTTAGTTGCACCTTTGTTTAGTTTATGTAGAATAATGCTAAAATGAAATTGATCGTTTTCTTTGCTCAATCAACTTGAGTTTGGTTTATGCAAGTACTATTGATTGTCGATTTGTAGTCCCTTAAGCTTTTGGTGCTATAACTATTTTTGTTTCGAACAAAATAATATATTTCTATTATATATAACTGCATAATTTCATTTTTTCCCATGTTTAATTTAGACTTACTTTATAATACCTTAATTTTAAATATTATTTCTTTTCACGTATGTTAAATAGATACCAATAGATTTTTGAACAAAACAAATTCTATCAAAATCAAAATTTAAAATTTTTCATTTTTTAAATTTCAAAAATAATTCAAAGAAAATATAATATTTCAAAAACAAAAATTTCATTGTTATGTATTTATTTATATGTTACAGTATGCATCTACTTACTATATTCTAATTTTTTTATTTTTAATTGTTGATTAAAAATATAAATACATTCTAAACGTAGGTTCTATGTTATTTAAAATATATTAACTGCATTATTTAAAAAAAAAAGTAGAACAATTCAACAAGAATTATCTATAAAAAGGTAAAATATTTCTACTTTCTTTTATGTCACTCATGTATATCTATAAGTGGGAATAATATGGTGGTTTCTTCCATTTTTTGTTAGTCCTAAAATACCCTTCAGAACAACCAATAGCTAAAGGACATATCAAGGATAAAAATAAACTTCTAACTTATAATTAGGGCTGGCAATCGCGCCATGTGAGCCGAGCTTGGGCCGGCTCAAACTCGCATTCCATCGGGCCTCATTACTATAGGCTCAAACTCACATACCATCGGGCCTCATTAGTATAAGCTCAAGCTCGGCTCATATATTTTTTCGGATTTTGGATTTATATCGTGCCCCATTACTACATAATTGTAATAAGTAAAAAAATTATAAAAACATGTGATAAACAAGATTTACCTCCATTAAAGTTAATCCTTCAAAACTTAAACGATATTTGCAAGTTATTGGAAAAACTTAAAAACAAGACCAAATAGAAGTAAAAAGATTAGTAAGTCTTGTTATTTGTAACGTTTTATATTCTCAAATCTGGGTGATAAATTTCAACAATTGGATTTCGGTGTGGTTTTTGCGTTTGATTCTGATTTTACTTATTGCAAACGTCACCGTCACCACTTAATTCCTTTTACTTTGCAAAATAAAACAATCTTATATTGTCTTAACTTGTATGTTGTCATAGCATTAAAATAAAAAATATATTATAATTTTTTTTAATATTAACCTAATTGGTCGTGCCTTATTCTGGTTGAGCCATAGTAGGCTCAAACTCGGCTCATAAATAAGTCGGGTTTAATAAAATGGTTGTTTAGTGTATATTTTTACACTTTATTGTATCTTTTTATTTGAGCTTTTGGTGTGTTTTAACGATAATTGGTGCTTAAAAAGTTGGTTTATTGTATTTTAGGTATAAATTGAAGAATTGGAAAAGTATGGCGTCAAAACTACAAGTTTGGAAGAAATATGGGCCAAAAGTGAAAAAATCAAAATTCTGAAGATTTAAAGATGGGACCCCCGTCCGAGTTTTAGTTCAAATTGTGGGACCCCCGTCCGAGACTCCGAAGCTGCGCAGTAAAGGGATTTTAATTGCACAAGGAAACTGCCTTCTTCCCCAAGTTCTTCACCCTATATAAGACCAAGACAATCACACAATTGGGGATTTTTTTTACGCAAATTCAAGAGCATAGAAGATCAACGAAGATTCAAGCATATTTTTTCTTATTTAATTTTTTTATTTTATTTTCTTTATCATAAGAACTACGAGTAGCTAAGTCTTTATTTATAGGATTTTATTTGGAACCCTATGTGGGATTTATGAACCCAATTCTATGATTTTATGCAAGTTTTAATTCCGGATTATTTCTTCTACTTGTTTTATTAAGTTCATGAAACTGGCCACTTTATGTGCTTTTATGTTATTGTTAATCGCATGAATCGGAAGATCGGGTTAATAATTAGAACTGTGGTAGAAGAGCCTTTGTGGTATTAACATAAGAATATAGTTAATCTCTTAGGTAGCCATTATTAAGATTTGTGCTTAATGCTGTGTTCTAGAATTAATTGCATAGGAATATAGTAATTGAATCTAGAGTATAAGAATCATAATACACGCGGAAGCGGGTTACGATTATTTTACCATCTCAGGTTAATAATCCGGGTTAATTGCTTGCATAATTGAAGGAATTGGGGGAAATAATAATCACATAGGGGGAAGAATAAAATCCTAGGCTTGCTTATCTTGATTAAATCTTCGTTTTACATTGCTTTCTTGTTTTTGCTTGCTTTTAATTTAGTTTAATTTAGTTAATTCTCTTAAAATTCGACTGTGTAGGGTGGGCTTGATAATAATTGGTAGAATTTAGCGTATAGGATCAGATAATTAAATATTCTCTGTGGGATCGATACTTGGACTTAAAAATCCACTTTATTACTTGTACGATACGTGCACTTGTGTGTAGGTTTTCGGCCAACAATGGCTCAAGCCCGGCTCTACTCACTAAAAAGTAGGCTCGGCTCAAGTATAATTGGGCCGAGCCATCGGGCTTCGGTTAGGCCTGGCTCAATTGCCGGTCCTACTTATAATAATAACAATAACAATAAAAATAACAATAACAACAACAATAACAACAAGAATAATAATAATAATAATAATAATAATAATAATAATAATAATAATAATAATAATAATAATAATAATAATAATAATAATAATAATAATAATAATAATAATAATAATAATAATAATAATAATAATAATAATAATAATAATAATAATAATAATAATAATAATAATAATAATAATAATAATAATAATAATAATAATAATAATAATAATAATAATAATAATAATAATAATAATAATAATAATAATAATAATAATAATAATTATTATTATTATTATTATTATTATTATTATTATTATTATTATTATTATTATTATTATAATAATAATAACAATAATAAGAATAACAATAATAAGAATAACAATAATAAGAATAACAATAATAATAACAATAATAATAATAATAATAATAATAATAATAATAATAATAATAATAATAATAATAATAATAATAATAATAATAATAATAATAATAATAATAATAATAATGATAATAATAATAATCATAATAATAATAATAATAATAAAAATAATAATAATAATAATAATAATAATAATAATAATAATAATAATAATAATAATAATAATAATAATAATAATAATAATAATAATAATAATAATAATAATAATAATAATAATAATAATAATAATAATAATAATAATAATAATAATAATAATAATAATAGTAATAATAATAATAGTAATAATAATAATAATAATAATAATAATAATAATAATAATAATAATAATAATAATAATAATAATAATAATAATAATAATAATAATAATAATAATAATAATAATAATAATAATAATAATAATAATAATAATAATAATAATAATAATAATAATAATAATAATAATAATAATAATAATAATAATAATAATAATAATAGTAATAATAATAATAGTAATAATAATAATAATAATAGTAATAATAATAATAGTAATAATAATAATAATAATAGTAATAATAATAATAATAATAGTAATAATAATAATAGTAATAATAATAATAATAATAATAATAATAATAATAATAATAATAATAATAATAATAATAATAATAATAATAATAATAATAATAATAATAATAATAATAATAATAATAATAATAATAATAATAATAATAATAATAATAATAATAATAATAATAATAATAATAATAATAATAATAATAATAATAATAATAATAATAATAATAATAATAATAATAATAATAATAATAATAATAATAATAATAATAATAATAATAATAATAATAATAATAATAATAATAATAATAATAATAATAATAATAATAATAATAATAATAATAATAATAATAATAATAATAATAATAATAATAATAATAATAATAATAATAATAATAATAATAATAATAATAATAATAATAATAATAATAATAATAATAATAATAATAATAATAATAATAATAATAATAATAATAATAATAATAATAATAATAATAATAATAATAATAATAAAAATAATAATAATAATAATAATAACAATAATAATTACAATTATTATATAAAATAATTGGCAAATAATTCAATTATCTTATTGAAAAGATAATATTTTAAAATTGAAAAAATATTGTCTTCCATTGGCAACATAGATGTAATAATATAAAAAGCTAAGTTTTAGTGACCATATAAAATTTTCCAAAAACTAAATATTATATTATTGGACAAAAAGACTAAAGGACAGTATGTACACACATATAGATATTGAACAATAATGATTGCAAAATATTATTAAAAAAATTCAGTGCTTTCCAAGAAATCAATGAATAATAAATTGTATTCTTAATTATTTAAATATATTTTAATTAATTAATTTCTTAAAGTATCTAATTACTCATAATATCTAAATATATATTTTTCATATATGTCTAATAATTTAATTTTATTTACTTTTAATTTTTATATAAAGAATAAGAATTAGTTTTTATGTTATTTATTTTATCGAGGAAAGATAATATTTAAATTTTAAATATATTACATCGACTTTTTAATTGTTTAAATTTATAGAATCATTTTTTGATTATTTTTATCCAACAAAAAATGAGATATATTAAGGGTATTATTATATTTTTATATTACGATACAAAGTAAATTATGCTTGAGGGGGCAATTGTTACAAATGATACTTTAAGGAGGTAAGAGTTACATTGGTTAGAATTTGGACAATCATCAAAGATAAATACAATTAATTATTATACAGACATGAATAAAACTAACCGACTTCATTTAGGAATTAATAAGAATTTGGACAGTCAGCAAATAATAAATATATAAAAAGGAGAATAATGCAAGATTACTTCCTCTTGCTCCATTCGTTTATATTCATTTGATAGTATAATAATTATTAAACTATTGTATTTAGATCTCCGCTCGGTAATTGATAAATATCTTCATGCATGTTGAAATGGAATACATATAATTTCATCTTCTATAATCATGTTAGTTTAGACAAATGTATCTCATTCAAAAAGTTATTTTGCATTATCGATATGCACAATCACTTTCTACTAGACTTTTCTAAATTATATACTGCATTTGGTCGAATGAATTAAATTTAGTTGAAGATTATAAATAGAAAGATAATCAATTTCATATTGTAAGTTGAATTCGGCTTTTAATTTCTATGTTTCTACAATCTATATTACATGTATCAACAAAACAAGCAAAAAACAGGGCTTTTGTTACGGATATTTTGTGACAGCCTAAATCTGTCACTATTAGTGACCGAATGAGTGACAAATATGTGATGGAATGTAATATTGAAATTTAGAAATTTCTTATGACTAATATGTGACGACGTTGTGACGGATGTTGTGACAATCGAAACTTAGTCACGTTTCGGTCACAAATCATTGGACGGAAATTGATTCAGTCACAAACTAGTCACAAATTTTCTATGAATGTAAGAATTTGATCATTGTCGGTTACAAATCCGTCACAATATCCTGCCCGTCACGTACATATCGGTCACAAATATGTCACCATTTAAGTTTTGTCATTAATCCATCACTATGTTTATCCGGTCAGAAATCGTCACATACATTTCAGACACAAATCTGTCACGTTTTATATTTCGTCATTAATCTGTCACCATGCTTGCTGTTGTGTTACTTGTTATTTTGTTTTTTTCAAATTCACTTTAATACACCAAATGAATTAATTGAAATTATATATTCAATTTTTTTGTGTTTTTATTACTTTTTTTAGTTCTACGAAATAGGAAATTGAATTTTTCAACATTTATTTTGTAATAAATTTATTTTGTTCTGAATTGAGTAATTCACTTATTATTTAATAATTTTTTTATATTCTCAAATATTATTTTGATTGTTTATTTACAGTTAGTTCTTAATTATATAATTAATTATTTTGAAGACAAACGTTAACTTATAAAAAATAATAATATGACCTTATTTAATTATATATATTCTTTTTATTTTCCAAAATTTGCTAAATATAATTAATTGTGATAAAATGAGATTAATATATAATAGTAGTTGAGCAATTAAACCCCCACTATCGTGAATACTCTGGCCCGAAACAAGGGTTCTGGATAAGAACACATCTGCCGTCCCACACTCGCACACTCGCTTAAATTTTTTTTTTCTCCAATCCAACACCGCCAAACATCACCCATAGGCAACAGCGGTAGCACGGGCTTTAAAAATTCTATGGTTCGGCAACAGCTTGGCGGCGGCGGATTGCAGATGATTTATGCGATTGAGGGACGACACAACATTGACGTCAGCTTTCCTAGTCGACACACTACCACTTGGGCATACGGGTAAATCTCACAATTGATTTGTAAATACATATTAGGATGTTTTCTATTTCTATTGTAGATTCATAGAAGGGTGAAAAATCGAGTAGAATCAGGTGGTTTCTAGAGATATTGATATAATTAGGCTATAAATTTTAGGGTTTCACACTTACATCGTGTATCGTCAACCTTGTGATAGAGATTAGGTGTATTTGGCTTTATTGATAGGTGGTGAATTTTATTTTCTTTTAATTTTTTTAGTTTGAAAGTGGGCTTGTAGGGGCTATATCTTTTTAGGGATATCCCTCCCATCGAATTGTACGTTCTCATATTAGAATATGGTTGTCGAGATTGGTGTGTTATTGAGTTGATGCATAAAATATGAGTTATATGCATATAAATTCTGCCTACTGCCAAGCGTCGCCGCTGCGATGGTTCGTCGGCTTCGGGGGCGGATACCGCTCTTTCAGGCAGGCCGAAGGTTCGCCGGCCCCAGGGTATACAACTCTTCTTGGGTTTTCTATATATTTTGCTTGTACGAGTAAATGGACTTTTCATAGCCAATTATGATTCCCTGCAAATTGTTATGCTTTCGTTTGAATTTGTGGAATTGTTTCAAACATATTGGTAACAACTGCTCAGTTTTTTTATTTTTTTTGTTTTGTTTTTTATTATTTTGCTAATTTTTCTCATAAGCATTTAATTTAGTTTGGTTTATTAGAGAGGTATTATTTGTTAAAAGTGTTTGCTTGTTTGCTGGAAATTGCAGGTCAGCATTTTCTTCAAGTTTTAAAATACAAGCTCCGTTGTTTATGTTTGTGGGTTCTGCAGGTATGTAAGAGCCTAACTTTCTCCAGCTTGGCCCTCTAATTTTCTTTTTCAATTTTTTCCAACTTGTGCTTGTAAAACGGCGGCGTTCTGACATATTTATCATGTTCTCCTTTGCAATTGTTTTTTCTTTCTCCTTTTTTTTTTACCTTGTACGATTGCAGACAACAATTTTATTAGTAATTATTATTTTCTGTGAATTTATTTCTGCCCATTCTCTGTACTAGATTGTGCATGACAAAGTATTGTAGGTCTATCTTCATAGTAGTGGGTACGCTGAAAATACCGGTTTATATTGCCTATGATGTACGTGCATCGATCGACGGTACATAGAGGTCTTGCTATTTACTTTATTCGCGTTCAAAATTCCACCAGGGTCTCCACTGAAAATTATGATGAACTTATCATGTATCTCAAATGATTCATTAGTAACTTCTTCGACGTTCGTTTTAATTATGTCAATACAATGCATTTAATTACTTGTAGTTTTGGACATGGTGTATTTTATAATCCCTCACCTCCTTTTTGTGTTATACTTTCAGATGAACTTCCGTTTATTAGCAGAGTTATGTGGATGGGAAACTAGTGTTGGGCATGGACCATATGCTTATAAGAAACAAGATAAATTTTTTTGGTTGAGCAGGACGTGATGGAGAGGAAGATAGATACTAAGGCCATGGCTTGTCGATATTGAAGGCAGATAGAGAAGAGTGGTGTTAGGAATGTGAACTGAAAATTGAGGGCACAAGAGATGGCAGTGACTCAGAAAAGAGAGGAGGTATATAACGAGTTTAGAGCTCAGAAGAGATTGTGGTTTTTGTAAATAAGATATTTATCTTTTGTAATTCAAAACAAATTCTTTGCACTAGATACTACTAGCCAAATGAAGCTCTGAAATATTGGAGACGATGTGATTTTGTTCTAATATATTTATGCTTTGTGATTTTTTGTTGATATTTTGTCAAAAAAAATATTTTGATTTTTTATCAAAAACATTTTGTAGTAAAATAAAGAGAACAAAACAATTACGGTGCTATTGTGACGAGAAAAGTGACTGATATTTGTGACACCAATGCGACGGGTTGCTCGTGACTGAAATTTGACGGAACATTTGTTACGGATGCATGTGACGGACTATTTGTGACGGTATTTATAACAGATGAATGACGGAACCTTGTGACAAATTAATGACATATACAAAAATTGTTTATGACGGAATCCGTCACTAAATTTACGTGAGTTCGATAAGGTATTTGTGACAGAATTTGCCCTCACCAAAGTGTGACGGATTTAAAAAACCCGTCACTATTTTAATTAGTGACGAGGCATTTTTTCACGGACGAATTCCGTCATACCGCCGTCACCAAAGCCTGTTTGTGACGGATTTTACTCAATTCAGTGACAAAAATATCCGTCACAAAAGCCCCTTTTTTTGATCAAGTGAGGTACCAAAGGATACCCCACGCTCGACTGGCCCCGGTAGATGTACCAGGAACTAGGTCTATATAAAAAAAAATACTAAATTAATACAAATAACATTATAATTATTAGTGACGAAATATAAAAAACAAAATGTAAATAACTTACAAAGATGCTAAGCCGACTAGGAACTGTGTAATGATAGCTGCAAATAAAATTGAATCGTAACTAAAAAATGAGAAGAAAATAATGAGATTAAAACAATAATCAAAGAGAAATTTTGTATTACAAATATTACCAGAAACGCTAGTCACACGAGCAACCGAATGAGTCTTCATAAATAGTTGTACCTGCACACATTAAATGGGAAAAAAACGACTCTATGTAGAGATTGTTAGTCATTAAATGACCGAACATGGACAATTAAAGAATCTAAATTAACTAAGGTAAAGTTGATCAACTTTTTGAATGAATTAAAATGGTTAAAATGGTTCATAGCCATAACACGAAGTATGGAAAGATGGTAAAGCTCAATGTTGTCTGAACCGGACGACCATATAGGTCATGGCTTTATAGGGTCGAATCGGTTCAACCGGGTTTTTGATCTTTATTAATGTCATTATTTTATTGATTTTAATGTTTTAATAATACTATTTTCTTTATATTTTTAATCTTCCACCTATTATTTTAACTTTTATCTACATCACCCTTTTTTTACTATGTTTCTTTTGCTTATACACTTCCATTATTTATTCTTCAAATCCAGCAATCAGCCACCCTAGCACCCTACGGGTGCAAGTTTTGGAACAGAAGTTCCAATTTCCGCCTGATCCGAAAAATTTCGATTTTGGAACAACTTTTTTCATTTCGACTTCCAAAATTCCGATTTCCATTTTTTTGGATTGAAATTGGAATTATATATATAGAGTTGGAATTATCGATTTCCGATCAGATTTAATTTCCGAAATTAATTTCAAAAAATTCCGATTATTTTTCCAAAAAATACACCTATAAATAATATATATTATAATGCTTATTTTAAGGGGTTTTTTTTTTTTTTTTTGAAACAACAAGTTGATCTATGTTTTGTTTTAGGATTTTGACATATTGAATTTTTGTTAGAAGCTTTATTGAATATTATGATGTGCTTTATTTTTATTTATTTTTTTGAACTGAAATTTAATAGTTATTAGTTTTACTTTTGTCGACGTAGATGTTCTTATTTTTGGAAAATTATGAAATTTTAGAAAATTTTCGCTAAGTTTTAAAATTTTAAAACTTATTTTATTTTTTAATTTTTTTTAATTATTTTTAGTTTAAATACTAATATTACATATATAAATATCTTATATATAAAAGAAAGAAACGCTGGGCAACTCTAAAAAACCCTAATGGTGTTTCTGTAATTATTTATTTTTAATATTTTTTCTACTAATTTTTTTACTATAATTTTCAACAATTATCAATTTCCTATTTTTCATCAATATATTTCAAATCTTAAGAGATAAAGATAGAAATTCGATTCGTTAAATCTTAATCTATATATTTGGATTATAAATATTAATCTGCAATATTTAGAAAACTAATGTGATATATAATATGAATAATACTACATTATTAAATTTTACTATGTACTATATTTTCTTATTATGTATTAAACTGATTATTTTTTTTTCATTTTTTTAAATAATATCCCGTGCATCGCTCGTGCGATGCACGTGCGATGCACGGGATATTATTTAAAAAAATGAAAAAAAATAATCAGTTTAATACATAATAAGAAAATATAGTACATAGTAAAATTTGTTTTTATGGTGTCACGGTTAAAAATAATTTATTAACTTTATTTCTTTTTTTAACTAATTAAAAATTTAACTATGAGTTATGGAGGAGATAATTATTGCATGTAAAACTTGTTCATACTTGGATTCATTGTTGTGACAGAAAACAATACGTAGAGTTACGGAAACAAAAGACAACGACCATATCTACCACCACGACAGTCCCCCCCCTCATAAAGTCCGAAACGGGGCCCACGTCCGAAAAACTTCTCCTTGTGGACACCGTGTTGATTTGCGTTGGTATGTTCCATTTTCCAATAATTATGGGTTTTCAAGAGGTTATCTAGACTGTAACTTGAATCGATAATGATCGGTTAAGCCTAGTCAGTGTATCCATTTCGAAATCTGTGTTTGTTTCTGATGGAGAGTAGGAAGGGAAGTTTTTATAAAATCATTTCCTGCATTTGTTTCCTTTCTTGATTCTTTTATGAGGTCCGTACATTCTTTAGTCGACATAAAAGCTCGTATTGCCAATCAACACTCAACAGTACAAAAGATTATATGAAGTAACACACAAAGAAAACGAAATGAAGTAAGATAACT
Organism: Erythranthe guttata; assembly: GCF_056151865.1. Classification (NCBI taxonomy): domain Eukaryota; kingdom Viridiplantae; phylum Streptophyta; class Magnoliopsida; order Lamiales; family Phrymaceae; genus Erythranthe; species Erythranthe guttata. The sequence continues at coordinate 6,045,000 of NC_142544.1, read as the reverse complement.
AAATTAAATTACAACAAAGTCAAACTACAAGTGTAAAACCAAACACAACAAAACCATGTTTACACACAAACTACAATCTAGGAAAGAAACAATTTCCCGAGTGTCATCACAATAGCCAATGCAAGAAAGAAGATGACCGCCTCAGGCATTGGAGGAGCTGGTGGAGGAGCCACGTCCTCGGCTCGTTGTGGAGCCATAGGCTCGGCCGCTGGCACTTCCTCGGCCGGTAGAGAAGCCATAGGCTCGACCGGTGGAGATGAAAGTAGAGGCAACTCTATATCCGAGTCTGAGTCCGACTCGGGTAGAATCTCCTGCGTCTCTATATCGGCCTCCTCCAGTTGAGTCAAACCCTGCTCGGCCGGTGGAGATGGAAGCTCGGGTAGCTCTGAATCCGACTCGGATAAAATCTGCTGCATCTCTATGTCGGCCTCCTCTAGCTGGAGCAAACCATGTTGTCTAATATAGAAATATAGATACAACATGATTTGTACCACTCCGAGAACTGCTCCATTGGGATTTGGAATCTGTAATTAAAATGATAGATTAATAAATTAAAATAAGTTTTTAGTATTAACTTACACTTCATATTTATATTTACTTACCAACAATGTCGTTTGCTGTGAGATGAGTGCATTTACCGAATATACTATCCCGTCTAGTGTTTGGAAGAATGTCAGCACGATTGGAAACATGTTCAGATTCTGTGTCGTGATTAGTTCCCGCTGCAAAAGATAATAACATGTGAATAAATAGATTATATGAAATTTAATTTAGCAAATAAAGTTTGGATCTTACCATATGGCCTAACGGTCCCACGATCGCCACAAACCACCCAATGGTATAAATATAAAATACGATTAGAACTCTTGCATTGCCTCTACTCCAGATGTACGGTCCGATGGTACATGCAGCTAACAATACCACCAAAATGCTCGCCCATTTTATAGCTCGAATTTGAAAAACAAATGTATACAACAATTGTTAATTAGTTATTATTGAACTAGCTATCTTATACAAAAAGTGTTGATGGTTGATGCTTACCCTATGATTGTGCACAAAGTACATGTACGTGATGATGTACACGACTTCAACCATGCACCGGAAGCCATCGAAGCCGATCTCTATAGGCTTTGCAACTATCTCAAGAATGTCGTAGTACATTAGCATAACAGAGGGGAACAACTCGATCAAGTGAGGTATCAAAGGATACCCCACGCTCGACTGGCCCCGGTAGATGTACCAGGAACTAGGTCTATATAAAAAAAATACTAAATTAATACAAATAACATTATAATTATTAGTGACGAAATATAAAAAACAAAATGCAAATAACTTACAAAGATGCTAAGCCGACTAGGAACTGTGTAATGATAACTGCAAATAAAATTGAATCGTAACTAAAAAATGAGAAGAAAATAATGAGATTAAAACAATAATCAAAGAGAAATTTTGTATTACAAATATTACCAGAAACGCTAGTCACACGAGCAACCGAATGAGTCTTCATAAATAGTTGTACCTGCACATATTAAATGGGAAAAAAGCGACTCTATGTACAGATTGTTAGTCAATAAATGACCGAACATGGACAAAATTAACTAAGGTAAAGTTGATCAACTTTTTGAATGAATTAAAATGGTTAAAATGGTTCATAGCCATAACACGAAGTATGGAAAGATTGTAAAGCTCAATGTTGTCTGAACCGAACGACCATATAGGTCATGGCTTTATAGGGTCGAATCGGTTCAACCGGGTTTTTGATCTTTATTAATGTCATTATTTTATTGATTTTAATGTTTTAATAATACTATTTTCTTTATATTTTTAATCTTCCACCTATTATTTTAACTTTTATCTACATCACCCTTTTTTTACTATGTTTCTTTTGCTTATACACTTCCATTATTTATTCTTCAAATCCAGCAATCAGCCACCCTAGCACCCTACGGGTGCAAGTTTTGGAACGGAAGTTCCAATTTCCGCCTCATCCGAAAAATTTCGATATTGGAACAACTTTTTTCATTTCGACTTCCAAAATTCCGATTTCCATTTTTTTGGATTGAAATTGGAATTATATATATAGAGTTGGAATTATCGATTTCCGATTAGATTTAATTTCCGAAATTAATTTCAAAAAATTCCGATTATTTTTCCAAAAAATACACCTATAAATAATATATATTATAATGCTTATTTTGAGGGGTTTTTTTTTTTTTTGAAACAACAAGTTGATCTATGTTTTGTTTTAGGATTTTGACATATTGAATTTTTGTTAGAAGCTTTATTGAATATTATGATGTGCTTTATTTTTATTTATTTTTTTGAACTGAAATTTAATAGTTATTAGTTTTACTTTTGTCGACGTAGATGTTCTTATTTTTGGAAAATTATGAAATTTTAGAAAAATTTCGCTAAGTTTTAAAATTTTAAAACTTATTTTATTTTTGATTTTTTTTCGAAATTCCGAATTTCCCGGGGCTTTTGGAATTCGAATGAATTTATTTGATTCCGAAAATTTTGGAATTGAGATTGGAATATAATTCATCGCCGGGTCACGGTCGAATCGGTCCGACCGACCAGTTCAATCTGGTTCTAACAACATTGGTCCTACGCTCGATTACTTCAGCAGCTGTATCTACAACAACATAGGATCCACCCAATACATGTGGATTATGCACCGATAAGTGGGATAACAACACAACTATGGATGTAAAAGGACCGAGCTAGGTTGTTTTGGGCGACCTCGATCCCAAGCACATTTGAGGTATTTTCTCTAAAATATTTATATTAACACCACTAGGTAAATTTGACAATATTCCAAGAGGCACAGTGCAAAATGTCAATATTCCAACAAACTGTTGTTCTACTTTCTCTAACCTCAAAATCTTGTTAAAATCACCCAGAGGCAAGTGGAGGATTCGGCATGTATGTTTCTGTTACTAATTAATTCATCCAAAAAGGAGGCTCACTTGTTAGCTATTACGATACTTTGTCTGTTTGTAAATTATCTGCCTAAGTGGAATATTTTCAATGGAAAAAGAGAGATCTAGAGAATTTACATCACTCGTATGCAATTCTTCAAGTGCAGGCTGTGTAATAATACACATACAAAATATGAGCCTTTTTTTGTCAAAATACATATAAATACCTTACCAGTAAGAGAGAGAGAGATGGGAGGAGTCGCGCTGGGAGAGAGAGAGAGAGAGAGAGAGAGAGAGAGAGAGAGAGAGAGAGAGAGAGAGAGAGAGAGAGAGAGAGAGAGAGAGAGACGAAGAAAAGCGGTCAGCTGAGAGAGAGAAAGAGAAGAAAAGAGGTCAGCTGAGAGCCAATGGTGGTAGAAGAGAGAGAAAGAGAGAGAGATGAGAGAGGAAGAGAGAGCTGAGAGAGAAGAGAGAGAGAAAGATATGGGGAATCTTAAGTGCCAAAAATGGCAACCAAATTTGTTCATGGATTTTGCATTCTTCATGTATACTATTGCGGAAAGTTTTTTATTGTATTTTTACTACATCTTATAATTGAGAAATTTTTCATGGGCAAATTACGACCACCCCTGAGTTAATGTCAAATTACGAAAAAAATAAATCATTTATCTTTGCATAATTTTAAGCACTCCTTCAACTATGTATTATATATCTTAAATGTACATAATTTATGGTATGCCAAAATTTCATACCGTTTAGCGTTTTGTTCGATAAATAACCGAATCCTCAAAAAAATATTTAAAATATTTATAATTTTGATTTTTTTTTTAATTATTTTTAGTTTAAATACTAATATTACATATATAAATATCTTATATATAAAAGAAAGAAACGCTGGGCAACTCTAAAAAACCCTAATGGTGTTTCTGTAATTATTTATTTTTAATATTTTTTCTACTAATTTTTTTACTATAATTTTCAACAATTATCAATTTCCTATTTTTCATCAATATATTTCAAATCTTAAGAGATAAAGATAGAAATTCGATTCGTTAAATCTTAATCTATATATTTGGATTATAAATATTAATCTGCAATATTTAGAAAACTAATGTGATATATAATATGAATAATACTACATTATTAAATTTTACTATGTACTATATTTTCTTATTATGTATTAAACTGATTATTTTTTTTTCATTTTTTTAAATAATATCCCGTGCATCGCTCGTGCGATGCACGTGCGATGCACGGGATATTATTTAAAAAAATGAAAAAAAATAATCAGTTTAATACATAATAAGAAAATATAGTACATAGTAAAATTTGTTTTTATGGTGTCACGGTTAAAAATAATTTATTTACTTAATTTCTTTTTTTAACCAATTAAAAATTTAACTATGAGTTATGGAGGAGATAATTATTGCATGTAAAACTTGTTCATACTTGGATTCATTGTTGTGACAGAAAACAATACGTAGAGTTACGGAAACAAAAGACAACGACCATATCTACCACCACGACAGTCCCCCCCCTCATAAAGTCCGAAACGGGGCCCACGTCCGAAAAACTTCTCCTTGTGGACACCGTGTTGATTTGCGTTGGTATGTTCCATTTTCCAATAATTATGGGTTTTCAAGAGGTTATCTAGACTGTAACTTGAATCGATAATGATCGGTTAAGCCTAGTCAGTGTATCCATTTCGAAATCTGTGTTTGTTTCTGATGGAGAGTAGCAAGGGAAGTTTTTATCCCATCCAATTTTATTTAAGTGACTGCCGGGACGATTTCCCGCGGTCATTTCTTGGACACATAACCTAATGAATATTTATGTGCTTTTGTTATCCCAATGAGGATTGACAAACTCTGAGTTTTTTGCCACATTACCTCTAAGGCTGGTTACATCGATTGTATTTGAGTTTTGTTCATTATTGGACAAAGGGATCTCAAACTCGGTCTCTAGTGTGTTAAAACCATTAGTTAATGGGTTAAGACCATTAAGACGAGAAGACATGCTCACACGCAGTGATGATCAAAATTTACAAAAATCAATGTTAAGGAATGGCAACAATAAAAAAATCAAAAATCAATGTTTCATGTTAATGTATATAAAGACAAACAAACAAACATTTGGCTAATCTAAAGGCTGAACACATGTGAGTTGGCTATGAGAGGGGAGAAATCAATGCATATACAATATAGAAATAAAGTCAAACACACAAACACAAAACACTTCCCACGAATAAAAAAATAAATCTTAGATTACCATAAAAGGTTGAGAATTCATACAAATTGCAATTGACGTTTAAACTTCTATGCTCTGAAAATAGAATTTACAGTGCGGGAGGCGAGACCGAGAATATATATATTTTGAGGGTTTTGGTCGTGTGTTATAGGAGGGAAATTTTAGGTCCTGTGTTATAGGAGGGAAGTTTTAGGTCGTGTTTAGATTTTGGCGCTTTGCACGGGGTAAAAATGTATTTACATTAAAGTAGTAGCTTTTAATTATTTACAAAACTGCCATTAATATATTGCAAAAGCATAATCATATATTGCAAACCCTCAAAAACTGATTTTGAACAAAAAAAAAATGCTAATAATCACTTTGAATAAGCATTTGCAAACACCATCTAAATCAGATTTTATTATGAGAAGCAAAAGTATAATTATGTATTGCAAACACTCAAAAACTGATTTTGAACAATAAAAAACTAATAATCACTTTGAATAAGTATTTGCAAACACCATCTTATACTCATACATATAAAATAAATAAATATTTTTTGAAGGGAAATCTTGAAAAAAAATGATTCATGCACATTCTTGATTCTTGATTCGATCTTGGTTATCTGGAAGATAGGCGCTCCGCTTATAGCATGGATCCTTATGTATGTTGCAACTGATTTACGTGCCGGAACTACACTATTGTGGGAGACATAAAGCGCAAATTAGCTAGGAAGGGTGTTGTGTGACTGTTCAAAATGGAAATTTCCAAAAAGGCGTCGTTAACCTTCTATCCCATCAGCCAAAAGACGCGCTTGATGAAACGAAAGTGCTACCCTGCTTTTATAAGTTAAAAAGGCGGCACTCTACAGTACTTAGGTGGTGTTTGCAAACAACTAATTTTGAACCAAAAAAAAAATCTCAATATATAAACTAATGCAAATAAATCAATTGTGATAACGACTGTTGAGGCAAGCTCTTCAATTCTGCATCAGCGGTATAAAATAGCGATATTTCGACGAGGCTTGAGGGGTGGATCCCTCCATGTGTTGTATCTGTGAAGTTTTCTCTCTTCCATTTCTACTTTCCTTCATCAAAATAGCCAACGTTGCAGCAATAAATACTCCGATACATTGAAATAACATGTCAGGCGCTTGAAGTAGTTGAGTCTATCTTATTAGTATTACGATCAATAGGGTATATAACATATCTCGTCAAAATACCAAAGAAAATAAGGTAAATAATGAACGAAGACGAGATTATGACACAGAGCCATAAATAGCAGATTTGACCCAAAATAAGAGATATCGGTGCATCGGAGATCGGGTTTTAGCCACACAGTTTGAATTTTCATCTTTTCTTTTTCTTTCAGTGGGGTCCGTTTCTCTCTCTTCTTACGTAGGCCTCGATTTTTAAATCCAAATTTGGAAACTCTGACGGAACACCGCAAAGAGGGAGCATTAAATCTAGCAAGGTTAAGTCATTTGAGTTCTTGCTTATATAGATGGGTTTATTACAAATAAGTCCATCATGGGTTACTTATTTATAAGGGATTCAGAAAAATCCAGATAATGTCATGAGATATGTAAAAGACCAAAATACCCCCGCACATTTTAAGATGCTCCAATTTTATCATTTTATTTAATTTAACCTCAATTTGACCCCAAATATTCAATTTTGACCCCTAACCCATTTTGACTACAATTTCGTCCATCGCCACCGGTCAACGGCGTCGATTTTTTTTTTTTGTCTGCTTTTTCCGCCGGTTTCCGGCGTTGACTTTTTTTTTTTTTTTTTTTCCTTTTTTTATGTCGCCGCTGACCAGCGGTCAACGTGGGTCTCCGGCGACATTGACTCTTTTTTTTTTCCTTCAACATTTTTAGCCCGTTTAAACAGCAATATTGATGTGGTTGACTGTCATATTAACTATATTACTGTTTAACACAGTAGTATTGTTATATTACACTCTAGCACAGTAATATCAACACAACAAAAATTACTATTATTGTGTAGTAGAGTAATATTAATATGTTCATCGTTCAACAAAGACAAACATAATAAAAAGCCAAATGAATTAATATTAATGGGTTGGCTGTAAAATTATTGTCAACCACAATAATATTACTATACCGACAGTAATATTACCGTCAACCACAATAATATTATTGTGTTTACACTAATATTACAATAGTAGACAATAATATTACTATGTTAATCGGTCAACAAATCAAACAAAATAAAAAGGCCAAAAAAATATTGATGTGGTTGACAGTAATATTGTTATATATGTTCATTAGTCAACAAATCAAACAAAATAAAAATGTCAATTGAATAATAATATAGATGAGGTTGATACTTGATATTATATTTATAGTAATTGTAATGTCATCGATAGTACAATTACAGCCTGTGAAAGTACAATTAAGGTGAACGCTCAGCGCCGGGTGTACAAAAAATGGATAAAAATTGTTGGACAAAAGAAGTCAACGCTAGAGACCGGCGCTGACCGCCGGTCAACTCGGAAACCAGCAGCATAAAAAATAAGAAAAAAAATCAAAAAAGTAAACGCCGGAGACCAGCGCTGGAAAAAACAAACAGGAAAAAAAAAAGTTAAAAAAAAGTAAAAAAAAAAAATCAGAATTGAATATATGTGGTCAAAATTGATGAAGTTGAAGGTAAATTGGGGTTACAATTAGGTGTTGGGTTTAAAGAGTTGGGGGTTATTGTGTTATATACATTAATCTTGTCTTTATTTATAGGGACTATTAGCCATAACCCCGTCTAGTGTTTTTTCAATAAGGGGGGATCCAGCCATATTTCCAATATTAGTAGAAAATCCACTATTTTAATAATTTACGAAATAGCTTTCTAGGAGACACGCATAAAAAATCCGGAAATTTGAAATCCCTATAATCGTGTGTGATTATATCCCAAAAATATCGCTTCCCAAATCTTTCCATAAACTCCCACCTGCAAACCCAAATTTTTTTATATATAATTTAAATAAATTTAAATTTTCATTTTTTCTTATTATCTATACTTCTATACTTATATCTATATCTATATCTATAAAAGAAGGAATGCTAGGAAGGTTTCTTCCATTTTATATAGTGTCAAAATTGTCCCTACATATATTTTATAGTTTATAGAACTCAAAGGAAAATAACGTAATTTAGTTACCAGTTAATTAAAAGGTTAATTATACAAGTAACTTTTCATATTTAATGTGTTTTTTGAACAGTTTATTTCTATTATAACTTCTAAAATAATTTGAAGTTTGAAAACATATTTTATTCATATCAAAGTACATTCAGAGCATTTTCTAATAAGATATTATTTGACTACATTTTAGTCATAATTTAGCTCAAATAATTTATTTATGATACGTTTAATTTGTCAATATTCAATCATTTATAGTAGTTAATTTGAAGAGAACAAAGAAAAAAAATCACATAAAAATAAATAAATAAAATTGAATTTCTCAACTTATTATATTAGATGAAATAAATAGTCCTAAAATTTAAGGTGCTAAATAAAAGTACGGACAAATATATAAGATTAAGTTAAATGATATGCAATCTTTGATATTACAAATTACTTTTGATAATTTTTTTGTAGTATCTTACGTGATTCTTAAAATACTCTAAACTTTAAATAATATTTTTTTCTTATTAAAACAAACTTTTAGAGATTTTCCTTTTTATGTAAGTAAATAACGTATGTTTTATATAATTGTTACCAGATAATTTAATTAATATTTATTTTGGGTGGATTAGAGAAACTTTTCATATTATAATTTCTTATTAATACTCACTATTATACATAGCTATCAAAATACTTTCAATATTTGAATAATATATTATTCAAAATTCTATAGATATTTTTAGCTTTCTAATTTGATTTTGATAAATTTGGAGATACATGTAATATTATTGTTTAATCAAAATAATACATTTGTGAAATATTTTTAATTTTATTAATATCATTATATCTACAGTAACTGAGGATAAAACATATATAAATGGGCCAATTTCATTTCCCCTTGTACTCTAACCTCGAATCACTTTGCACCCTCATATTCTTAATTGCATCGATTCCAACCCCCCCCCCCCCCCGGACACTTGTACAATTTCCCCAAGGCAACCTTCTCCTTGAATTTTCACGATTTTGACATTGCGGCCGTTCGGGCAAGGTCTGAAACGCCCATACACCTGGTTTAAATAGTTTGCATCGTTTTTCTACTCCCCATTTCCATCAAATTCCGAAATCACTTTCCCTAGGAAAACAATTTGCAGGTTTCTTCGCAATTTTTTGTTACTTTCTTTCAGAACAAAGGTATGGCTGGAAATAGTTCACCACAGTCAGAAAGTATGGGCTCAAGTAACATGAGAAGAAGCTGGAGTAGCGAGAACTCATCAACTAATTTTAATGAAACACATAATCAATTGCTATGGTAAGTTTTTTAAGGTTCAATATGCTTTGAGAGAGAATATGCATGTCATACAATTATCTTGCAATTATCCAGTGATTAATGTGATTTTTTCAAATGGGTCGATCCTCCTTTGTGTGAACGAGCTCGAGGTTGTGGTTGTATTATCAACAAAAGGATGTTAGAGCTTAAGAAAAAAGAAATAAAAGAAGAGTGTCAGCAAATGGTAGAACACTTTTCACGTGCAAATGAGGAACTAAAGGCAAAAAGTTTAGAATTGAGACTGAAAACAAAAGAACTTGAACAAATAATTCACCATTCATGTAATTTTCAACCCTTGACTAACGGCTTCAAGGTCGAAGTCGTGAAAATTGACGGAGATGGTTACATTGGGACAATTGTACAAGTGCACTGGGTAAATAGATGCAACTGAGAGTACAAGGAGATAAAGTGATTCGAGGTCAGAGAACGAAGTGAGAAAGTAAAATTTGCCTTCAATAAATTTATATATTAAATTAAAAGATGAAATTTAAAAGTAAGTCTTTTATTGTTTATGATAGATGAAAGCAGGGCTAACTAAGGGCTAACTAAGGCACCCCAAGGGGGGCGAGCCCCCCTCTAAAAAAAAATTTGATTGTTTTTATTAGTTTTTTATTTTCATTTATATATTTTACTCTATTCGCCCCCTAAAAAAATAAACATACCCACTTATAATGTATATACATATATATTTTTAATTTAAGGAGTTTCAATGGTTGTATATGCTTATATTACATTAGCTAGACTTTAAAAAAAAATTTGCTTTTGATATGCCTAATTGGGCCAACCCAATGGGCCTACAATTTCTTTATTTAATGGGCTACGAACCCAATATTTAAGACCACTATCACCGAGGCCCAATCACCTTCAAGTAAGGTTTGGGCCCGACAATCTCAACTAAACTATAAATAAAGGTTTGAACTCGTTCCTTAAGGTACGTCCTATTATCTGAGTAATACTACCCATTGTATTCTCTTGACCATTTACACTATCAGCACGTATGACTTGAGCGTCGGAGGGGTTTCCGCCGGATCAACCCCCGACCCAGTTTACGTGTTCTATGATCGCAAGTATCTCAAGGTCATCAAGCTCGTGAGCCAGTGATCCACTTTTCTCTCTCAGCTCATCCTATTTCAACTCTCAAAGGTGCTCTTTCTCCAGCGTCATCATTTTGGCGCCGTCTATGGGAAGGCTGACATAATCACGTAGCGCGAACGGTGGCCTTGAGACATTTTCCCAGGGGGAGTGTGACACTGCTAATGACCTCCCACCTCGTGGAGGCTCTGGCTTGCCACTTCCTCCTCCTCGTGCTCGGGATCCACCACGAGACCTTCCTCGGATGTCACACTAGATCCTGAACAGGATTCACTTATTCTTGCCCCTCGATCGGTTCAGACAGCTGAGGAGGCCCTTCAACGCTAGCAATGGTTATAAACACCCTGGGGACTTACCTCTGCCCCCAAAATATTTCGTTCGCCAAGGGTTATCGACTCCTTGGGGGTTTACTGTTCCCCCTAAATATTTCGCTCGTCAAGGGTTATCGACTCCCTGGGGGATTACAATGCCCCCAAAACATTTCGTTCGCCAAACGTTATCGACTCCCCGGGGGTTTATAGTGCCCCCAAAACATTTCGTTCGCCAAGGGTTATCGACCCCCTGGGGGTTTATAGTGCCCCCAAAACATTTCGTTCGCCAAGGGTTATCGACTCCCTGGGGGTTTATAGTACCCCCAAAATATTTCGTTCGCCAAGGGTTATCGACTCCCTATGGGCCTACCTCCGCCCCCCCTCGAACAGTTCAGATAACCGAAGAGTACCTTCAGCGTATGATCGCCGAAGCTTCAACAGGATCAACTTCTACTTGCTCTTCTAACGGTTCAGATAACCGATGAGGACCTTCAGCGTACGACCGCGAATACTTTAACTCGTGTTGCCACTGAAGCAAGGGCACAACCGTGCGCATCCACCTCAGACCATAGGTCTCGAGCGCATCATCCTAAAGTGGGGGGCTATCCCATCCGAAGGTTGGGCATCTCATTCAAATGTTTCGTGATCGCTTCATCCTAAAGTTGGGGACTATCCCACCCCAAGATTGGGCATCTCATCCCAATGGTTCGTGATGGCCTTATCCTAGGTTGAGGACTACCCACCCTAAAGTTGGGCATCTCATCCCAATGGTTGGACATCACCCTTACCTTACAACCCCAAGTGGGTTCACATCCCATCTCAAGAGACGAATATGATTTCCCTACTAAAAAAATAGAGCATTATCCCCAAGGGGTGGACACCAACCATATATATAAAGAAAAGGGGTCAATTCGCGTGCGCGAGACCCAAGAACAAGAAGAAGAGAAAAACAAACATGTGGCGCGCGCGATCTAAAAAAAAAAAAAAAAAAAGAAAATTTGAGTTGCGTCGCGCGTCCCAGCAGCTAGCAAGCGCGCCCCGCTCCCCAGCAGCCCGCGAGCGCGCGCCCTGCGCCCCAACCGCCCGCCCGTGCGCGCTCTACGCCCTAGAACCCCGCCCTTGCCGCGCGCCCCAGCAGCCCCACGCCCTAGCCGCGCGCGCGCGCCACAAAATACGACCGCGCCCTAGCACCCCGCCCTTGCCGCACGCGCGCGCCCCGCGCCCCAACAGCCCGCCCGCGCCCTCGCCGTGCGCGCGCCCCGTGCCCTTGCCCCGTGCTTGCGCTGCAGCAGCCATGCGCCCTTGCCGCGTGTGCGCGCGCCCGCGCCCCATTCCCTTGACGCACGCGCACCTCGCACCCCGCTCCCCGCATGCCCAACACACCTGTGCCCCGCTCCCGGCGCACCCAACATGCACGCGCCCTGCGCTGCCCAAAAAAAACAAAACAAAGAAAAAAACAAAAAAAGAAAACTACAACAATAATGAATAACGGAATTCTACAACAACGACCCAATCTCAACTCGAAACCGCACCTATCGCTCAATACATGCCTCGATATCTCCAGTCGCGCTACACGTCGTGCCCCTTCTCCCCAACCACTCCTCCACCGCGGGAACTCTATTCGCGCCCGCGACTTCGATCCACGTGATCCTCTACCGTGCGACCTCAACCCACGTGATCCTTTACCGTGCGACATCGATCCACACGTGCATCCTAGATACGCGCGTCGCTCCACAGCCGTTGCGATACAACTCGCTCGGAATTACAAACATCAATTCGTGCGCCCGCCTCCCTCTACTCACTTAATTGCGCCTAACATCCACTGCGCACCACCAAATCGGGCTTGAATCTCAAAGCGCTCTACCAAATCGCGCAAGGATTCCAACGCGCCCCACCTAATAGCGCTCACTCTCCGGAGATAAAATAAAAAATAATTATTCCTCCACGCCATTCCAATGACTAACCGAACACAACAGCATCGATCTACTCTCGACATGATCCAATACCTCTTTTGACTTGGCTCCCATATCGATTCGAGAGTGGGGGGCTAGCGAGACAACTCCTACGAGAAGACAAATCGATCAATACTACCAACCCACAGTGAGACAACTCCCACGAGGAGCCAACTCCCTCGTACTACGAAGCCATAGCGAGACAACTCCCACGAGGAGCCAACTCCCTCGGGTCTACGAAACCACTACGAGATAACTCCCACGAGGAGACCACTCGCTCCGTCCTACAACCCTTGCGAGACAAATCCCATGAGGAGCAAACTCGCAAGATCCTACAAATCAAAAAAAGAAGGAAACACAGTCCTCAGTCACGTCTATTCTACTACAATGCTCAACATGTTCAGAGTGTTTAAATGCATCTGGAAAATTCAAAACAACTTCTTCCCCATTTACCCTAAGCATTGAAGATCCTAATTCCCTATCAATCATCGCCTTACCAGTGGCTAAGAATGGAAGACCTAAAATGATTGGTGCTTCATCATCTTCAGGCATTTCAAGTACCACAAAATCAACAGGCAAAATGAATTTATCTACTTTAACTAGCACATCTTCTACAATCCCATCGGGATATTCCAATGAACGATCAGCTAGTTGTAAAGTCATGCGAGTGCGGTTCGGTCTTGGCTGCTCGTGATCTCTTCCTGGCTCTCGATCGTACTCAAAGGCCAGGCGCTCTGGATTTCCTTGATCGTTGGCCATTGGTTCACTTTGTTGGTTGCGCGTGGCCCTTCGTCTACGAAATGTCCTTTCAATCTCGGGATCGTAAGGTATGATTTCCAAATTTCGACGCCTGGGCATAAACAAAGTGATCGGTTAAAATCAAGGTAAAAATCGAAAATAAAACAGGTAAACAGCTAAAGTAATATTCAGATAATTGGTAACACTATCAACAAAGATAAAATCAAATTGGTCCCCGGCAACGGCGCTAAAAACTTGATACGCGTTTTCCTCACGTATAAATTACCGCAAGTATACAAAATCGCATTTTGCAGAACAGTGGCTCCGGATATCAATCCACGGGGACCTTGTAGATTCACATGCTGAGTAGTGTAATTATATTATCGTTATATTATCTAGCCGATAGTAAATATTTGGAATGGTGAGAAACCCTAATTTATAAGCATGCAAGATCGTAAACATGCAAATATAGAATGTACATAAATAAAGTAACGACAACTCAATGCGGGGGGACTTCGATTTAAAAGGGACTTCTAGGGCCAAATCCACCTATGTATAATCAACAACGATCTCCAAATCTGTTATCTAAAATCACATTCCTATTCATTAACCCAGACGCTAATGTACTCTAACCCCCGTCTCCAGTGTAGTTAGAGTCTACCCACAGTTCCGACGTCTCCTTTCAGAACCTGCTATTAAGAGAGCATTTTGGTCAAGTCCTTAAGGGCTACCCGAAGTGCATCACGTCTCCGTTTCCACACCCCGAGCTATGTTTTCCTAACTTCAAACAAAAAATCCTCTCTCGAGTTCATTTCTATGTGATATCAATCCGAGAGCTGATCAAACAATCAGAAGCATTTAATACAGGAAAACATAAACGAAATCAAAACACGACAAATAGATAACAGAAATGACGATCGAAATCAATATGTACAAGGCTTCATTACCCTAGAAGAAAATGTTCTTAGTTCATAACAAACATAATTTCAAAAGAATGTACAAAGGAAATGAAGAACAAAACGTAAATAAATTGCGTAAGAAAAACCCAAGTCGGAACCCCCGTTGATGATTCCCGTGAAGAACTGTCGAAAACCGTAAAAAGTCGAAGAAGAAACGAAGAGTGAGGGCTTGCTCTATTTATAGTAAATTGCAAAGCTTCCTCAAGAAGCTTTGCTTTTGAAAATATATGCCCTCGAAAATTGTGCCAGATCGAGATCCAATAAAGTAAGATCGCGATCTGGCTTCTCTTAAAAACGTGAACCGCCATCCCAGATCGCTATCCAGGAAGTGCGGATCGCGATCTGCCCCAAAATCTCGATGCTATTGGAATTTGCCACCAGATCGCGACCGGACTTTCCTAGATCGCGATTTGGGTCTGAAATTGCTTGCTACCGGAATTTGCATCCAGATCGCGATCCGACTTTCCTGGATCGCGATCTAGGTCTTAATGACCACTTTCTCGGCTTGAAAAATCGGTTTCGCTTCCAAATGGCTTCGACTTGGCAAAAATAGCTAAGAAAACCTAAGGAAATACAACAAGAAACACAATAATATATACAAATAAAGCCAAAACTCGGACGAACGAAGACCAAAACTCGAAGATTTGATAAGAAAAAATCGTGCAAAACGAACACTTATCACACCCTCAAACTTAGATCTTTACTCGTCCCGAGTAAATCAAAACGAAACTATAACAAAAAAAAAAGAATAAAAACAACAATCTAAACTATGCCACTAACGTAGGGAAACACCCACAAAGTTGCCAGACTGGTCAAAGCATTGCAATTAATTCCAAAGATAAAACGAGCTACATAACTTAAAATCTTACAATGGCATACGGCTTAAGGTATTCGACTTTCCTACCGACGCAATTAGTTGTTTCTACACCAAAATGAAAGATAGACTCCAGAATCCGTAACGAAACAATAAACACAATCATCGAGGGTTTTGAGTAGAAATGTGGGTGAAAAGTAAGTTTTGATTCTGAAATTCAAAAACTCGAGTTGGGCATAAGTTGGTCTATTTATTCAATATAAGAAATGAAAACAACAATATTTTTGGTGATTTTCATCACAATTTTTTCTTTTTTCTTTTTTCATTTTTTTCATTCATTTTTTTGAAACCGGCATAATCGTGACTCGTGCAAGGCTCGACACCACTGTGTTATCTGCCTGACCCATGTACCGAACTTTAGTCCAAGAAACCCCCAAGCTCAACAGCTCGAGAGACTTAGGCGACGAGGTGCACCCAATGGGTTAAGCTCGAGTCAGAAAGGCGGGGAAATCAGAGCGTGAATCACAACAATACCACAAATTATTATTTTTCGCTTTTTTTTTTTTTTTTTTTTTTTTTTTTTTTTTTTTTTAACATCGAACATAAAATAAAAACGTAAAGACCATTGATAGAACTTTTAACCAACAACTTGAAATTGTGAATACATAATTCAATTCTAACTCGCCCCCCAAACCTCAGACTATTATACCCCTCTATTAAGTGCGCTCAAGGTTAATCGGAAAGGATTCGAAAGGCCTAGCCACACAAGTTGCAAAAACGCAGTCGGAAGGTACATCGATAATTAGCCGGTTATCCATCATTTCAATTTTAAAATCAACTAGCTCATCTACTAATTCATTAATTGCTTTGCTTCAATAGAATCCTGAAATGCAACTTACACTCAATCCTATATGAAATGCATGCGAGAAACATAACACAATTACGGGAATAAAAATAAAAAAACGAAACTAAATTATATGATATGCATGCAAAAGACCAAATCAAAATAAGATAAATAAAATAAAATAAAATCAAAGTCTAGCAAAGATACATCGTAAACGAAATATCAATCCAACGACTTATCAAAAACGAACAAAATTAAAACAAACAGGCTCAACACATACCACCCTCAAACTCAAACCCTAGCATAGTCCTTATGCTCAAAAGCAGAATAAAAAATAAAAGGGATAGAAAACACAATGTCCCCTAGTTGTCTTGATCGTCCTCGTTGGTTCCTCCCTCCTCTTCCTGTCGTCCCCGCTCATGCTCCTCCCAGACCTGTGCCACCAGTGTAGTGGCTGCCGCTTGTGCTGGTTCGTCGTCGGTGGAGGTTGATGCTCCGTCATATCGAGGCCGTGGTGGGAATGGCCGTGGCTCGACAATGTCATCGGTCCTGCACTGAAGCGCTCCTGCCATGGCCTTCATAATTTTCTTGAACCATCCCACATTTTCTTCCATGACATCCATCCATTTGCCGACATACTCTGGGAGCTGTGGTTCTGCTTCTTGTCTGCCTCTTCTGCCCCTTTGTTTTGGTCGAGTTGCATGAACATCTGAGGGACCTGCATCTGGTAAATCTGCGTCGCCCTCGCCTTGGGGTCCACTCGCAGGCTGGAGCTTGTGGAAGGGAAGATAGGCTGTGGTGCCATGGTAAGCCGGTCATCTACGTATGTGGGGACCCCTGCGCGATCACAAAGTGTAGTGATGAGGGAAGGGAACATCAGACCTAGAGAGGTATCACCTAAGCATCGTCGGATCTCAGTGTGTATTATCGCGCCCACATTCACAGGTGTCCTCTTCATAATGGCATACATCAGTGTAACATGTGGGCATAGGTTTTGGCAGTCGATTTTGTGTGCATGAGCCGGCTACTGACGAAGTACATCCACACCTTCGGTTCTCTTGAAAGTTCCCCCCGACGGAACCAGTGCTCTCCTCGTCTCCACCTCGAACCCCTAGGGCATAGAGTCTGAATCAGTTGCTCATAGGTCGTAGCCATCTTCAGTTGTTGAAACGGCTCGGTCGGGACTTCGGGTATGTGGAAAAAAATGTTGATTGTACCAGCGTCATAGTGCACCTCTTTGTCTCGAAGAACGACCACCGACCCCGCATGAAAACCGGCATTGGCATAGAAAAGCCTCACTAGATTCTCGTTGTAGTCCTCCGGTCTGCTGGCCAAGTACTTCCATTGTCAACGATCAAAGTTTGTTATGATCGATTCTTTCTCCATGCCATAGATATCTAATTCCCTTTCTGGAACAAATGGTCGGCTATGGCGACGTATAAATTCTCTCTTGGCCTCGACGTTCACGTACAAAAATCATCTCCCGGTTCGAGGACTACGTGGTCAAGGATGGTGTGTTGATTAGCACGGGAGCCCTTCTCAAGTTGCACATTTTCGTTGCGTGGGGTTTGTTGCTCTTCCGGCACCTCGGATGGTGGTGGTGTGCTGGAAGTGCCTTCTCGGCCTCCCTTGCCTCGAGAAGTTGTCTTTTTCTTTGGTGGGGCTTTTCCCTTTGCCGGAGCCTTCTCCTTGACATTTGGTTGGGCCTTCTTGGTGGTGTCGCCCGTTTTTAAGAGTTTCTTGGCCGACGACGTCATTTCGTTCGAATTTGTGCGAGATGGAGGGTCGAAAGCTTTTGGAAGTTCGTTCGGGAATTTTGTCGAACACGTGGCGTGCCCAACTTGGTATGCCTTTTGGATTCCACCGGTTGTTCGGTACCTATCCCTCCTACATTAATCACAACACCCCAAGTGAGAATCGACCACTACATACAACAATAGGTAGCGAAAACAACCAACCCAAGTCATTCAAATTTTTATTTTATTCTTCATTTCGAAATTAAGAACAATAGGGCAATTCCTATATCTAAACATTGGTTCACCCACAATTCATGCTTTGAATCCCAACACCAAGTACAAAATCACGTACTAGCATAC
The DNA here is from genome assembly GCF_056151865.1 of Erythranthe guttata. NCBI lineage: Eukaryota > Viridiplantae > Streptophyta > Magnoliopsida > Lamiales > Phrymaceae > Erythranthe > Erythranthe guttata. The sequence goes on along the minus strand of NC_142544.1, from coordinate 6,026,577 downwards.
ACATTTAACAAACAAGGGGAATAATCATGAAATTTGGGGGAAATTCGAAAGAATTGAAGAAAATAAAAAAAATGAGGACTAGATTGAAATTCTTGGAGTAAATGTGCAAATCGTGAATTTGTGATGATCAAGTGTGTGATTGATGTGCTTTCTATGAAAGAAATTGAAGATTTTGAAATTGGGGAGGGGTTAGGGCTTTGAAATAGAAAAGGGAGAATAAGAAAATGAAAAGGGTTTGTGTCTTATGACAGCTGTTTTTCGATCCCAGATTGTGATCCACAATACCCGGATCTCGATCTGGAGTCTTATCTTGCAGCTTCTGGAAAAAGGCCCCTGATCGCGATCCGACATACCTGGATCGCGATCCGGCCCCAAATATTGCAGCTTCTGGAAAAAGGTCCCAGATCGCGATCTGACTTACCTGGATCGCGATCCGGACCCAAAATTCGTGGCTTCTAGAAAAACGTCCCAGATCGCGATCCAGTGACGCTGGATCGCGATCCGGGCCCAAAATTCGCTGCTACTGGAAAAACTTCCCAGATCGCGATCCGACCTCCCTGGATCGCGATCTGGTCCACCTAAAACCTGCCAAAAAGGAAATTTAAATGGGTGAGATAGAGATATTGAACCCTAAAATATAAGAATGCACGAAAATGCTAAAAATAAAAACGAAAACAAGAACAAAAGAAAAATGACAGAGAATGAGCAACAATGGGGTGCCTCCCATTTAGCGCCTGTTTTACTGTCGACGGCTCGACTTCTTTTGGATTTATTGGGAGAAAATTAGTGCGACACGCTCCACTTCCTCGGGAGCACCATTCGGGTAGTAATGCTTAACTCGTTGCCCATTCACTTTGAACGATGGACCGTCTCGTCCTCGTATTTCGATAACTCCTTGTGCGGTTGCGCTCAGGACTACGAATGGTCCTGACCAACGGGACTTGAGCTTTCCCGGAAATAGTCGTAGCTGAGAATTGAATAGCAGGACTTGGTCACCTTCCCGGAACTTTCGCTTTGTAATTCTTTTGTCATGCCACTTTTTCGTCTTTTCTTTGTAAATCTTGGCATTTTCGTAAGCATCATTTCTGAACTCCTCCATTTCGTTGAGTTGAAGCAATCGACGATCGTCGGTAGCTGTTTGATCGAAATTGAGCTTTTTGACTGCCCAATAAGCTCGGTGCTCCAATTCCACTGGCAGGTGGCACGCTTTCCCATACACGAGTTTGTACGGAGACATCCCAATCGGTGTCTTGAATGCGGTTCGATAGGCCCAAAGTGCATCATCGAGCTTAAACGCCCAATCTTTTCGGTTTGTGCTTACGGTCTTCTCCAGAATCTGTTTGATTTCTCGGTTTGACAACTCAGCAAGGCCATTTGTCTGTGGATGATAGGCTAGCGCAATTTTGTTTCGGATCCCCAACTTGTTCGTGAGATTAGTGAGCAGTTTGTTGCAGAAGTGAGATCCTTCATCGCTAATGATCGCTCTAGGTGTCCAAAACCTTGAGAATATGTTCTTATTGAAGAATTTGAAGACCGTAAGAGCATCGTTGGCAGTGGTGGCAATCGCTTCGACCCATTTGGACACGTAGTCCACGGCAAGCAAAATGTATAACTTCCCGTTCGAAGAAGGGAATGGTCCCATGAAGTCTATGCCCCAAACATCGAAAAGCTCCACCTCTTGCATGTTTTTCAAAGGCATTTGGCTTTTGTTGGATAAGTTCCCGGTCCGTTGGCATCGATCACACCGTTTCACGAACTCGTAACTATCTCGGAATAGGGTTGGCCAATAAAAGCCTGACTGCAGAACCTTGGCGGCTGTGCGAGATTCCCCGTGATGCCTGCCACAAGGTGATGAGTGGCAATGTGTGAGAATCTCACGTACTTCTGTTTCCGGAACACATCTTCGGATGACACGATCGGGGCCGGTTCTGAAAAAGCAACGGCTTGTCCCATAGATAGAAAAGACTGTTGTGAAGGAATTTTTTCTTTTGGTGATAAGATAGATCGTCAGGAATGATTCCACTGGCCAAGAAGTTGGCCACATCAGCATACCACGGAGTGTGAGTACTAATGGCGAGCAGTTGCTCGTCTGGGAATGATTCCTGAATATTTCCTTTGGCTGGAACTTCTTCTAGTATGAGTCTGGAAAGATGATCTGCTACCACATTCTCGCTCCCCTTTTTGTCTCTGATTTCCAAGTCGAACTCCTGGAGTAGGAGTACCCATCTGATGAGTCGGGGCTTGGCGTCCTTTTTTGCGAACAAGTATCGAATAGCTGCGTGGTCGGTGTAAATGATCACCTGAGACCCCAAAATATACGGTCTGAACTTGTCAACGGCATAAACGACAGCAAGCATTTCCTTTTCGGTCGTTGAATAGTTCTTCTGTGCCTGGTCAAGTGTACGACTCGAATAGTAGATGGCTTTGAAGATTTTTTCCCTCCTCTGTCCCAATACTGCACCTACAGCATAGTCGCTCGCATCGCACATGATCTCGAATGGATCCTCCCATGTGGGAGTAATCATAATCGGTGATTGGGTTAGCTTCTCCTTGAGAAACATGAAAGCCTGCAAACAAGCAGAATCAAAATCAAAGATGACTTCCTTCTCAAGAAAATGACATAATGGTTGTACTATTTTCGAAAAATCTTTAATGAATCTACGGTAAAACCCAGCATGCCCTAAAAAATTTCTAACCCCCTTGACCTCCCTCGGTGGAGGCAATTTTTCAATTGTTTCGATTTTTGCCCTATCCACCTCAAGACCCTTTTTCGAGACCTTGTGACCTAGAACAATACCTTCACGAACCATAAAATGACATTTTTCCCAATTTAAAACAAGGTTCGTGTCTGTACATCTTTTCAAAACAAGTTCTAGATTGTGCACACAATGATCGAAAGACGATCCAAACACAGAAAAATCATCCATAAACACCTCAATAAATTCTTCTACCATATTGTGAAAAATAGACATCATACATCATTGAAAGGTAGCAGGCGCATTACACAAACCGAAAGGCATCCTACGAAATGCAAAAGTACCGTAGGGGCAAGTAAAAGTAGTTTTCTCTTGATCTTCCGGGGCGATTGAAATTTGATTGTACCCCGAATAACCATCAAGAAAACAGTAATACTCGAAACCTCCAAGTCTGTCTAGCATTTGATCAATAAAGGGGAGGGGGAAATGGTCTTTTCTAGTGGCTGCATTCAATAATCGGTAATCGAAACACACACGCCACCCAGTGACTGTCCTAGACGGAATAAGTTCATTTTTATCATTCACAATAACCGTCATCCCACCCCGTTTTGGCACAACCTGCACCAGACTGACCCACGGACTGTCAGAAATTGCATAAATCATACCAGCGCCCAATAGTTTTAAGACTTCTTTTTTTGACTACCTCTTTCATTGACGGGTTTAACCGCCTCTAAGGTTGGACTCTCGGTTTATAGACGTCTTACATTAGAATTTTGTGTTGAACAATAGACGGGCTAATTCTCTTAATATCCTCAATAGACCAACCTATAGCCGACCTAAATTCTCTAAGGACCTCTAGCAGTGTGTTTGTTTCGGCCTCGCTCAAACTAGAAGAAATAATCACCGGATAGGTCGTGTCTGCTCCAAGAAAAGCATAACAAAGATAATTCCGTAATTGTTTCTATTCCAGCACGGGGGCCGTTTTCACACTAACTTGTATCTCGGGGACGATTCCTACCTCGTCTACGCCTATAATCTCGGCACACTCAATAAACAACACACAATCAAGCACATAATTTTCAATAGGAGTTTCAGGGGAGGCAGAATGCAAATCAATAGAGTTAACAATGCAGTGCTCAACAGAATCACATAATTCATACAAATCAAAAAAGAAGGAAACACAGTCCTCGGTCTCGTCTATTCTACTGCAATGCTCAACATGCTCAGAGTGTTTAAATGCATCTGTCAAATTAAAAACAACTTCTTCCCCATTTACCCTAAGCATTTAAGATCTTAATTCCATATCAATCATCGCCTTACCATAATCTTCAGACATTTCAAGTACCACAAAATCAACAGGCAAAATGAATTTATCTACTTCAACTAGCACATCTTCTACAATCCCATCGGGATATTTCAATGAACGATCAGCTAGTTGTAAAGTCATGCGAGTGCGGTTCAAATTTCCTAAGCCCAGTTTTAGAAACCCAGACATAGGCATCAAATTAATACTTGCCCCTAAATCACATAAAGCTTTATCGAAAGAAGAATTTCCAATAATACAAGGAATAGTGTAACTCCCTGGATCTTTCATTTTCGGTGGTAGATTCGACTGAAGAATGGCACTGCAAGTTGCCGTGAGTGTCACTGGTATGTCTTCTTCGATCCGAATTTTCTTGGATAGGACTTCATTCATGAACTTGGTGTAGTTGGGCATTACCTCCAAGGCTTCTGCAAAAGGGATGTTGATTCGAATCTGTTTGATCTTTTCAATGAACTTCTTCAATTGATCCTTGAACTTCTTCTTCTTCTGTCTTTCTGGAAAAGGAATAGGAGTTATCATAAGAGGAGGATTATCAGGAAAAGAAATGCTATTGGGCTTACTAGCCTTTTTTGTACTACTCCCTGAAATGGTGATTTCCGGCTCGACCGGGGTCGGTTGTACAGCTTGCTTTGGTGACTCGTCTGTCGGTCATTTGCAAACCACTTCGGGTGGTTATGGCTTGACAACTCTCTTTTGGATTGACTTTGGTATTGCTCGGAAATCCACCCTTGGCCATCGTGGACATGGATTGGGAGATTTGCCCTATTTGCTTTTCCATGTTCTTCATTGTTTATTTCAGGCCCTCCATTTCCTGTTCTTGTCGGTGAAGACGCTCGTCATACGTTGGTCCTCGTTGCGCTCTTTGATGGTCGAAATCGGAAGGTGGTTGTAGAGCATTCTTTGGATTAGCGTAGGAGAAGTTCTCGTGATTCCGAATTCCCGGGTGGTAATGAGTAGGGTTTTGGTTCTGATTGTTGGTTCCCCGTAAATTGTTGAAATGGTGGTTCATAAAGTGTGCCTGCTCCCAATCGTTGTTTGTGGCTTGCGAAGTACTTGCTGCTTCTACTCGTTCGGTTTGTGGCCCTCGAACTGATAATTGGGCGACCTGATTTGATAGGGTCGCTAATTGTGCTGAAACCGCGGCTAAAGGATCAAGTTGGTGGACTCCGGCCACCTTTTGTACACCACTTTGTTCGGACGGCCAATGGTAAGCATTATCACACATTTGCTCGACAATATCTCGAGCGTCTGTGGAAGTCTTGTTTTGCAATGATCCACCTGAGGCAGCACGACTAAAGATCGGGCTGGTTGATCGAGCCCATCGTAGAATAACTCCATTTGATCCTACGGGTCGAATCCGTGTTGAGGGCATTGTCGTAATAAGTCCGTGAATCTCTCCCAAGATTCGTGCATCGGCTCTTGCCTCATCTGTCAGAAGTTGCCTACATCTCTTCGTAGTTGTGCGGTCTTCGAGGGTGGAAAGAATCGTGCCAGAAAGGCTTGTGATAACTCTTCCCAACAGGTGAGTGATCCTGGATTAAGACTCAGAAGCCAATTCTTCGCTTTGTCTCTGACTGAAAATGAGAATAGCTTTAACCGAATGGCATCATCAGAAACACCGTTAACTTTGATCGTGTCACAAATCTCCAAGAAATTGGCAAGATGGAGATTTGGATCCGCAGTGGCTGCTCCGGAGAATTGGTTCGCCATGACCATGTTGATTAGCCCCATCTTCAGCTCGAAGTTGTTTGCGGCTATCGTCGGTTTCCTGATTCCCGAATAGTTCTCATTCACAGCAGAAGTTCAGTATTCTCGCATTGTTCGCTCGGGTGGTAGGTTCGGTCTTGGTTGCTAGTGATCTCTTCCTGGCTCTCGATCGTACTCAAAGGCCAGGTGCTCTGGATTTCCTTGATCGTTGGCCATTGGTTCACTTCGTTGGTTGCGCGTGGCCCTTCGTCTACGAAATGTCCTTTCAATCTCGGGATCGTAAGGTATGATTTCCAAATTTTGACGCATGGGCATAAACAAAGTGATCGGTTAAAATCAAGGTAAAAATCGAAAATAAAACAGGTAAATAGCTAAAGTAATAATCAGATAATCGGTAACACTATCAACAAAGATAAAATCAAATTGGTCCCCGGCAACGGCGCCACAAACTTGATACGCCTTTTCTTCACGTATAAATTACCGTAAGAATACAGTATCGTATTTTGCAGAACAGTGGTTCCGGATATCAATCCACGGGGACCTTGTAGATTCACATGCTGAGTAGTGTAATTATATTATCGTTATATTATCTAGCCGATCGTAAATATTTGGAATGGTCAGAAACCCTAATTTATAAGCATGCAAGATCGTAAACATGCAAATATAGAATGTACGTAAATAAAGTAACGACAACTCAATGCGGGGGGACTTCAATTTAAAAGGGACTTCTAGGGCCAAATCCACCTATGTATAATCAACAACGATCTACAAATCTGTTATCTAAAATCACATTCCTATTCGTTAACCCAGACGCTAATGTACTCTAACCCCGTCTCCAGTGTAGTTAGAGTCTACCCACAGGTCCGACGTCTCCGTTCAGAACCTGCTATTAAGAGAGCATTGAGTTCAAGTCCTTAAGGGCTACCCCAAGTGCATCACGTCTCCGTTTCCACACCCCGAGCTATGTTTTCCTAACTTCAAACAAAAAATCCTCTCTCTAGTTCATTTCTATGTAATATCAATCCGAGAGCTGATCAAACAATCAGAAGCATTTAATACACGAAAACATAAACGAAATCAAAACACGACAAATAGATAACAGAAGTGACGATCAAAATCAATATATACAAGGCTTCATTACCCTAGAAAAAAATGTTCTTAGTTCATAACAAACATAATGTCAAAAGAATGTACAAAGGAAATGAAGAACAAAACGTAAAGAAATTGCGTAAGAAAAACCCAAGTCGGAACCCCCGTTGATGATTCCCGTGAAGAACTGTCGAAAACCGTAAAAACTTGAAGAAGAAACCAAGAGTGAGGGTTTGCTTCTATTTATAGTAAATTGCAAAGCTTCCTTAAAAAGCTTTGCTTTTGAAAATATCTGCCCTCGAAAATCGTGCCAGATCGCGATCCAATAAAGTAAGATCGCGATCTGGCTTCTCGTAAAAACGTGAACTGCCATCCCATATCGCGATCCAGGAAGTGCGGATCGCGATCTGCCCCAAAATCTCGATGCTACTGGAATTTGCCACCAGATCGCGATCCAACTTTCATGGATCGCGATCTGGGTCTGAAATTGCTTGCTACTGGAATTTGCATCGAGATCGCGATCCAACTTTCCTGGATCGCGATCTGGGTCTTAATGACCACTTTCTCGGCTTGAAAAATCGGTTTCGCTTTCAAATGGCTTCGACTTGGCAAAAATTGCTAACAAAACCTAAAAAAGGAAATAAAACAAGAAACGCAATAATATATACAAATAAAGCCGATACTCGGACAAACGAAGACCAAAACTCGAAGATTTGATAAGCTAAAATCGTGCAAAACGAACACTTATCAAACTCCCACGAGAAGCTAACTCGCTCGGTACTACGAACCCGCAGCGAGACAACTCCCACGAGGAGCCAACTCGCTCGGTACCACAACCCGCAGCGAGACAACTCCCACGAGGAGCCAACTCGCTCGGCACTACAAATCCGTTGCAAGGCAACTCCCACATGCAGCCACCTCGCTCGATAATAAGACTCGCTGCGAGATAACTCCCACGATGAGACAACTCGTTCTGAGCGACCTCAATCCGCACGCTCCTCAGTCGCGCGTGATCCAATGCTCCTACAACTTCGCTGCAAGATAACTCTCTCGAGGAGACAACTCGCTCGCAATTCACTACACAATCGCAAGCACGAGTTAGCACGATTACAACCTTAGAAACACTTAGAGATATTATGGGAATCTATATAGCCTGGCCAGCTTGATTACTCAAATTTCTCTACTTGCTTTCGACGGGTCCTTCATTAAACCGTGGTCACGGTCCAAACATACTTACAACCTACGAGGTCTAACAAGGGGCACGATCCCCATAAAAAAATCTTGAGAGCTTGATCCCCTCCTCAAGTGCATCATGCACAAGGCTATATGTAAACACAAACGAGCAACGCGTCGAAACATTGACAATGTCAATAAATAACAACTCGCACGAGGAGATTACTTGATCCGTGCTACTACATTATCGCAAGACAACTTCCACAAGGAGATAACTCGATCAACTCTATTACCCCGAAACGAGACAAATCCCACGAGGAGATTATTCGCTACTACATCGTCGTGGGACAACACCGACGACTCAAGTAACTTACATCGCGACAACTTGGTCGCGCTACGCGCCAACGCGCCTTCACGCCTCTACGACACACGCTCCAACGCGTTTTCACACACCATCAGGCCATATGCCAAAGAGCGGCCACTACAATTTTTACTCTCGACACGACCGAGAACCCATTTCGACATGGCCCCCACATCGACTCGAGAGTGGGGGGCTTAATGATATGCCTAATTGGGCGAACCCAATGGGCCTACAATTTCTTTATCTAATGGGCCACGAACCCAATATTTAAGACCACTATCACCGAGGCCCAATCACCTTCAAGTAAGTTTTGGGCCCGACAATCTCAACTAAGCTATAAATAAAGGTTTGAACTCATTCCTTAAGGTACGTCATATTATCTGAGTAATACTACCCATTGTATTCTCTGGACCATTTATACTATCACCACGTCTGACTTGAGCGTCGGAGGGGTTTCCACCGGATCAACCCCCGACCCAGTTTACGTGTTCTTGTTAGAGTAGGTGACCAACAAGCCAACATGTGGCTGTGGTCTTTCGTATTTATTATTGTAATAAACGAACCTTTATTCGTATTAATGATAAAACACCTTGGCATTCTATATCTCTGTCCCTTTGTCACAAGCATAGATATAGTCCTTACAGTTATTACAAGTACTAGTAATTGATCGTTAGGATCGTGAGATATTTACTCAAGTATTATAACTGTTAAACGTGTTCCTAGTCGAAGGGTTACGCCACTAATGAGGATATCGGCCTTTCCCATTAAGACTAGCACTTAGTGTATGTGTACTGCATCTCATCAGTAAACGGTATTGTGATATCGGCATGCATAAGTGCGTGCTCGTAAGTTGACGAGTTCACTGAACTCCCTCACCCTAGAAATCTCTAAGTGGTTCCCAATAATCGAGTAGAGATATCTATGGTATAGTTGTACACCATTAGTCCTTATGACCTAGACATCACCGTGACTTCACTAGAGGACCAGCTGTATCGTGACCTGTCCCTGAGTTCCACCGAGGACCATCCCAAGGGCCAGTGTTCGTGCAGTCCGAAATCTAGTGGGAGGTCTGTGCATTGTAGTCGGGGATTCGATCGCTAGAATAGTCTTGGATGTCCTGTGTGTTCTGAAAGTTTGTAATCATTCTAAGTCTCTGGCCAGAGCTGACTAAGTGATGATTAGAGGATTCGATTCTTTAAGTCATGCACGTGACGATTACATTACTTAGAACGATCGCACCGTCATCGAACATATAAAGAGGTCTCGATGAACCAATGCCTCTAGTTCGATCGGGACATATGTATCGAAGGGACCGTACTGTACGTTAACTATATCTGAAGGTTCTTGCAGGCACTTCATTTGTATCTAGGGAATCATGACGCGTAGTTGCTAGACGCCAATCTTGATTCGTTGGGTGATTAAGGTGAAACGAGTTTCATCTTAATCGTAACTCTAAGGGGACGAGTTTTGACCACAAAGGGTTGTGGGCCCACGGCTAGCTTACACCTGAACCATCGAGGGTCACACTGCTCGTGTACATGAGATCTTTGAATAAACGGTCAGAGATAAAATAGTTTATCTTTGCATGATTGGAAGTCAATATGATTGAGTCCAACATTCGTAATTTGGAATTATGAATGAGAATAAGAAAAGGAAAAGAATAGGCGAACGTATTAGTGAACTTTCTAAATCGGGAAGTTTCCAAATTTAGAAAGTGCACTGAACTAGGGTTTCCACTTTTGGAAAGTTGGAAAATGAGAGTTGGCACTCGTAATGACGAGGATATTATAATGATTCCGAAAATGTAATTGTTGCAATTTTCCGATCATCGAATTGAGAGAGACGAGCAAGTAAAGGAACTAACGAGCTTAAGCTGTTGGGCCCGGTCCAACTTAAGCCCGTTAGGGTTTTATGCAAGGGACTATAAATACTTGATATATAGGCCTTGCACAAAAAAAAAAGAAGACCTAACCCTAACCCTAGCCGCTCGTACCCTCTCTCTCTCGGCCCTCTCTCCTCGGCCACCGCGCCGCCGTCGCCGGAGCTTCACCGGAATCGGCCATTCATTGGCCGATTGTTTCGGTATTGTTTTTCCTTCTCTTTTTCTTCCGTTTTTCTAACTATTACGTGTCTAGTGCCACGTGTTTAGTAGATCGAAGTATACGAGGTGAAATCCGAGAGGAGGAAGACTGTAGATCGAAGAATCGAGGAGCAACGCACGAGCCGAAGCTGCACGCTGCCCCACGCGCCGCCCCGGAAGACCGCGCGTGAAATTCACGCGCCGCCGTGAGCCGCCTCACCGCCGCTGCTGCTGCACCGCTGCTGCCCCGATTGTACGGATTGGTTTCCGTAGCAATCTCGACTTGCTAAGCCCTCCTACCTCACGCTACAAGAGGTAAACACACGAAACCCTAGTTTCGATTTATTTATGTTTAAACTATGAACTCGTGTTTGCTATCGTATGATTTTATGTGATTATGTGTAATCGATTTAATCTTTGCAAGCATGTTAATTGGTTTAAACGCGAGCATGTTAATTGATTTAAATTCGGTTAAATTATTAAGCATGTATGTTGTTTTTAATTTCGCTGGAAGCGCAAAGGTACGCAATTAATTGATTTAATTTGTCGGGCATGTACTTGTGTGTTTTAAAGTCGTTTAAATCACATTAAATATTTTGTTATCCGCTGCGTACACGTGCCCGTTACCCAACAGTGGTATCAGAGCTCGTTGCGTAATTAATTGCGTTGTATAATATGCTATGATTTTATGCATCTTCGATTTATTAAAGTAGTGATTGTTGTATTATGTAATTGGGAGTTTTCGTAAGTTTAAAATATTTTTGAAATATTGTTTAGAATTTTTCCAGCTTTAAAATTGTTTAAAATTGGAAAATCGGATCTGAAATTGTTTTTAAAACATCGATTTTTAATTGTTCGGATCGAACCGGTCGAACCGGCCGGTTCGATGGTTGTGTGCGATTTAGTTGACCGAATCCACGTGGATTCGGGTCGGTCAGGCCGGTTCCCGGTCCGACTGACCCGGCCCACTGATTTGGGTCAGCTGGACCGGACAGAACCGGACCGCTTCGGTTCAAACCGGTCAGACCGGTTGGGCCGAACCGGTTCACTGAAAAAAAAAAAAAAAATTCAGATTTCTAAAATTAAACTTAAAACAAATTGATTTTAATTTTTGGAAAATTATTTTCAATTAATCCCAATTAGATAATTGGATCAACAATCATCTATTTTAGTAAATAGGTGTTAGATTAATTAATTAATTTAAATTGTTAAATTGATTTCAATTAATAGAACACATATATAATATTGATTATAGTTCAACTTAATTAATAGTACCTCAACATTATTTGAATGATTTATGCTAGTTGAGGTTCTATAATTATTTTGAAAAACCCGATAATTAATTATTGTAATTAATTATGAAATTAGGTCGTATGTTCCTCTTAGGACAATATGCGTTTCCATATACCTTTAGAGAACATAGATGTAGGAATCACATAGACCAATCCAAACCTTCTGATGAGATAAAACATTATAATAAAAATCCCTCATTCTTAATTTTAATTAAGAATCATTTCAAGCTATAAAGAAAAACCCAATCTGTTGAGTTATTTCTTTCCTTCTGCCAACGGTTGGATTATGTGTAGCCCTTTGCTGTAGTGCAGTAAGCCGTGTTAGCGGGGAGTGCTATGGTAGAGTAAGCTGTAATTCAATTGACATATTGATGAAGGTAGCCATAGAAAAGGGTTATGTTGGATTAACGTGGTCGGCTAGATTAACTAGGGACTGCATTAGTTTGGCATAATCAAGTTCTATTAGCATCTTTGATTGGTAGGTTAGACTTGACACACGACGATTTTGATATTCGCGAGATTAACTTAGGTCATTATCAAGTGTGAGGAAAATTAATTTAGGGTCATATTGTGGATACGATTGATTGTGATCTACCTTTGGGCAAATATAATCGGGCTAGATTAACTACGGGTTATATTTGTCTATTGGACCTAAAGCCCATTAAGAAAAATCAGTTTTCTCGTTTGTCTACTAGAGGGAAGTGGAACTCGATAAAATTAGTGGGAGAACAATTAAATAACATAAGTCCAAACATTTAATTGTAACAATCATTTAACGCGAATCTCTAATAATCCTCTTCTCTATATGTCTCAGAAAATCATGTCTAAGAATCCCATAATGTCAATCCTCGACAAAAAACTCAATGGCCCTAATTACCTAGATTGGTTGCGTAGTCTTAAGCTTGTGCTAACTGTTGAGGGGCGTCTCTATGTTTTGAACGAGAGACTTCCCGCCACTATACCTGCCACAGCGACTGATGCTGAAAAGGAAACTTATGAAGTTTGGAAGAAAGATGACACTCATGCTAGGTGCTATATGATAGCCGCCATGGAGCCCGCGCTTGCGAGGAAATATGAGTCTCACATGCATGCTTTCGATATAAAGGCTCATCTCGATAGCATGTATAGTGAGAATATTAGGGCATCGAGGTACATTGCTACAAAGGAGTTGATCACAACGAGACTGCGCGAAGGGACTTCGGTCCACGAGCACTGTCTCAAAATGATCACCCTCCTTGAAAAGCTAGTGAATCTCGATGTCACCCTCCCTGCCGAGCTCTCGTTGGATTTGATCCTGTTGTCTCTTCCTAGTTCCTATGAATCGTTCATAGTGAACTTCAACATGAACAAACTAGATCCTCCCTTGGATGAGTTAATGAACATGTTGGTCAGCTTCGAGTCCACCATTAAAAAACAGAAGTCTGTTCTCATTGCTGCTACTTCAGGAAAGAAGAGTTCTTTCCAAAAGAAGAGAAATGAAAGAGTTCCCTTTCCAAACAGCAAGTTCGAAGTGGGTGAAGGTAGTGGGGGCCCCTAAGGCGAAATTCAGCAAAACGTAAGGAGATAGGTCAAAACCCCGCACAACTTTGGCACTCTAGACTAGGTCATGTCTCTTTAAGAAGGATGAACGATTTTGTCAGTGAAGGATTGTTCTCTTTGGAGGACGTGAAATCACTACAAACTTGTGAATCTTGCCTTAAAGGGAAAATGACCAAGTCACCCTACTAAAGGGAAAACGGAACGAGCCGAGGGTCTTTTGGATTTGATCCATACAGACGTATGTGGTCCACTAAGTGTTAGTGCGAAGGGTGGATATAACTACTTCGCTACCTTTACCGACGATTATTCTAGGTATGGGTATGTGTACTTGATGAAGTACAAGTCTGAAACATTTGAAAAGTTCAAGGATTTTAGACACGAAGTGGAAAAGCAACTCGGACGAAGTATTAAGAAACTACGATCCGATCGTGGTGGAGAATACTTGAGCATCGAGTTCATTGACTATCTAAAAGAGAATGGGATACAATCCCAATGGACTCCACCGGGAACTCCTCAACTTAATGGGGTCTCCGAACGTCGGAATCGAACTTTATTAGATATGGTTCGATCAATGATGGGGTTCACAAACTTACCGGCATACTTATGGGGTCATGCACTTCGTACTGCCGCGTATTTGCTGAATAGAGTTAACACCAAAGCAGTTAAATCCACACCTTATGAACTTTGGCATTCCCGGAAACCCAATTACAAACATATTAGGATATGGGGTTGTCCCGCTTATGTGAAGCGATTAGTGGGAGATAAGTTGGATAGTAAATCCGACTTGTGCTATTTTGTGGGGTATCCCGAAGACTCGATGGGATACGAGTTCTACTATGTCAAAGAAGCAAAGACGTTTGTTTCGAGAAATGCCACCTTTTTGGAAAGGGAGTTTCTATCCGATAGAAAGGGCAGCATGATAGAACTTGAAGTAGTTCAAGAACCACAAAGTGAAGTTCAAACGCAAGAACAAGTAAGCGAACCAATACAACAAACCACTGATATACCTCCTGAACCTACGGTACGTAGATCCGAAAGAGTTCGGAAAATGCCGGATAGGTTATTCCTCCTCGAAAATGATGAAGATCATGTTGATCTTGGACGAGATCCAAGAACATACAATGAGGCCGTATCGGATGCGGACATGGGACATTGGCTAACTGCCATGAAATCCGAAATGGACTCCATGTACTCCAACAAGGTATGGACCTTGGTAGATCCACCCAAAGGAATTGTTCCTATAGGCTGCAAGTGGATCTATAAGAAGAAAATTGGAGTTGATGGAAAGGTGTCGACCTATAAAGCTAGATTGGTAGCAAAAGGTTACACTCAAAGGCAAGGCGTTGACTATGAGGAAACCTTTTCGCCAGTCGCGATGCTGAAGTCCATTAGGATTTTGCTGGCCATAGCTGCGTGGTACGACTACGAGATATGGCAAATGGATGTGAAGACCGCCTTCCTTAATGGAGACATTGAGGAAGAAATTTACATGGCGCAGCCGGAAGGCTTCATATCTTCTGGAAGTGAGCAAAAGGTTTGCAAGCTCCAGCGGTCCATTTATGGATTGAAGCAAGCATCCCGTAGTTGGAACATTAGGTTAGACTCAACTATCAAAGAGTTTGATTTTGAGAAGAATCCGGAGGAACCTTGTGTATACAAGAAGGTTAGTGGGAGGGCAGTGATATTTTTAGTGCTTTACGTTGATGACATTCTACTCATTGGGAATGACGTAGGAATGCTGCAACAAACGAAAGCATGGTTGTCCACACGTTTCTCAATGAAGGATTTGGGAGAAGCATCTTACGTATTGGGAATACGCATCTATAGAGATAGAGCAAGGAAGATGCTTGGCTTATCCCAAAGCCTGTACATAGACACCGTTATGAAATGGTTTAGCATGGAAGAATCCAAGAAGGGATTCTTGCCAATGTCCCATGGGGTTCGTCTCTCGAAATCTATGTGTCCCCAAACACCTAGTGAAATCGAGGAGATGAAAAGGACGCCCTATGCTTCTTCCATAGGAAGCATAATGTATGGCATGCTATGTACGAGACCCGATATTGCGTATGCTGTGAATGTCACAAGCAGATATCAGTCTAACCCCGGCCCGGCTCACTGGAAAGCCGTGAAAGATATCCTCAAGTACTTGCGAAGGACTAAGGATATGTTTTTGGTCTATGGGGGTGCCGAGTTGAAATTAGAGGGTTTTACCGACTCTAGTTTTCAATCGGACGTGGACGACTCAAAGTCGAATTCTGGATTTATATTCATGCTTAATGGTGGTGCCGTGTGTTGGAAGAGTTCCAAGCAAAACACGACGGCCGATTCCACTACCGAAGCGGAATACATTGCAGCGTTCGAAGGTGCAAAAGATGGGAGTTGGATAAGGAAGTTCATCCAAGAGTTGGGTGTCATTCCTAATGCTAGTGATCCGGTACCGTTGTACTGTGATAACACCGGAGCCTTGGCGCAAGCTAAGGAGCCGAGATCTCATCAGAAGTCAAAGCATATTCTGAGAAAGTATCATGTGATCCAAGAGATCATTGATGGAGGTGAAGTTAAAGTAGAACGAGTCACCTCGGAAGAGAACGTTGCAGACCCCTTCACGAAGCCTTTACCGAGATCGGTCCATGAGAAACATCGAGAGTCGATGGGATTGCGATTTATGGGTAGTTGGCTTTAGGTCAAGTGGGAGATTGTTAGAGTAGGTGACCAACAAGCCAACATGTGGCTCTGGTCTTTCGTATTTATCATTGTAATAAACGAACCTTTATTCGTATTAATGATAAAACACCTTGGCATTCTATATCTTTGTCCCTTTGTCACAAGCATAGATATAGTCCTTACAGTTATTACAAGTACTAGTAATTGATCGTTAGGATCGTGAGATATTTACTCAAGTATTATAACTGTTAAACGTGTTCCTAGTCGAAGGGTTACGCCACTAATGAGGATATCGGCCTTTCCCATTAAGACTAGCACTTAGTGTATGTGTACTGCATCTCATCAGTAAACGGTATTGTGATATCGGCATGCATAAGTGCGTGCTCGTAAGTTGACGAGTTCACTGAACTCCCTCACCCTAGAAATCTCTAAGTGGTTCCCAATAATCGAGTAGAGATATCTATGGTATAGTTGTACACCATTAGTCCTTATGACCTAGACATCACCGTGACTTCACTAGAGGACCAGCTGTATCGTGACCTGTCCCTGAGTTCCACCGAGGACCATCCCAAGGGCCAGTGTTCGTGCAGTCCGAAATCTAGTGGGAGGTCTGTGCATTGTAGTCGGGGATTCGATCGCTAGAATAGTCTTGGATGTCCTGTGTGTTCTGAAAGTTTGTAATCATTCTAAGTCTCTGGCCAGAGCTGACTAAGTGATGATTAGAGGATTCGATTCTTTAAGTCATGCACGTGACGATTACAATACTTAGAACGATCGCACCGTCATCGAACATATAAAGAGGTCTCGATGAACCAATGCCTCTAGTTCGATCGGGACATATGTATCGAAGGGACCGTACTGTACGTTAACTATATCTGAAGGTTCTTGCAGGCACTTCATTTGTATCTAGGGAATCATGACGCGTAGTTGCTAGACGCCAATCTTGATTCGTTGGGTGATTAAGGTGAAACGAGTTTCATCTTAATCGTAACTCTAAGGGGACGAGTTTTGACCACAAAGGGTTGTGGGCCCACGGCTAGCTTACACCTGAACCATCGAGGGTCACACTGCTCGTGTACATGAGATCTTTGAATAAACGGTCAGAGATAAAATAGTTTATCTTTGCATGATTGGAAGTCAATATGATTGAGTCCAACATTCGTAATTTGGAATTATGAATGAGAATAAGAAAAGGAAAAGAATAGGCGAACGTATTAGTGAACTTTCTAAATCGGGAAGTTTCCAAATTTAGAAAGTGCACTGAACTAGGGTTTCCACTTTTGGAAAGTTGGAAAATGAGAGTTGGCACTCGTAATGACGAGGATATTATAATGATTCCGAAAATGTAATTGTTGCAATTTTCCGATCATCGAATTGAGAGAGACGAGCAAGTAAAGGAACTAACGAGCTTAAGCTGTTGGGCCCGGTCCAACTTAAGCCCGTTAGGGTTTTATGCAAGGGACTATAAATACTTGATTTATAGGCCTTGCACAAAAAAAAAAAAGACCTAACCCTAACCCTAGCCGCTCGTACCGTCTCTCTCTCGGCCCTCTCTCCTCGGCCACCGCGCCGCTGTCGCCGGAGCTTCACCGGAATCGGCCATTCATTGGCCGATTGTTTCGGTATTGTTTTTCCTTCTCTTTTTCTTCCGTTTTTCTAACTATTACGTGTCTAGTGCCACGTGTTTAGTAGATCGAAGTATACGAGGTGAAATCCGAGAGGAGGAAGACTGTAGATCGAAGAATCGAGGAGCAACGCACGAGCCGAAGCTGCACGTTGCCCCACGCGCCGCCCCGGAAGACCGCGCGTGAAATTCACGCGCCGCCGTGAGCCGCCTCACCGCCGCTGCTGCTGCACCGCTGCTGCCCCGATTGTACGGATTGGTTTCCGTAGCAATCTCGACTTGCTAAGCCCTCCTACCTCACGCTACAAGAGGTAAACACACGAAACCCTAGTTTCGATTTATTTATGTTTAAACTACGAACTCATGTTTGCCATCGTATGATTTTATGTGATTATGTGTAATCGATTTAATCTTTGCAAGCATGTTAATTGGTTTAAACGCGAGCATGTTAATTGATTTAAATTCGGTTAAATTATTAAGCATGTATGTTGTTTTTAATTTCGCTGGAAGCGCAAAGGTACGCAATTAATTGATTTAATTTGTCGGGCATGTACTTGTGTGTTTTAAAGTCGTTTAAATCACATTAAATTTTTTGTTTTCCGCTGCGTACACGTGCCCGTTACCCAACAGTTTTATGATCGTAAGTATCTCAAGGTCATCAAGCTCGTGAGCCATTGATCCACTTTGCTCTCCCAGCTCATCCTACTTCAACTCTCAAAGGTGATCTTTCTCTAGCATGATCAGCTTTCTAATGAATTCATAAAATAGAATATGCGCCCATCGATGAAAGTATTACAAAATATATGAGATAAAACTTAAATGATGAATTATTATTGACATTTCTATATGGGAAAATGGCAAATAGCCTATGACAAGGGACTTAAATGCACATAAGTCCAGACAAAAAACAGTCTTGCAAATAAACCCATTCCCACGTATTTTGTCTAAAATACCCTCCATAATATAATTTTCATCAATTTCACTCCAACTTCATCAATATTGGACATTGACCCCGGATTTGGACAAATATATCACATTAACCCTATATTTCATATTTTTTTGGGTAAATAGCATTAAACCACCTAAACTTTTTAAGGTTTTGCGGATCACTACCTGAAAAAAAAATTGTTTTGGACAAATTGACATGAACTCAGTTAATTGTGCAACTTTGAACTTTTTTGCCCGTTTCCATGTTAAAATGACGGGTTCTCAACCCATGTGCGTTGCACATGACGAATCCAAGGCTATTGATCTCTTTTCCATTCTTAAGATGGAATAAATGCTAAAAAAATTTTTAAGTTATTTTTATTTTTATTTTTTGAAATGGAATAAATGTTAATAGTATAGCTAATAAAAAAAAAAAAAAACGTCTTCATCTTGTTCCCACCTCAGCCCTGGATTTTGAGAACCCATGGCCCGAAAACTCCGAACAAACCACCGACATAAGTACTTTCTCGCCTTTGATGTTCCAAGGATGACAGCTACCGCCGCACTAATCTCTCACCACCCACCGCCCACCGGCGCACATTCGATCTCACCGCCCAGCGCTGCACACCTCCACCGCGGCATGGGGCGGCCTCTATTGTGAGAAGATCATCTAATCCTCCATTTGTTGGAAGAAGATGTAGTCGATTCGAAGGAAGAAATCAATAGAAAGTTGTGTTCATATAACCTGAATTGGGGAAAGGAGGAAATTAACCGAACATTTTTGACCTAATTTTAGTTCCAATTTCAGTCAATCAAAATGAGCTTGTACTAAAATTTTTTTTGTTCAAAATACAAACTTTAGAATGTATTGTGTCCGTTTGTCGAAAAAATTTGCTCGGAGTTGTAGGCGGCGGATCTGAAGAAGATGTGGTGGTGGTGGTGAGCTTGGTGGTTGTGCAACAGGCCGGAGCTGGGTTGTGGGGGCGGATCTGAAGAAGAGATGTGGCGGTGGTGGTGAGTTTGGTGGTTGTGCAAGAGGGAGGCGCTGGCTCCTGGTGGGGAGCGGCGGACGGCTGCAACATAGGAGATAAATGGTTGATAAAAGTTGTGAGTTGGGTGAGTAGGGTGGGGTGGTCTGCGTGAAATGGGTAGCTGATGGGATTGGGAACAAGATGAACCTCTTTTTTTTTTTTTAATTATTCTATTTAACATTTATTCCATTTGAAAAATGGAAAAGAATTCAATAGCCTTGGATCAGTAATGTGCAACGCACATGGGTTGAGAACCGGTAATTTTGACCCGAAAACATGCAAATAATTGGCAAAGTGACACAATTAATTGTGTACATGTGAACTCGTGCTAAAAAAAGTGTTTGGGTGGTGATCCGCAAAAACTTAAAAAATTTAGGTCGTTTAATGTTATTTACCCTAAAAAATTGAAATATTATTTTTTCAGAAAATATTTTTTTGTTTTTTTTTTTTTTTGAATGTTTTTTCCGGCCAGATTCCAGCGCTAACTTTGTTTTTTTAACTTTGTTTTTTCCTAAGATATTTTTTCAATATTACTGTCCCAAAGAGTAATATTACTGTCCTGAATAGTACTATTATGAATATTAATTTCCCGAACAACAATATTACTAATATTACTGTCTCAAACAGTAATATTACGGTCGGAGACAGTAATATTACGATCGAAAACATCAATATTAATCAATACAGTAAAATTATTGTATCAGACAACAATATTACTATCTCAAGCACTTAAATTACTGTCGGAGACTGTAATATAGCAGACCAAAACAGTAATATTCATTCCGATAATTTTTTTTAAGAAAAAACAAGTTTTCAAAAAAACAAAATTAACGGCGGAGACCGCCGGTCTCCGACGGTGGCGGTCAAAATTGGTTAATTGGTGAAATTGAGCTAAATTGGGGGTGTAAATCATGAAATTGGGGTTGAATTATGGTTTCAAGGAGTTGTGGGTAATTTTGGTGTATATAAAAGGGTTTTCTTTATTTGCAAACCAGTTTGAATGGAGTGGATAAATTTGGAAGACAAAAAAGTTCAATGTCCCTATTTTAATTAAGTGATCTTGTCACTTAATTATTTACCATTTGCCCTTTATTTTCTTTATAGCGTAGTTCTTAAAATGCTTCAAAAGTTTATAATAATATTTTATATAGAATAAAATTCTATTTTTTCTTCTTCTAATATGATATCACTGCTTATATATTATTATAATATTTTTTTCTCATTACAGTCTTTAGAGAAGTGTTGAAGAAAAAAAAAATATCATAATTAAATAGTAATCGCATAAGAAAATATTTTTTCAGGAAATATTTTAAATAAATGATGATGCTAGAATATTGAGAGAAATAAACGTCAGCAAAATTGGATAAGATGAAAGAAGAACAATAATGATATTTGTTACACTGATCTTTAAAAAAATTGAAGTAATGAATATGAAGATTTTGTTAGGCACTGTGCTATATTAAGATCAAGCAAAATCAATATGACCGGAAATCTACATTAACATAATATTAAATAATATCGTTAATTTATTAAATATTTATTTATACTATAGCTTAATTTTAATGAACTAAATTATTAATAAATGTATAAATAATTAGCCAAAATCATAAACCACGTGCAACGCACATGTCACTTACTAGTTTTATTTAAAAACTAACAATAATAGCTTAAATAAAATATTTTTCTTTTGATTTTTTATTTAAAAAATATTTTAATTTTGTTTTATATTTTTAATTTCAGTTTTTTTTCATAATCAACTATAAAGATTCTGAAACCAAATATAATATTTCTGAAATCGACTATAATTTCGATTTTTTTTTATTTCATTTTTCTTAACTTTAATTTTCAGTTACTTTTGGCATTTGTTTTTCCAGAAAACAACTATTTTTTGCCCTTTTTTTAATAAAAAAACAACTATAAATTGTAAAACGACTATTATAAAATAACTATTTTTTCAACTGTTTTTTTTTTCGCAATAATCAACTATTAGAAAACTGTAAAACAACTATATAAAAACAGTGATTTACTAATAACAAATTTACAAAAAATTATAACAACTACAAATTAACGAAATAAACTATAAAATAAACGCAAATCAACTATAAAAGAAATGGAAATCAAATATAAACTGTATAAATCAACACAGAATAGCGAAAATAATTATAAAACTATCGAAAACTACTGTAAAGTTATTGACAATAAAAAAAATAGCGAAACCCGAAATCAACTACAAAGTAACGGAAACAAGTATATTGTTGTAAAAACTAGGTGGAAAAGACAAAACAAATCAAACGAAATTAATCTAAATCAAACTAAAAACAGTAAATGCGATCAATCTTCACGAAATGAGATGTTTTCAACTTTTTTTTTTTTTAAATATTAGATCCGGACCCCCAGATCTACTCATATGAAATTATCAATACATTAATTGATTTGTTGAGAACTCGTCAAAGTTGGATCCTGAAAGTCTAAGATACAAATTATTTTACAGCTCGTGTTCCACCTTGACGGCTGCAAATCTACTCCGAGCGGCGGTGTGCGCAGAGGTGGAGGGGACAAATAGCGGTGGCGGTGGCGTCGGCGTCGGCGGGTTAACGCTAAAAGTAAAAGAGAAAAAAAATAAGAAAAAACAATTGCAGGGGATAGTGGAGGAAGAGGAGATCTGTAAGTACCATGGTGCCGATCTTGACGATGTGGGGCGGCGTATGGCGGAGCGACGGTGGCGGTGTGATGCGATCTCTTGTGTATCATAAGATTTCTTTACGAAACGTAAGAAAACTCTTCTTTATTATTTCTCTTCATTCTAAAACCCTAGCACAAAACGACTATTTAAAGATAATAAAACCCTAGAATCCTAATCTCACTAGGAAAGATAATTACCTAAACTAATAAAATACTTAATATCTACCCTAACCCTAAACTAAGAACGGCTATATCTAATATAAATATACTATGATAATTAAATAATAATAAAATACTAACTAATTAATTAATTAAATAATATATTAAATAATAAATCCCAACATTCCACCCCGCTTGAAATGAATCTTGTCCTCAAGGTTCGAATCAATTTGGTCCCTCTCCTTTGTGTTTCCACCTATGTTTGACTTCATCAACTTGCTTCCCGATTGACTCCGAAAAACACGATGAACGACCAAGCTTTTTACCATATTGTTCATGCTGATCCAATGAAATAACAAAGGTTACTTTAGCGAAAATATTCCATCTTTTTCCCGACAAATCAACCTTCTCAATTGTCTTTTCAAATTTCATCTCCTTCACAATCAATATCGTGCTTTTATTTTTCTCGGTCGTCTTAACAGATCCGGGCTCATTCACAATCACCAAATCTTGTTCGTCTCCTTTCTTTTGAATATCGTGGGACTCTTCTAATATCCACTGTAGTTCTTCTTTCTCTTCCTTAGTTAATTCCTCACCTTCGTCCCAAATTACCTCAAGTGAATCCGATACTTCATCTTTCGGCGAACTCACAAAAAATTGAGGTTCTTCGAAAAAATCATCGTCGTCCACTTCCTCTCCCTCCGTCGATAAGCTCGGCAGCGGCGGCGGTGGTGGCAGCGGTACCGGCGGTGACGGGCGGCGGTCCCTTCGACAGCGGTCCCTTCGGCTTTTGTGATGGCGTTGACGTCGTCCTTGACTTTGTTCGAGCAATTTCTGAAAGTCAATCCGTAATCTCTCTACGGATTTCTCCAATCGCTCCAACCGTCTTGTTTCTGACATCATGATTTTCACAAAGTTTTGATGTGATCTCAACTTTGCTCCAGCGTAGCTTTGATGTAATCGCTGCCTTGCTAACGAAGCGTTGGTGTTAATCGCAACTTCGCTCTGATACCAATTGATGCGATCTCTTGTGTATCATAAGATTTCTTTACGAAACGTAAGAAAACTCTTCTTTATTATTTCTCTTCATTCTAAAACCCTAGCACAAAACGACTATTTAAAGATAATAAAACCCTAGAATCCTAATCTCACTAGGAAAGATAATTACCTAAACTAATAAAATACTTAATATCTACCCTAACCCTAAACTAAGAACGGCTATATCTAATATAAATATACTATGATAATTAAATAATAATAAAATACTAACTAATTAATTAATTAAATAATATATTAAATAATAAATCCCAACAATATCTTATATAGATATCATGGTGCTTATTACAATATAAATTTATCTCACCATTAGAGGTGAAGAGAAGTGAGAAATATGAAAAATGATTGGTCATAAATCCATTTCACGATAAAGCATGTTGATAAGCTTTATCAAGCACCAACACAAAAACAAAAGAAATTGCGTGATTTTGGAGACACAATATTGACCAATTCAATTAAAGTTGTCAATTTCATTCCAAATACATATGGAGATATGTATATGATTTTTTTATAATTGGTCTAGATGAGATGAGATGAAATTTCAAACCAAACGAAAAAAGGGGATCTGATTTTCTTGTTAAAACTCCTAACCCTCTAAATATTCTGATTTTTAAAAATCTACAACTAAGTCCTTCAAAATTTTCAAAAATTTCATTTTAGTCCCCTAAATTTAATTATTTTACTATTCAGTCCAAATATTTTTCATAATATGCAGCTCGTTCCTTTCATCATCCGCAATTATGAATTTATTTCAACATTTTCAGTTTTCACTGAATTTTTAAAATTGCAGCCTTGTTCCTAGAGTTTTAAAATTTTACATTTTCGTCCATAAATTTTATAAATTTACAGTTTGATCCCTGAATTTTCAAAGTTTTGAAATTTGACCATTTATGTTCAGAATCTGTTAGATTCTCAAAAGAAGTTATATTCAGCCACATAACATGATATCATGTGGTTTGTTTATTATTTATGCTATGCAATATTTTGCACCCCTAATGGGAGATATTTCTATGGCATACATTGTCAATTGCCATTTTAATGAGACAATTTTCCCGCCGTTAAGGGGGAGATAAGAAGTCGGTTCTTGTATAACGGCGTGAATTATATGAATGATATTTGTCTCATCTAAATTTGTGCATGGAAATATTTAAGCACAAAAGAAAAAACAATTCATTTGCAACAATTTTAATGTGAAATGCTAGATGCATTTATCGACAAAATAGCAACTTGATATTATAATATATGTTGCAAATGAGTGCAAGAGAAAATGTCCAAGAAGGACACATTGCACATTAGATGTTGCCATGAAAGGCTTATAAACGAATGTCTTCAAATGACAAATTTCACATTGTGATTGCATCGTGAATCCCTAAATGGGTGAAAATGATTGTGGTATACAACTAACCAATTAAAATTTATACATATAAGAGGGGGAGATATATATGTTGGTTCGAATGATTAACACCCAAAGAAGTGGGTGAATATCGTGTAACTAAAGTCTACTAGCGCTAGTAGCATCATACTCTCATCATATTACTTATCTCATTCTATGAAAGGATTCGTCTTAAAGACGATGTTGGGGGACGCCTCAACACCAATATCCATATACTATGATATGAGAATACTTGCCAGTTATGGTGGCATAAATGAAATCCATATTTGGATGAGAAAATCATTGATGATTACATGGTAGCTACCGAGATCATTTAAATCGAACCATTATGTGCCAATAAAGAGTTGATTGGCAAATATATCATTGTTAGCTTGCTCTCTAAGTGAATAGAGAGGCATTTGAGACCATTAGTTCTCAACATTGTTGTTGTACCGATATAATATCTTAAAGAATTGAAAATTCTTTTCGAACGAATATTCATGTACCAAATTGAATGTTAATATTGAGTCTAAAAATAAAGTGGACAAGTAGTGCTCAATACCCCCTCCACATTGTGAAACTCAAAAGCGCGCATTTTGTCCATGTAGGACATTTATATTGAAATAAATAATGAGCTCAAGCACATAAAGTATTATGACAAACTTTATTGATGCAATGTAGAAAATTCTCTATAAGAGAAAAATACATGGTACATGAAAAAATATGGATCTCTACAAGAGATCGTACCCACAAAGACTACAATCCCCATTTATATATATATATATAATTCTCTAAGGAGAATCCGGTACCGGAAAGTGAAATAGTGAGCTCTTGATTGATAATAAAGAAATATGGGGAGTATGAAAGATGTTATCGAATAACTACATGTACAATTATTTTTGTAATGTGAAGAGCTTGAAGCTCATAAATCTTAATAGATGTCGACATCTAAATGGTCATTAGTATATGCATTCACAAATGCAATTGACCATGATTATTTGAAATTATTGATGAAATAAATTGTACATTGACTTGAAGTCAACACACATAAGTTGTGGAGCCTTTAGTATAACAGTGGGTAAAATTATTGCGGTATATTTGAATACCTTTTGAAAATATATTTTATGATGCAATCAGTTTATGATCGTATTCAAAATTATTTGACATGCACAATATGGATGCAATTACCGCATATTTATATGGATCATAACTTTTATATCAAAGAATTGAAAATGCATCACATGAGTTAGATTCCACGAATGATCTATTTATATATTCAAATAATGATGGTATTATCACCTTAGTGAATACCTTGTTTACAAAAAGAATAATCAAATAAATTGATTTCCATCATCATTTATGGCGAATTAAATCTTGTGGAGACTCATGAAGAACTCACAAAGATCATCAATTATTTGATGAAAGAATTGGAACTGAAAATATTTTGGGAGGATATATTTTGCCTTGATCTGCAGATCGAGCATTAGTTGAATGAAATATTTATCCATTATTTGTTTACATATGATAAAGCTCTTTCATTGAGGAAACATATGATTATCCGATCTTTGGACATAAGAAATATATTCCCGTCCTCGAGAAGATAATGAAGACCTTGGTCCTAATATATGAGGATAATGTTGTCAGATTGCACCAACGAGATTTTGGCTATATCAAGAGAGGTGGTTGAAGAATTATTGATGTTTTCTATAGTACTCGAGAGTTAAAGAAGAAAGATGACATTGACGGTTATTGATGACAATCAAATAACGAGTTTGTGAATCCATACGTCGACGATCTTACTCCAATGTCTCATGCTGAATTCAGGGGGAGCATGATCTACAACATTGGAATGTGTCGGCTTAACTATCTATTGCCAACATCAGGGGGAGTGTGATTAATAACTCAACACTGTACTCTTTTTCCTTCGACCAAGTTTTTATCCCAATGGGTTTTTCTTGGCAAGGTTTTAACGAGGCAGTGTATCGCACTCTCAATATGCATAGACATCCAAGAGGGAGTATTATGTAACCTATGGTGGATGTTGTTGGGTGCTAAATACCAACACGCAAGTGTACGTATCGCAAACAAGTAGTAAAGTAGACTCGTGAGAGTCGGATGTCGATCCCACAGGGAATACGCAAATTATTTAATCCTAAGTACCAAATCTTAACAATTATGATTTTTATTCAGCCTACGCAGGGTTGTCAATTTAATTTAATAAATAAATAAAACTAATTAAGAAAGCAAGTAATCACGAGAAAATATCAATAATAAAACGGATCTAGGATTTTATCTTCCCCCTATGCGATAATGTTTCACCCAATTAATCTCCTATCATGCAAGTTACGATTCCCGATTATTAACCCAAGACACGAAATTATTCATAACCAGCTGTCGCTGCGCTATAAACCTATTATTCATAAAAGATTCACTATATGTCTATGCAAACCTAGTATAAATAAAGCATTAAATAACAAGTCTCGTAAACGGCTACCTAAGGTATTATCTGTATGTCTACGATAATACATGCAATTAACACACTCATCCGGTGAGAACTACTCGAAGGCTCTCCTATCCCTGTTCTAATTATTAAAACGATCTGTCAATCAATTCTAACAATAACAAATAGCAACATAAGTTAGCTACGCTCATGCACTAAATAAGATCAAGATAGAGGAAATAATCGAAGAATTAAACTTGCATAAAAGTCGAAAAAGAGGTTCGAATCACCACATAGGGTTCCAATAAAATCCTAGAATAAAAACTTAGCTACTCATGTTCGTTACGGAAAACATAATGAAAATACGAAAAATCATAAAAACAATAAAAGAGGAGAACTATGATGAAGAGTCGTCAAGTCTTCGTCTTCGTTCTTGCTCCTTGATTGCGTGTCGAAAGATAAAAGCTAAAAACTAAAAATAAAGATGAAAGGTAAAAAGATCAAGATCCTCCTAATTGTGTGCTTGTGGCCTTTAAATAGGGTGCAAAACTATAATAGGGCGGGTTTCCTTGTGTAATTAAAATTCCTTCACTGCGCCATCACGACCATCCGGACGGTCGTGTGAGATTTATGCCTAAAATCCGCACGGCCGTGCGGTCTTTAATTCTGCAGAAATCTGATTTTTTCACTTTTGGCCCACTTTATCTCTGAATTTGCAGTTTTCACCCCAAAAGTTGCCAATTCTTCAATTTGCACCTAAAATACAAATAATAGCCATTTTAAGCACCAATTATCGTAAAAACACACCAAAAGCTCCAATTAAAAGGTACAATTAAGTGTATAAATATACACTTAACACACCCCCAAACTTGAACTTTTGCTTGTCCTCAAGTAAAATCAAATTAAGAACACAAACCATAACAATACATCTCATTACATAGGTCGATTGGTCAACTTCGTATTTTCAGAACTTGCAATTATGATGATAATTCCTAGGTATTCGCAAGCTTAACATTCAACGGTACTTAGTCACTCACCATTACCAAAAATCACAAATCATACAATTGCTTCAAGTATCCAATATTTGCAAGTTAAAGATAGAAAGAATTTATACTTACATGCATATATTTGACTCCAAATACTCACCAAATTATTTTACTCAACTAATATCGAACAATAAGCTATTGGGATCATTGGGGCTTTGTGGCTTTCAATTGTTAGGCTCTTTGGTCCGAGGTAGGTAATATGGGAATGTGTGGCTAATTTTCTTGAATTGAGGTGATTACGCCAAAAATTGCAATATAGGCGTTTGAAACAATGAATTCACCTCTAGGGACTTTAATAAACTCGATTCTCCAAAATTCACACGTCAACACTTTTGCCTTGAGGCAATGGGTCGAGTTTTCAACACAACTCAACAACTAGTCCTTATTTCTCCCTTCTAATCTATTCTTCTTCTTCTTCTTTTTTTTTTTTTTTTTTTTTTTAATCGAAGGATTTAGATATATACATATATGAAGATGCACATATATATCTATCCTTTTTCTTTCTTTTTTTTTTTTTTTTTTTTTTTTTTTCGAAGAAGAAGAAGAAAGATCTTATAAGAATTTTTCGACCGACCACCAAGGGATAATTATTCAAAAATCTCCACTTTTCTACCTTCTACATATTGGCTAAAAGAAAGAACACCTTTTCTTCCGAGGCTCAAATCAAGGTTCTAAGGATAATTTGACAAAAAAGGTAGGCTTGAAAGGCTCAAACGGTTCAAAGAAGGCCCAAATCATATCCCAACTCACTTACTACCAACACTTCGTATCATAAATGTCCTAAGGTGAGATTTAAAACCGAACAAAGCATGATTGAGCACAAATAAATTCCAAATTTAAAATGCAAAACATTCAACCAAAGCAAAGCACAAGGTGTGATTCCTAGCAATAATTCACTTCTACGTTCCGTTGAATCGAAAGCTAAACAAATATCTACTCCTTATCAACATAAAACAAGTAATCTCATCATCAAACATTGACCATCTCCCATCATCATAATTCATCGATGCATCGAACAATTCTTTTTTTTTTTTTTTTTTTTTTTAATCGAATAATAACAACGGAAATAATAAAACGGCAACTAAAACAAAAACTAAAACATGTAAAATAAAAAAAATTAAAACACAGATAAGGCGCACATTAACGAAAACAAGTAGTTAACCACCCCCAAACTTAAAATTCACATTGCCCTCAATGTGATTTCCCCGGAGTTTAAGGATAGAAAACACCTGTTTTTAAGCGTCGGGACCATCGTCGGGCTGCTCACCAACTCCACCTTGCGCATGAGCATCACCATCATCTTCATCATCCGAAAGCTCGGGTACCGGCTCAAGAACCGATGCGGGAAAATCGTCGAACACCTTGTGGGTGTTCTTGATGGAATGAGTTTTTAGAGAAAATTGCACCGTTCTTGAATCCTCCCTGCGCAAATCAACAACAAACCACATTGATTACGTATTATATGTGTGTAGAAGACTAGGGTTCGAAGCGGGGGAGAGAGAGGATTTGAAATTATGGAAATTGTTTTTTTTTTTTTTTTTTTTTTTTTTTTTTTTCGCACGGCCGTGCGAAATTTAGGTGAAAAATCCGCACGGCCGTGCCATTTCTCATAATTGGGCAGTAGCCTCTCCAAATTTGGGACGGCCGTGTGAAATTCCAGTTCTTTTTCGCACGGCCGTGCCATTTCACGATTTTATACAGTAGCCTCCCGAAATCTCACACGGCCGTGTGAGATTCCTTCCTTTTTCTTGCACGGCCGTGTGAATAATTGCAATTAGGTCCCTGAAAAATACAAACTTCTTATTAGTGCCCCCAAAACTTTTTTTTTTTTTTTTTTTTTTTTCAATAAAATAAAAACAAAGCTAAAAATTTAAAATAACATAAAATAAGAAAAACGAAAGCTCGGGTTGCCTCCCGAGAAGCGCTAAGTTTACAGTCTTCAGCCGGACTTTGTCTGCTTCTTTGTTCAAGCTAACATGACCGAGGTCACTTGGCGATTGGATTCCTCTCCCCAATAATGCTCGTTTGGTTCGTTAGGTGGCCACATCCACCTTGCTCGTTCATCATTGTTATCATCCCAACTCTTTTGACTGTCCCTCGGCGGAGTTGAAATTGAGCTCGCACAATAAACTTGCTCTGTCCGACTATCTTTTCCGCCACCATCTCCTGCACTCAAAGATTCTTTCCCATGGTCTAAGATCAAAAAGTCAAAATCGTCATGATTTGTAAAATCCACAAGATCAATAGCATAACACTCATTATCATCACATGGATTTTTCTTAGCGCTAAAAACGTTAAATTTGATCGTTTGATCGTGCACCGTCATTGTAAGATCACCACTAGCGCAATCAATTAGAGTTTTTGACGTGGCTAAAAACGGCCTTCCTAGAATAAGAGTTATCTCCCTATCTTCATCTATATCAAGTATAACGAAATCCACAGGGAAAATAAATTTATTCACTTTCACTAGCACGTTCTCTAAAATACCTTTTGGGTAAACTAAAGACCTATCGGCTAATTGAAGGGTTATAGCCGTTGGTTCAATCTCACCTAACCCAAGATTTTTGTAAATGGAATAAGGCATAAGATTAAGGCTAGCACCTAAATCAAGGAGTGACCTAAAATTTCTTCCCCCAATAGTGCAAGGGATAGTGAACTTACCTGGATCGCCGAGTTTTTGTGGGAGGGGCCGTACAAGAATTTCACTGCATTGCTCCGTGAGTTGGATGATCTCGTTCCCTTGCAATTTATTTCTCTTTGTCACGAGCTCCTTGAGGAATTTCACCCACTTTGGCATCTTTTGAATGGCTTCGATAAACGGAATGTTGATGTGGACTTCCTTCAGCTTGTCTAAGAATCCTTGGTGCTCGGCATCGAGCTTCTTATTTTTAAGCTTTTGAGGATATGGGACTTGAGGGACTCGTGAGATCACTATGGGAGATGGCGGTTCCTTGCGAGTTGCTTCTTTTTCCTCAATCACATTCGGCTCCTCGATTACCGTGTTTTGCTTCTCCTTTCGTGGGACCTCCTCCAATTGTCTCCCGTTCCTTAAACTCACGGCGTTGCACTGCTCGACGTTGTTCTTCCGAGGATCTTCCGTGTTTGATGGCAGTGCTCCCGATGGCCTCGCTGTTAGTTGGGTTGCAAGTTGACCCATCTGTGTTTCTAAACTGCGGATGGAGGCTTGGGTGGTTGTCATAAACTGCGCCAAGATGTTTGCAAGATCTCCGCCTTGAGGTTGAGCTTGAGGCGGATTTTGGAATCCGGGCGCTGGTCGTGAATAATTAGGCGGTTGACCTTGAGGTGGTGCTTGCCTTGGTCCTTGTTGATTTCCTCCCCACCCAAAGTTAGGGTGATCCTTCCATCCGGGGTTGTACGTGTTGGAGTACGGGTTCCTCTGTTGTCGGTTGGTGTCATGCACATAATTCAGAGACTCCGTTTCTTCTACGCGCTGGTCGGGAACTTGGACTGCATGGACTTGCTGAGTCTGTAAAGCAGCTACTTGCTTCGATAGCTTCTCCAATTGGGCCGTGATTGCAGTGACTCCGTCTAACTCCAAAATTCCTCCCGTCTTGACTGCTCCGCTATTCGACCGGTCCGATGCTCGCATGTATTTATTCCTAGCGATTCGTTCCAAGAGCTCGTATGCTTCGTTGTAGGTCAAACTCATGAACATACCTCCAGCTGCAGAGTCGAGCACTGTCCTCGAGTTGTCTTGCAGTCCATCGTAAAATATTTGCAGTTGACGCCACTCTTGTAGTCCGTGATTCGGGCACCTCCTTACTAGCTGCTTGAACCGCTCCCACGTCTCGAATAATGCTTCACCGGCTTCTTGTATGAAGTTTTGAATTTCTCGCCGGATTCTCTCAGTTTTTGTTGGGGAGTTGTATGTGTTCATGAAAAGTTGAGCTAGCTGGGCCCACGACGAGATGGAGTGCGGTGCACGAGTTTGTAACCATTCCCGGGCTGCTCCTTGTAGAGAGTGCTTGAACAAGCGGAGTTGCAATGCTTCGGGCGTTACTCCGTTCATCTTGTGCAAGTCACACGTTTCGAGAAAGTTGACCAAGTGAAGATGTGGATCTTCATGAGCCAGTCCGCTGAAAAGACCATTGTTTTGGAGCATCGTGAGGAGTCCCGCTCGAATCTCGAAATTGTTGGCTTCAATGGGGGGCTGTTGGATGCTCGATTGGAACCCATTGAGTGTCGGGACGGTGTACTCATGCAGTGCTCGTTGACGCGGTGGTGGATTAATTAGCTGGCGCTGCTCTTGCTCGTTGACGATTTCTCTCGCTACATTCGGTGGGTGCCTTTGATCACCTTCCCCGCGGTTAATTTCTTCTTCCATTGTTGCGGGAGCGTTTTGAGCTAATCTTTGATTTCTCCTGGCTTGCCTAAACGTTCGCTCAATTTCGGGATCGAGAGGTAACAAGCTCGTATCGTGTCCTCTTCGCATAAAAAGTACCTAAAAAATAAAAAATAAATAATTAAATAAAATAATAAAAAAAAAAATTGGCTGAAGTAAGAAAAATTGCTCAAATTTAATATTAGGATAAATAAATAATTTAGCCGTATTCCCCGGCAACGGCGCCAAAAACTTGTTGGGTGCTAAATACCAACACGCAAGTGTACGTATCGCAAACAAGTAGTAAAGTAGACTCGTGAGAGTCGGATGTCGATCCCACAGGGAATACGCAAATTATTTAATCCTAAGTACCAAATCTTAACAATTATGATTTTTATTCAGCCTACGCAGGGTTGTCAATTTAATTTACTAAATAAATAAAACTAATTAAGAAAGCAAGTAATCACGAGAAAATATCAATAATAAAACGGATCTAGGATTTTATCTTCCCCCTATGCGATAATTCTTCACCCAATTAATCTCCTATCATGCAAGTTACGATTCCCGATTATTAACCCAAGACACGAAATTATTCATAACCAGCTGTCGCTGCGCTATAAACCTATTATTCATAAAAGATTCACTATATGTCTATGCAAACCTAGTATAAATAAAGCATTAAATAACAAGTCTCGTAAACGGCTACCTAAGGTATTATCTGTATGTCTACGATAATACATGCAATTAACACACTCATCCGGTGAGAACTACTCGAAGGCTCTCCTATCCATGTTCTAATTATTAAAACGATCTGTCAATCAATTCTAACAATAACAAATAGCAACATAAGTTAGCTACGCTCATGCACTAAATAAGATCAAGATAGAGGAAATAATCGAAGAATTAAACTTGCATAAAAGTCGAAAAAGAGGTTCGAATCACCACATAGGGTTCCAATAAAATCCTAGAATAAAAACTTAGCTACTCATGTTCGTTACGGAAAACATAATGAAAATACGAAAAATCA
Organism: Erythranthe guttata; assembly: GCF_056151865.1. Lineage (NCBI taxonomy): Eukaryota > Viridiplantae > Streptophyta > Magnoliopsida > Lamiales > Phrymaceae > Erythranthe > Erythranthe guttata. The sequence continues at coordinate 5,992,946 of NC_142544.1, read as the reverse complement.
TAAAAACAATAAAAGAGGAGAACTATGATGAAGAGTCGTCAAGTCTTCGTCTTCGTTCTTGCTCCTTGATTGCGTGTCGAAAGATAAAAGCTAAAAACTAAAAATAAAGATGAAAGGTAAAAAGATCAAGATCCTCCTAATTGTGTGCTTGTGGCCTTTAAATAGGGTGCAAAACTATAATAGGGCGGGTTTCCTTGTGTAATTAAAATTCCTTCACTGCGCCATCACGACCATCCGGACGGCCGTGTGAGATTTATGCCTAAAATCCGCACGGCCGTGCGGTCTTTAATTCTGCAGAAATCTGATTTTTTCACTTTTGGCCCACTTTTTCTCTGAATTTGCAGTTTTCACCCCAAAAGTTGCCAATTCTTCAATTTGCACCTAAAATACAAATAATAGCCATTTTAAGCACCAATTATCGTAAAAACACACCAAAAGCTCCAATTAAAAGGTACAATTAAGTGTATAAATATACACTTAACAGATGTCTATAGGAGTTACAAAATCATTAGTGTGTGTAATTAGAAGTGATAATGGTGGATGTTAAGGCCATTCATTCCCTTGTAACTCATGACCTTTTGAATGGTCTTCTTATACTATAAAAGGGACACCATTTTATGGAGTTGAGACACACTTAAAGCTATGGAATAATATATTACATATTCCCCCTACTTTATTCTATAGTTCTTGTATATTGTTTATTAGTTTATCAACAAGATGGAAATAGTCAAAATTTACCGCAACAGTGTAATTAAAACAATATAAAAATTATATGCGCAAATAGGGCCGTCTGTCCGTGAGCTTATGCTGCACGAGCAATGGTTTTGGGCCATGATTCTTAACGGACCCCCAAATTAAAATAAAAACTTATATATATATATATATATATATATATATATATATATATATATATATATATATATATATTATATATATATACTAGTGTTGGGAGCACCGCGCACGTGCTCATTCAATGTAGTCTAAAATTAACAGTGTTATTTTGCTATAATTCTGTTCGCACGAAGCTAAATACAAAATTTGTGGCAACCTTTTTCAATCATCAAATGTAAATTATGACCTTAAACCAACACATTTGAAATATTACATGCCATTGTAGGCAGCAGTTGAATACCCCAGATCAAACATCAAGATTTAGTCAAGGAAATCGATAGATCATAATATAGATCAAAGGGCGACTCAAGCCCACCTTTAATTGATAATTTCTCCCATAAATTATAAATGTATATCTATTTAGTCCACTAAAATTTTATTCAGTAATATACTTATAATTAAACTTAATGCAAAAAAAGCACAAATTTTTATTCATTAGCCCAACAAAAAAATTCAAACTAATGCGAAAAAAGCTCTAATCTTTTGTTCTTATCCTATTTTCTGATTTTGTCACAAAAAAGTCCTCAAAAAAATTTTAGGAGCACTTTGAATCTCCGAAAATTTAAGCCCACACTGTAATAAATTCTTGGACGTACCATTATCGATAACCCTTATGATATTGTTGTTGAACTCTCTAATCCTGGGCTCATCAATTTTATGCAATGCTATAGGAATTAGTTAGGGTCTGATTGGTTCTTTGAAAACAATAGGTAAAAAGATGGAAACGTGGAGTAAATTGACTTTCCTGTTTGGTTACACGGTAAAACATTGGGTAAAGTGATTTCATGGAAAAAGTGGCAAAAGAAATACACTAAAAGAGGAAAAATACTTTTTCCTCAAAAAAAGTGATGAAAATGTTGAGTAAAATCTCAGATCCCCTCTTCTCTGCCTTTCTCGTCCCTTCACTATCTTCATCATCAAATTTGTTCTTCTATGATTCCTCTCCACCCACCAGTGCCGCCACCACCACCACCGCCACCGCCGCCGCACACTCATTATTCTCCTCAGCTCTTATAGGAATCCTGTCCACCCACCACCACCGGCCGCTGCCGCTCACTCCTCATCTGCACACATAATTTCTCCACTCAGCCCGTACAACCACCGCCGCCGGTGACTCTTCTTTTTCCTCCGCCTGCAAAATTTATCTGCTCCACCCACCACCACCTCGCAACCCACTCTTTCTTCTCCTCCGAACGGATAATTTCTCCGTTACACCCACCACCACCACCACCACCCCCACCACCGCCGGCGACTCGTTCTTGTCCTCTGCACCACCCACCATCACATCACCTCCGCCTGCGGCGAATCATGTCTTCCGCTCCACCCACCACCATCGCGCCGCCCATTCTTTCTTCTCCTCCGCACCGATAATTTCTCTGCTCTACCCACCACCACCACCGGCTCCACCCACCGCCACTGCCGGCACTCTTATATGAGTTTCACTGAATCAATGTGATTCGGTTATTTGAATTTTATATTATATATATTATATATTACTATATATAATATATATAATAATTTCTCGCTCCGCCCACCACCACCGTTGCGCCGCCGCCAACTCTTTCTTATCATCCGATGATTTCTCCACTTCCACCTATAAATTGCCCATCGTGTGTGTGAAGTGGGAAATTGAGATTCATTTATTTTAATTTTATATTTCCTTATTTTTGCTTTAAAATTATTATTATTATTATTAAAATTATTATTATTATTATTATTATTATTATTATTATTATTATTATTATTATTTTATTATTATTATTATTATTATTATTATTATTATTATTATTATTATTATTATTATTATTATTATTATTATTATTATTATTATTATTATTATTATTATTATTATTGTGGTCTTTAATTTAATTTTTATGTTTATTTTTAGGGTAAATTACACACACCCCCCTGAGGTAAGCTTAAATAACTGTAAGGTCCCTGTGGTATCGATAATTACACTTAGCCCCCTGAAACGTAGTCAGAAACTCTAATGGGATAATGAATTGGATACGTTATTCCGATAGGGTTCTAACGGACTATTGGTTTCAGAAAGTGGTGAAGACAACAAAGAGCTATGGGGTGACATGGCTCCCCGAACATTCCCGAACATTTCTTAAATCACCCATAGCTCTTTGTTGTCTCCACCACTTTCTGAAACCAATAGTCCGTTAGAACCCTATTGGAATAACGTATCCAATTCATTATCCCATTAGAGTTTCTGACTACGTTTCAGGGGGCTGAGTGTAATTATCGATACCAAAGGGACCTTACAGTTATTTAAGCTTTCCTCAGGGGGGTGTGTGTAATTTACCCTTATTTTTATTGTTAGGTGGGTGGTGGGGTGAGGGGGTCTGGGGTTAGGGAGTAATTTAAAATAATTTTGAGATTTAATTTAGTTTTTAGTAATAATATCTTTTTACTAGGTATTTTTTTTTCTATTATTTTCCTTAACAACCAAACAAAACTAAAGAAGATTATTTTCCTCAAATTATTTTCATCACCATTTTTCTTAGGAACCAAACACAATTGGGATTTCAAAAGTCCTTGATTTCCTTTTCCTTTGCATTTTCATTTTCCTTATATTGAAATCCATGAACCAATCAGAGCCTTAAGGTTTGGTTGTCCGATTACTACATTTTTCAATCAAACCAAGACTACAAGTGCTCGACGAATTATAGTGTTTTCCACGTTTGGATAATTGCTTCTACTTCCTGCCGTTGGCGCTTACAACAAAAAATCCTAAATTTAAGAGTCAAAAGAACCAGACAATCTGTGGCAATACCGACAAAGGAACTCAAAAGAATAAGCCAATAATTCCCACAGTGGATAATTGCATAAACCAACCAAAACAAAGAAATAAAAACAAGAAATAAATGAAAGCGTTTTTTTGATTGGCATGAAAAAATAGTACTAAAATGACAATTTGAGTACAAAGAATATGTGAAGAGAAACTGAACATCAAGAATCCATCAAACAAGGGGTTTGCTATTATCAGTGCGGTTTTTACCACTCGCAGTGCAAAATAATTCATTTTTTTCACTTTTTCAAATCTTATCCAATTCTCCTCTCAAACACTCTCAACCTTTAATTCTTGAAAATTTTCAATTTGAGTAATTTTTCGACCAGAGCACAAGTATTATCGACATGGATGACAACGGCTTCGATTTTGAGGTGAAAATACATGTTTTTTGTTCATTTCCAACGTTTTTAGACATTTCGTGTTATAACACACGAAATATATGCGCTCATTTCGTGTAATACTATACGAAATATGTCTTAAAACCGTTTGTTGTTTGTTTCGTAGACAAGCATACGAAATTAAAGCTTACATTTCGTAGTAAAACCTACGAAATGGAAGCTCTTATTTCGTGTGTTTTTATACGAAATGGTATGATGCGATCTCTTGTGTATCATAAGAATTCTTTACGAAACGTAAGAAAACTTTTCTTTATTATTTCTCTTCATTATAAAACCCTAGCACAAAACGACTATTTAAAGAGAATAAAACCCTAGAATCCTAATCTAACTAGAAAAGATAATTACCTATACTAATAAAATACTAAATAATCTCCTAACTAATCTCCTAACTCACGGCCATATATATATCTAAATATACTAATCTATAAACTATTAATTAAAATAATACTTCAATAATATATTAAATAATAAAATAATAACTAACGAATAAATATACGATATATTAAATATATATCGTATCAAACCACCCCTCTTGAAATGAACCTTGTCCTCAAGGTTCGAATATTTGCAGCTCTCTCTTTTTTTGCGCTTCCATCTATGCTTGATGCCATCCAATTTCTTCAAAAATAATTTGTTCTCATGTAGGATGCTGAGAACACGAATCTCAATCAATTGATCGACTACTTCATCACATGTCTCCACCATCGTTGACTCTTTAACGTATTGTTTGTTATGGTCAAACAATTCATTAAACATCATCGAGGAAATATTTGACACTTTTAGTGATACCTCAATCTTCTCAATAGCAATGTTAGATTTCTTAATCTCCTTGAAAATCGTCAATACTCCTTCGTCTTCTTTGTTTTGAAGATCATTGAAATCTCCCAATATCCATCGTAGCTCTTCGTTCTCCTCCCTTGTTAATTCCTCGTCTTCGTCCCAAATTACCTCAAGTGAATCCGATAATTCTTCTTTCGGCTCTTCGTCCCACTTTATCTCAGTGGAATTCGATTCTTCTTCTTCCGGCGAACTCACAAAAATCTGGGGTTCTTCGAAAAAATCATCGTCGTCCTCTTCCTCTTCCTCCGGCGATAGGCTCGACAACGGCGGTGGTGATGGTAGCAGTGGCGTTGGCGGTGATGGGCGGCGGTCCCTTCGGCTTTTGTGTTGGCGTTGACGTCGTCCGTGACTTTGTTCGAGCAATTTCTGAAAGTCAATCCGTAATCTCTCTACGGATTTCTCCAATCGCTCCAACCGTCTTGTTTCTGACATCATGATTTTCACAAAGTTTTGATGTGATCTCAACTTTGCTCCAGCGTAGCTTTGATGTAATCGCTGCCTTGCTAACGAAGCGTTGGTGTTAATCGCAACTTCGCTCTGATACCAATTGATGCGATCTCTTGTGTATCATAAGAATTCTTTACGAAACGTAAGAAAACTTTTCTTTATTATTTCTCTTCATTATAAAACCCTAGCACAAAACGACTATTTAAAGAGAATAAAACCCTAGAATCCTAATCTAACTAGAAAAGATAATTACCTATACTAATAAAATACTAAATAATCTCCTAACTAATCTCCTAACTCACGGCCATATATATATCTAAATATACTAATCTATAAACTATTAATTAAAATAATACTTCAATAATATATTAAATAATAAAATAATAACTAACGAATAAATATACGATATATTAAATATATATCGTATCATGGTAGTTTTCATTTCGTATGTTTTTTCTACAAAATCCCTTAAATATTGTCTTTTAATTTTAAATATTTATGCAGGAACTAAGAGAACAATCTCACGATCATAGTCACTCCTTTGAACGTGGTATTGTGTATGATAGTAGAGAAGCGTTAATTATATGGGCAAAAGACACAGCAATTAGTCATAATCATCGACTGATTAATCATTGTAAATCAGAAAAATATCATGTTTTAACGTGTGCAAGATATCAATTTGGACGACACGTACTATTGAAGAAACGTTCTTGTCCGTTCAGGTTAATTGACAAAAAATCAACGGAGGATGGATTATGGCAATTGAGTGTGAGTGATGGTAATCATAACCATCTGCCGGGTATTTGAAAGTTTAACTTATCTTTAAATTTGTATTTGTTTTAATTTTGCATTTTAATGTTTAATTTATGTTTTGGAATATTTAAATTTGTAGCGTTGTGTTTTGCATTTTATATGTTTAACCTATGTTTTTGGAATGATTAAATTTGTAAGGTTGTTTGTAAGGTTTTTTAAATATGTACTTTAATTGCTTCAGTTGTACGTAGTTTCTAAATTCAAATCATAAAACTAGTGAATTAAAATACAAAACAACAAACTAGTAAATTAAATAGTTAGTAATAATAATAAACAAGATTAGTAAAATAATTAGTTCCTAATAGAAATAAAAAGAATTATTAAACTAAATAGTTCCTAACAATAATAAAAACTTATAGTCCTAATAATAATAAAAATAAACTTTAAAATTAAATACTTAATAAAAATACATAACTGGCAAAAAAAATCGATAAACTACCGCCTCGCTCTCCTCGGCAGCTGCACCTCATGATCATCGTCATCATCGTCGTCGTCGTCGTCGTCGTTGTCGTTGCCATGGTCGATGCCAATATATCAGGCGGCGGGCTGCATAATATCTCCAAGATCGGCACGTAGATCGGCAAACTGCTGCATCCAGTCATGTCCAGTGCTCCTGGTGATCGGGTACAATGCACGTACTATCTGGTAATAAGCCGGCTGATCTGGTGGCCTCACATTTTCTCGATGCGCTGGAGCCGGGCCTATGTCGGGGTTGTTGATCTTCAGATGGGTCCGATCGGTGTACCACTCCATATAGTGCTCGTCGACTTCCCCCCGTTGTCGTGCCGTCTTGTATACGTTGGCACGAAAGGAATGAGCCAGGACCATGTCCCACATCCCACCCGAAAATGGGTAGTTGACTTTGTACGATGTACCTCCGTTGGGACCGCGTGAACATGGCTCCATCGATGGAATCAAGCCGCGCGGAATATCCTGAACCCACCCTAACTGTCGGACGCAACGATTAGGCATATACGGCTCTACGACCGACATGTACTGGATCGTGCCATGATACAACGTACGAGGAATACTCTCGTGTATATCTCGACCATACAGTAGCCGCTCGACCTAAACAGAAAACAATATAAATACATAAATCAAACCTATACATAAATACATATTTAAACAAACTACAAACATAAACCGAAAAATTTATATTTAAACAAACTACAAACATAAACCAAAAAATTCATATTTAAAAAAATATAAATAAATAAACATAAAAGACTTACATCATCCGTTGTCATATTGTCGAGTAAACCTCGAATATGCTCGAGCGTGCCCGCTTTTGGCGGCGCGTTCCACCTCTTGCATCGAGGCTGAAACTCGCGGTAGCGCTCGCTCTCCTCCGGCGGCTGGAATCTCGGGAAATACTCGTATATCCAGCACGGCAATATTTTATTTAAAGATATTAAAATTTTATTAAAATATATTAAAATTAACAAACTATTTTAAACCATTTGAAAAAACCATTTTAATACTTCTTTTAATAGGGAAATGTTCAAACTATTTTAAACCATTTGAAAAAACCCACTCCAAATTTTAGTTACCCATTTTTCCATTTATGTCCCTCCACTTTACACACTACCACCCATGACCCATCACCCCATGACCCATCATGATAATAATGATGATGATGATGATGATGATGATAATAATAATAAATAATAATAATAATAATAATAATAATAATAATAATAATAATAATAATAATAATAATAATAATAATAATAATAATAATAATAATAATAATAATAATAATAATAATAATAATAATAATAATAATAATAATAATAATAATAATAATAATAATAATAATAATAATAATAATAATAATAATAATAATAATAATAATAATAATAATAATAATAATAATAATAATAATAATAATAATAATAATAATAATAATAATAATAATAATAATAATAATAATAATAATAATAATAATAATAATAATAATAATAATAATAATAATAATAATAATAATAATAATAATAATAATAATAATAATAATAATAATAATAATAATAATAATAATAATAATAATAATAATAATAATAATAATAATAATAATAATAATAATAATAATAATAATAATAATAATAATAATAATTTTATAATGAGTCTAAGTAGGGATCATGATTTGAACTACTTCGAGAATATCTGCAATGACATTTGAAATCAGTAAAATGATAGAATTAATAAATAATAATAAGATTTTAGTATTAAGTTACATTTCATATCTTGATTTTATTACCAATAGTGTCATATTTAGTGGTGAAGCCACACAATCAGGGGGGCATGGGGCCCCATTAATTTTATAAAATCCTTTTATTATTATTATTATTAAACATACATTGTATTATCATTCGACTAACTTACCGTTGTAATCTAGCAACCCTCATTAGGAGAGTTGGTACCTAGCAGTTACCAATAGGGTAACGGTCTAGGGTTCGAGTCCCCCCCTCCCCTACTTCCCCTTGTAATGGACTTGAATTTACTCAAAAAAAAAAACAAAAAACTTACCGTTGTAATCTCTCCTAATTATTTAAGAAGTATGAATGAAATTAAATTAATTATAAATTATTTTGCTTGAAAAAAGGTTCATCTTGAACCTAAACTCACTCGTATCCCAAAAAGATCTTCAATTATCCCCACCAAATTCACGTGCAAATTGAGTGCAAATCGCATGCATATTACGTGATTATATGTTTACGTGTGCAATTTCATGCTTATTTTCCTAAGCAAACATTTTTTAGAATGAATAGTGATTCAAAAAATATATCATTTCGATGATGTAATGTGTTAGAGGCAAAAGTGAAAATATTTAATATGGTAATGCGACATGAAAAATACTGAGCACTTTTAAAGTAATAATTATGTTTGAATATGGTGGAATTCAATACATATTTCATTTTGTTTTTTCAACTTGAGTCACTTAAATATTTTTGACCGAACATTTTATTAGCCGGTACTACTTGGTCGATTAGATTTTATCACTGTAATGAATAATATTTTAAGTGTATATTACCCCCAACCACCACCACCCACACACTTGAAATCATGGTTCCGTCACGGGCCGTATTACGTGTATACTCTACATTTATCCAATATACAATCCCGTCAAGTGTTTTGGAGCATGTGAGAACGATTAGAAACAAGTTCATATTTTGTGTTAACTAAGTAAAAACAAATAAGTTTGAATCTTACCGTGTGGCCTAACGATTCATGATCTCCAGCAACCACCCAAAGAGATAAATGAATAATATTATCTCAATTATCATATCACCTCTAAAAATACCACCAAAAGGCTCCTTGAAGAGTGGTGTTCCAAGTGGGGAGCGTCGAATGACATAACATTGGAAACAACTCGATCACGTGAGGTATGAGAGGATACCCCACGCTCGACTTCTCCTGATACATGTACTACGTGGTAGCTAGGCATATAAGAAAATTATCAATAAATAAAATGCAAAGAACTTACAACGATGCTAGGCCAACTAGGAACTGTGTAATGCTCAAAGAACTTACAACGACGCTAGGCCAACTAGGAACTATGTAATGCTAACTGTAAACAACATTCAATCGTAAATAAAAAAATGAGAGGTAATAAATGAGATCAAGTAAAAAAATCAACAAGAATACAGGTAAAATACAAATATTACCAGAAACGCTAGTCACACGGGCAAACGAATGAAATTTCATAATTGGTTGTATCTGCACATATTAATACGAGAAAAAAATGAGTTTGGGTTGAGTCATAATTTGAACCGCCATTAGAACATCTCCAATGATATTTGGAATCTGTAAATTCAAAAGATAGATTAATAAATATTAATAATATTCAGTATTGATGCAGAATTCATATTTATATTTACTTACCAACTATATCGTATTCAGTTGCGGAACCATCGTATGATCGCTGGGGGCCATGGACCCTCCACCAATTTTGGAAAAGCCCATTATTATTATTATTATAGACATATTATATTACCTTTCTCGACTAACGTAGTATTGTAGTTTATGCTAATTAGTTAGGATTTATGAGTGAAAATGAAATTAATTATAAGACGTTTTTCTTAAAATAAGGCTAGTCTTGTACCTAAAATCGCTCGTCGCCCAAAAGATCTTCAATTTTCATAACCAAATTCACGTGCAAATTACGCACATATCAAGTGCAAATCATGTGCAAATCAAATGCATATTATGGGATTATACATGCAAATTGTATTTATTTTTCTAAGGGAGCATTTTCAAAAACAATAATGATTCAAAACAAAGGGAATATGATATATTTATAATTAAAGTTAGATATAATATTTAATAATTTTTTTTTAAGTAAAATCAAGTAAGTACAAAAATATAAAATGAAGAACTAAATAACTAAAATATTGTTTATATATTAGTTCATACATGCTCACATTAATTTTTCTCTAATTTTATTGTGATAGTTGAAACAATTTTCATTTTAATGAGTTTTTCTACATAATTTTTTTGAAATTATTAATTTTTTTTTCTCGTGTTACCTATCTTTTGGTCTCCCTGATCAAAATATCGACACTTACTATTTGAATATTAATATAATCTTACCTATTAGTTTTTTCATTTATTTTATTTTTTTCAATTTGCTTTAGGGATACATCATCTATTTGTCGCAGGTGTCAGAAAATATATCTTTAAATTTACAACAGTAATTCTCTTAAAGAAATTATGTTTGGTTTAGAAATGTTAAAATAGTTGAGATTCTAATGTGGGAAGGTCCATTGATGAAAAATATTATATTATATAATAGTATATTAAATAAAGTGAATTAATTATTTTTAAGATAAATCAATACAGCTAAATGAAAGATACAAAATATAATATAGTAATAAGTATTAAAAAAAAAAAAAAAAAAAGGAGCTAGAGCAACTCCATACAATATGACATATTTATTTAAGTATCTTGAGTTAGTCAATTCATATATGACATGTAAAACCTATGTAATAATATGCAATTTAACTACTTATGGGGAATAATTAGTGCATAATTTATAATTTTATTATTACCTTGGTGTTGTAATACCATCATGATGTTAGTTTTTGTTATCTTGGTGATTTGTGACTAGGGTCATAATGATTATCGATCTTCAATTTCACCAATAATTTTATTACAAAGAAAAGGTAAATGAGTAATTATTGTAGCACCCCTCTTACATAGGTGATAAATCGAACCGGTTTATCGAAAGCATCGTTTATAGAACCCCGTACTAACTTCGAAAAACTCCGGGTAAGACCTTCATTCGCTACCCGATTCATTCTGGTGGAGGATTGCTACTACTATTACCCGCAATTAAAAGATATCTATATGAGCTATAAAGCTCAGTAATAAATCTGAATTATCGAATATTGAAAATAAGTTGTATAATATATAATAATATTATATATTACTTCAATCATCTGTATTCATCATCTAAGCACAAATTAATAATCGGATAAGCACATAAGGCACGAAAATATATCATTTTCACATAAATCACTATATCATACAAATATGATCAAAATGCCCTTTGAATGAAATTGTGTAAAAAATCATTTTCGTTTTATCATATCCGTGAAATATTAATTTACGTACCTAGATAATAAACCCGTTTCGAGCCCGTTTTTTGGTGGAATCAGACCACCCTTTCTATCCTAGTTAGAAATCGGCCCACCGTATTCGAGTTGTTTATTACCCAGGGTATTCTATTAATCTTTAGATTTAAAAAACACATGTGATATGCATAATATTTATTTTAAATGACCATGATTCAATTACATAATTCAATCTTCATATAAACATCACAAATATCAATAAAGTGTGACATTTCATACATAGATTATACAAAGATTATTATAAATAACTAATATTAACCAAGAAGCTTTTAACTAAGATCCACACTTCCCAACACACTTCAAAATTTAAATCATACACACACGGCACACACACAAGTACACACACATATACCATGCAATACAAGAGAATCATTAAGGAAGTCATTTATTAGTCGATTCATGTTTAGAAAGCAATGTCACCATTACCTTGTCTTTAAATGAGCTTCTTTCACCCATTTAATGTTGGATTTTTTATGTGAATAAATTTTTTTAGAGAATTATGAATAGGTGTTTGTTTAGAATGAATTCATTTCTTCCTAAACAACACATCTATTCATAAAGTAACTATTTCAAAACAACTTATCAATTCACAAGAGGACTCTTAAAAATCTATAAATAAGACAAAACCTGATCAGTTTTGCATAAGATATAATAAGACGTTTAAGAATTTCTTCCTAAAACTCTTCTGTCGAAATTTCGTTCATATGTTTCTAATTTACCGTGGGCTTTGAATTTGTGCAAATATTGAAGCAACCGACTGTTGTATCTTGGGAGACTACCGGGAGTGACTGTTGCCTTGTGTCTAACCCATGAATATTGTCTTAAGGACATTACTTTTGCAAGCCTTAGTCGATTTGTCGTTGTTCGTATTTCCGGTTAATTTCTAGTTCCATGTAAGTGCAATTCTTATTCAATTATTTACGCCAATTGTTATATTTATACCAACAATTTTAAAATAATATGCAAATCATTGTGCAAATTTTGCAAACTTCTTTGTTTCATAACGTCTGCGTAAATCATTGTGCAAATTTTGCTCCTGGTTTATAGAATTTTGCGTGAAACTCTGGTATGCATAAAATATGTCCTGCAATTATCATTAAGAAACCACATGTGAGCAGTGGCGGATCGAGGATGAAAATCCAGAGTATGAAATAATAATTAAATATTTGAGTATGAAATAGTAAAATATACCCATATTTTAATTACAACTCTGATTGAAAATTTATTTGTAGTCCAAGCTGCTTAAATGCATTCTCTTTTTACACATGGCTTGAAAAAGAAAAAGAGATTTTGGGTTCTAATTTGAAAGAGACGCGTTTTTGGGGAGAAGGCAGAAACAAAATTTATTGAACCAAAAAAAAATGAACTAAAATTTACTGCGTTTTTTGGGAGGGGCTGAAAAAAATTAATTGGGGAAAAAAAAGTAAAAGGGGTTAAAGAAAAAAAATTGGGTAAGAGGGACTGAAATAAAATCAATTGAACCCAAAAAAATGAAATAAAATTTTATGTGTTTTTGAAGGGAGTGTCTGAAAAAAAAAAAATTAATTAAGCCAAAAAAAGGGGTTGTATGATAACCACAGCACATTGAATTTTTACTTTTTGATAAATCCATTTTTTAATGGAGATTTGTTATAAATCCAATTGACTCGAATTATCCAAAATGCCCCTATTTAATATTACTGAAAATTATCAAATTATATTATTTTGAAAAATCCATTATTTTTTTGGTAGATATGTAACCCCCCTGTTTTCTCCCACACCACCCCCAATTATATCCTGTATCACGCAATTTCAGTTTAAGTTTTATCCTTTTTTTAAGGGTTTTGTGCATAAGTCCCCAACCAAACATCTTTATTATTCTAGGTTTAGGGGTTATATTTGTTTCACCAATAAGCCCATTCCATTAATATTTATTATAAATAAAGGAAACATTCATGTATATGCCAATATTACCCCCAACCCTTTATACCTAATTCTTAATTGTAATATCAATTTAATTAATTTTGTTCACAAAAATCCAGTTTTGACCACAAAATTTCAATTTTTACTTTTGTTTTCAAAAACTTTTTATTTTTCATTATAACTACTTATTTACGTTAACAACAATACAACAAATTAGAAGAAATAATTTTAACTTCAAAAATATCATTACATCATATTCAATCTCTGAAAACGTCCTAATGCCGGCTCACGTTTATCAAGATTTATGGCGAGAAGTCGACAGTGGGGTACACTGATGCCTTACACCGTTGCACATGGCCATACAGAAAGATGGTCGTTCGCTAGTTGGCATTAACGCATCGATTCATCTCCTGCTTGATCCACGTCACGCCACTGGATTCTGACCATATTTTGTACATAGACAGTTCACACAAAAACATACTACTGTTTAACCCATCTATCAATTTTTTTCACTGCGTACGACACAACGTCTTTCACCGATCAATTCATCTCCTGCTCGATCCACGTCCCGCCACTGTATTCTGACCATACCAACAACGTAAAAACAAAATATATTTTACTCTCAACAGTCATTACCGAAAACAAAACGAAGAGAAAGAAACAACTGAAGACGATAAAAATAAACCTGAGATGGCACATGCAAAAGCTTCTTCGTTTCGTAGTTGAATGCCGCATGGTCTAATAGAGCATGCTCTCTCTTCATATCTTCACATGTTCGATCCTTTTTCCACTTCGTCTCCTTCATCGTTTTCTCAATCTCTAAGTAGCTCAAAGGTACATTCATCAATCTTTCGGCGCCTATTGGGAACTCGAGACAGTGTACATTATCATGTACATTGTTTATTCACTTCCTCACCGTCGGGTAAAAATTTATCGTAATTTTGTAAAATAATTAATTAAAAAGAAATAACCAATTAAAAAATCGATGATAGTTAGTTTAATTCTTATTTTTTTTGTAGATTTGGACTCTCGGTCTCCTGAGCCTCCTCTCGTGCATATTATGCACTATTATCCTTTTCACATTCTTTATGTGAAAAGGAAATACGAATGAGGTTATTGGAGTTGGCAGCCGCTGTCGGAGAGCCATAGGAGGCTGTTGCTCTCAGGTTGGTGGCCTGCATTAGAGCCAGAGCTGGTGTTTGTCCAGTCCAGGTAGGCCACTTTTGATTCTGATGATGTGATTGGATGGTATATGACTGGTTAGGTGGGATTTTACTGTTTTGTTCATGATTCTAATTAGTTGTTTGGCATTGTGGATTGAGATTTTGTCGACTAAGTTGGATAATTATGTAAAAGACAAAATTTCCTATGGTTTCATTCTCGTGTGTTCAAATACTTTTTTTCTCATTTGATTGGGATCATTTCGGTTTTGGTTTCGGTTTCAAACAATATTATATGTCACTACGCTTAATTTTTTTAAATATAGTGGGATTTAATACATAACTCGGTTTATTTTTTCAATCCTGAGTCACTTTAATTTTTTTTTTACGTCGGCCGCTAAACGTTGACCGTAATTGTGCTGTCATTGACAGTAAATTAACGTAATTATACTGTCAATAACAGTTAATTAACATAATTGTATTGTCGTTGACAATACATTTACGTAATTGTACTGCCGTTGACAGTAAATTAACGTAATATTATTATTTTTTATTTTTTGTTATTTTTATTTGATTTTTTGACAAGTCAACGTTATTATATTACTGTCGTTGACAGTAAAATAACTGTAAACACAATAATATTACTGTCAACAACATCAACATTGTTATTTTTTTGGATTTTTTGTTTTGTTTGAGTTATTCACGGAGTAACGTAATAATATTACTGTCTATTATTGTAATATTATTGTGGTTGATGGTAATATTAATGTTGTTATAGTAATATTGTTGTCAACCACATCAACATTATTATTTTGTTTGGATTTATTTGTTTGTTTGAGTTATTCACGGATAATATTGCTGTCTATTATTGTAATATTACTGTGGTTGACGGTAATATTACTGTTGTTATAGTAATAGTACTTTCACTCACAGTAATATTAATTCTTTTGGCTTTTTATTATGTTTACATTTGTTGAACGGTTAACATAGTAAGTAATATTACTCTATTACACAATAATAATGAGTTTTGTTGTGTTAATATTACTGTGCTAGAGATTAATAAAGCAATATTACTGTGTGAAACTGTAGTGTAGTTAATTTTACGGTCTTTAACAGTAATATAGTTAATATTACTATCAATCACATCAATATTGCTGTTTAATGAACAAAAAAGTTATAAAAACATAGAAAAAATTGAAAAAGTCAACGCCGGTGACCGGCAAAAAAATCCGGAAGAAAAAAAAATGAAAAGTCAACGCCGAAATCCGGCGGGAAAAAAAGAATTTTTGGAAAAAAAAAATTGAAATTTTTTTTTTTTGGTCAAAATTGAATAATTTGTGAAATTTGGGGTCAAAATGAGGTTAAATTAAGTTAAGGATGAAATTGGAGCATATTCTTTACAAAAATGTGGACCATGTGTGGAGTTATTGGTGATCCGGCCCATGGCCATCTAGCAGGCCAGTAAGAACTAAAGGCTCATCAAGGTCACTTCAAGTCCAGACAGCCCAATTATGATCAGAAGGCCCCATTGGGCTCATCCAGAAAGGAAGACCCAATCGCGTAAACACCTTGTCAGGCGAGAGAGACCGAGCCAGCTGCGAGAGTGAAAGGTTCTCTCGCTCTTTCGCCGGGCCTCTCGCCCAACTAACCCACCGAGTTTGTGCTGACCACACATGGGGGTATTTAATGCACGTCTAATCTACTAGCAGACGTAGAGGAATGTAGTCGTTGTCCCCTACTTTTCTCTGACGCAGCCGCGAACGAACTGACGGATTAAATCGTATTGAAGGTAATTTGGAGTCCGAATATCTTATTACGGCGATTGGACAGGTAAATTAAATTGGAGAATATTTGACGCCCGTCTCCTTTGTAGTATAAATAAGGGCGGTAAACACAGGTATCAAGGTACCTAATATCTTCCTCGAGAAGCTACTGACTTGGCCGTCGGAGTGCTAACTCCGGCCTAAGTCCGGTTCTTTTCCTCTTCGCAGGTTCATCCACGGGCCCCGGTCAAGTTCACGCTGGTCCATCATTCTAAATCAACCAACCACGAATCCAGTTGGATCAAATGACGCCGTATGTGGGAAACCGTTGAGCAAAGTTGTGGCAACGTTTTACACTAAAGCACTATTACCTATTTACCTTTACCCTGTGTACATATATTAATGACCTCGTTTCCCAGCATCGTGAGGGATCTAGCTAGTCAGATGGAGTCTGAGGCGACCCCAGCGCCGTCGGAGCATCAGCCAGTCGTCGGAGAGGCTTCCACCGCAAGAGAGGAGATGCCTCAGGCAACCAGCATTGAGGGAGGTAGCCCTATGGTCGCCATGACTATGGAGAACGTACATGCGCTCTTGGCAACCGCCGTGCAGAAGGGTTCCGTTCGCATTTTAAAAGAGCCCGACGCGGCATCCGCAAAGAGGAGGATGGGCGAAATGACAGAGCAAGTAGGCGGGGAGCCCAGCTGCACAAGGTCCATGCTTGGAGCGTCAAGTCTCTTCACTGCCGAGGTTCTGGAGGACGAACTGCCGCACTCATTTCGACCTACCACTTATGAATACCTTGGAACCACCGACCCTTTCGAGCATCTTTGTCGCTTCAACAACACTTCAGCATTACACCGGTTCACCGAGGGAGTAAAATGCCGGGTCTTTGCCACTACGCTGGCGGGGGCCGCCTAAACCTGGTTCAGCCAGCTACCCACCGGCACGATTGGCGGTTTCGACCAGCAAAGTGCTTGTTTTATGGATCACTTCGCGAGCTCGAAGAAGCAGAAGAGGAGCACCCTGACTCTGTTCGCGATCAGGCAAAGGGAGGGAGAATATTTGCAAATTTTTATCAAGCGTTTCATCTCGGCCACGTTGGAAGTACCAATCACTTCGGAGGAAGTATTGATCAGCGCTCTCGCTCAAGGACTGAGGACGAGTGACTTTTTCACCTCGCTCTCAAAGAAACCCCCCATATCTTTTAACGCTTTGCTAAAAAAGGCCGAGCGGTATATGAACGCAGAGGAGGCCGTACATAATAAGTTTGGTGAAACCAATGACAACCACGAGGTGAAAAGAGAAAAGAATGAGGATAGAATGCAAAGGCCAACCCAGTTCACCAGGAAAGATTTGCAAAACGAGAGAAAGGTAGGACCTCGTTTTGATAGTTACGCAGCACTAGTCGCACCACCAGGAGAGATATTAGTGGCGATAGAAAACAACCCCAAACTAAAGTGGCCACGCACGTATGCAGAAGTTCAGAAAAGAAACCCCACGTTGGGAAGCTTCTGCCGCTTCCATAATGATTATGGCCACACCACCAATGAATGCCAACACCTTCGTGATGAAATCGAGAGACTCATACGCGCGATAAACTTGCCAGAGTTCGTGAAAGAACGGAATCAACTCCCGCAACATATCCCTACTCGGCGTGGAAACGAGCCTCGCAAGGCGGAACTGGGGCGAGAAAAGCAGGTTGAAAGGAAGGACCAAGTGGCACAAGGCAACTTCATCAGCATGATTATTGGAGGAGCCTCAGGGGGAGATTCCAATAGGGCCCGGCGAGCACACCTCAGGCAATTGCGAGAGACAGAAGAGTTGTTCAGAGAAATAGAAGAGGCTGATTGAGCAAGTCGTGCGCACCTCCGACGCTTGTGCGAGATGGAGGCTCAGCTAGAGGAGGTGCAAAGAGTCTCCCACGTTCCACCCATTGTTTTCGGTCCGCTGGACGAAGAGGGAGTCAGGCAGCCCCATTCCGATGCACTTGTGATTACTGCCATTGTAGCAAATTTCGACATCGCGAGAATACTGATGGACACCGGCAGTTCCGCCGACATTATATACTACGACTGTTTCAAGAAAATGAATATGAATTTCGAATTGAAATACGTGGAGACAAACTTGGTTCTCAGGAGAGTCGGTACGATCAGTCGGGGAGGTATGCCTTCCCATTTCTCTCGGGATGGAGCCAGTGCGAGCCACTCGATCCATAAGATTTTTGGTCATGGATGCGCCTTCCACCTACAACATCATATTGGGGCGTCCTTCCATGAACTCATTTCAGGCGGTTGTCTCAACATACCATATGAAGCTGAAATTCCCCGTGCTGGATCAGATCGGAGAAGTCCGAGGGGATCAGGAGACCTCGAGGAAGTGCTATTATGATGCATTAAGGAGAATAGGAAACAGAGATGCTATCCGCACTGTCGACCAGAGCAGCCACCAGGGGACAGAGAACCGAATGCCGGATATAGATCTAGCAAAGGAAGAGGCCCATGTATAGCCGATGGAGGAGCTGATGGTTATCCAGCTCTGTGAGAAGGATGCCTCTCGCACCACCCGCATAGGAGGCGGATTAGACACAGAAATAGCTCGACAGTTGACAGAGTTCCTCAGGCAAAATCAGGATGTGTTCGCATTGTCTCCGTCGGATTTGGGGAGCATCGACGAACAGCTCGTGGTACATAGACTTAACGTTAAGCAAAATGCAAAGCCAGTCAAGCAAAAGCATCGACATTTTGGAGCAGAGAAAGATAAAATTATACAAGAAGAAGTACAAAAGTTGTTGGCAGCAGGGCAAATTCCAGAAATTCGTTTTCCTACCTGGCTGTCCAATGCGGTGCTAGTCAAGAAGGGCGAGGGTAAGTGGCGAATGTGCATTGACTTCAAGGATCTCAACAAAGCATGTCCAAAGGATTACTACCCTCTGCCACGAATCGATCAACTCGTGGACTCAATCGCCGGTTGCGAGATGCTGAGTATGATGGACGTCTCGCAAGGGTACCATCAGATTCCATTATGCCAGGACAACCAGCCCAAGGTGAGCTTCATCACCTCCACCGGAACCTATTGCTACACACTAATGCCTTTTGGGCTGAAAAACGCTGGAGCCACATACCAGAGGTTAGTAGACAAGATGTTCAGAGTCCAACTCGGGAGCAACATGTAGATATAGGTGGATGATATGTTGGTGAAAAGCCAAAAGGCGAGCACTCATCTAGAGGATTTGAAGGAAACATTTCGCACGCTCCGACGCTACGGCATGAAGCTAAACCCCAATAAGTGTGCTTTCAGGGTAAAGACGGGAAAATTCCTGGGTTACATGGTGACTGAGAGAGAAGTGAAAGTGAATCCAGAGAAGGTGCATGCGGTTTTAGACATGGAGGCACCGCGTAATATTAAGGAGGTTCAGATGCTGGCATAAAGAATAACAACTCTGAGTAGATTCATATCTAAAGCGAGGGAGGCTAGTCACCCTTTCTTCAAAATACTGAGGAAGGGAACTCAACTTGAGTGGACGGAAGAATCAGAGAAGGCTTTCGAGCAGCTCAAAAGCCTTCTCACTCGTCTCCCATTGTTAGCAAAACCGGCGCCAGGGGAAAAGCTATATGTATACCTAGCGGTGGGCCAGTTCGCAGTCAGCTCGGTCTTGGCCCGCGAGGAGGAGGGAGTACAAAGCCCTGTATATTATGCGAGCAAGCTCTTGCGAGGGGCTGAGCTGCGGTACTCCGAGATAGAAAAGATGGGCCTGGCGATGATGACGACGGCGCGGAAGTTAAGACCGTATTTCCTTTCGCACGCAATACTGGTCCGGACTAACCACCCTATGAAGAAAGTCATGGGAAAGATGGAGGTTTCAGGTAGAATGGTAAAATGGGCAGTAGAGATGGGGCAATTTGATATCAGTTACGAACCGTGAATCGCCATAAAAGGACAAGCCCTTGCAGATTTCCTGCAGGAAACAACAAGACCAGAAGAGCAAGGGATATGGAGGGTGTTCGTTGATGGGTCGGCGAACACAACCGGATGCGGAGTAGGAGTGGTGCTAGCGGAGGCGGGCGAGGAGTTGGATTACGCGATCAAGTTGCCTTTCAGAACTTCAAATAATGAGGCGGAGTATGAAGCCGTTATACATGGGATGAACCTGGTATCTTCGGCCGGGGGCAGAAAGTTAAGCATATTTTCGGATTCACAACTAGTAGTACAACAAGTAAAAGGAGAATTCGAGATAAAAAATTAACGGATGATAGCTTATTGCGAGACAGTACGATCAATGATGGACGCATTCGAATTCTGCGAGCGTAACCCCGAGTAGGGGACTAGTTGATCCAGCCCATGGTCATCCAGCAGGCCCAGTAAGGACTAAAGGCTCATCAAGGTCAGTTGAAGCCCAAACAGCCCAATTATGATCAGAAGGTCCCATTGGGCTCATCCAGAAAGGAAGGCCCAATCGCGTAAACACCTTGTCAGGCGAGAGAGACCGAGCGAGCTCCGAGAGTGAAAGGTTCTCTCTCTCTCTCGCCGGGCCTCTCGCCCAACTAACCCACCGAGTCTGTGCTAACCACACGTGGGGGTATTTAATGCACGTCTAATCTACTGGCAGACGCAAAGGAATGTAGTCGTTGTCCCCTACTTTTCTCTGACGCAGACGCCAACGAAATGACGGATTAAATAGTATTGAAGGTAATTTGGAGTCCGAATATCTTATTACGGCGATTGGACAGGTAAATTAAATTGGATAATATTTGACGTCCGTCTCGTTTGTAGTATAAATAAGGGCGGTAAACACAGGTATCAAGGTACACAAAATCTTCTACACCAGTCATATATAAAAGAAAAACCTAATATCTTCCTCGAGAAACTACTGACTTAGCCGTCGGAGTGCTAACTCCGGCCTAAGTCTGGTTCTTTTCCTCTTCGCAGGTTCATCCACGGGCCCCGGTCAAGTTCAGGCCGGTCCATCACTCTAATCAACCCACCACAAATCCAGTCGGATCAATTGGTAAAGGAGTTTTTTGTTTGGATCTCTTTATAAATAAGTACCCATTGATGTGCTTATTTATAATAACCCCTTTTTTTAATGCAAAAACAATTCTTCCAATATTTAAAGATAATAAAAATATTTATCCTAAACGGTGCGAAACTGCGAATGACTTAAAAAGAAAAACAAATTTCATGAGAAACAAATGTTTAAAAAAGAAAAAGTACATCCATGCAAAATATATTTCACCAAGACGAGATTATAGCATCAAGCCATAAATAGCATATTTGACCTAAAATAAGACATATTGGTGCATCAGATGGATCAGGTTTTGGCCACACGGTTCGAATTTTCATCTTTACTTGTTCTTTCAGTGGGATACGTTTCTCTCTCGTTACGTAGGCCTTGATTTTCAATTCCAAATTTGAAAACTCTGACGGAGCACCGCAAAGAGGGAGGGTAAAATCTAGCATGGTTAATTCATTTGAGTTCTTGAATGAGGTAATAATTAGTACAATTTCAGATTCTCGTTTATATAGATTAGCTTGCAGATGATCTATATAAAAAGGGTTATGCCACTTCCTCCACTCACCATCACCAAAAGTTCGTGCCTTATTGACATCAATTTGTCGCATCGAATCCCTTTTTCAATTATCCAAACTAAAATCTTAACTTTCAATATAATAGTGTGTATTTTTTTACAGAAAAAGTTCATTGGACAACAAAAAAAGAGTGATTGTTGTTTCATTTTAACACAAAGGAAGCACTTATCTTCCTATTTACATATTGCAGTTCAATAAATCAATCAAGCAAATAACATGATATGCCTAATTGGGCCAACCCAATGGGCCTACAAGTTATTTACCTACTGGGCCACGAGCCCAATATTGAAGACCAATATCACCGAGGCCCAAACACCTTCAAGTAAGGCTTGGGCCCAACAAAGCAAACCCAACCCAATAAACGACATATAAATAGAGGTTTTACTCATTTTATTAAGGTACGTCCTATTAACTGAGCAATACTACAATACGTATTCTCTGGACTATTTCTATGATCAGCACGTCTGACTTGAGCGTCGGAGGGGTTTCCGCCGGATCAACCCCCGGCGTAGTTCACGTGTGTTCATTTCGCAGGTACCTCAGGATCATCAAGTTGTCAAGCTACTGATCTGCTTTGCTCTCCCAGTTCGTTTTCTACACTATCCCAGGTGATCTAAATATTTTAGCATCATCATTTTGGCGCCGTCTGTGGGAACGATGCAAACCAGATCACGTAGCCAACAAGATCCTCCTGAGGTGTCTGCTCGGAGAGAAAATGACACAGCTAACGACCTCCCACCTCGTGGAGGCTCTGGCTTGCCACCTCCTCCACGTCCCATGGATCCGCCTCGCGAGGTTCAGGTGATCCCCCCTCGGGACCCACCACTCGCCGATCCACCATTCCCTGCTCCTCGAATGGTTCAAATAACCGAGGATGCGCTTCGACGCATGATAGCAGAAGCTTCAACTCGCGCTGCCACAGAGGCCGTGACCCAATATATCGCCACGATGGGAGCAAATGCTCCCGACGCGATACCACCCGCTGCTCCACATGTGGAGCCACCTATGGCACCACCGCCATCGACTCCCTGGGGGCTTACAGCTGCCCCCAAAATATTCGCTCGCCAAGGGTTATCGACTCCCTGGGGCTTACATCGCCCCCAAAATATTTCGTTCGCCAAGGGTTATCGACTCCCTGGGGGTTTACATCGCCCCCAAAATATTTTGCTCGCCAAGGGTTATCGACTCCCTGGGGGCTTACATCTGCCCCCAAAATATTTCGCTCGCCAAGGGTTATCGACTCCCTGGGGGCTTACATCGCCCCCAAAATATCTCGTTCGCCAAGGGTTATCGACTCCCTGGGGGCTTACATCGCCCCCAAAATATTTCGTTCGCCAA
Organism: Erythranthe guttata; assembly: GCF_056151865.1. Classification (NCBI taxonomy): domain Eukaryota; kingdom Viridiplantae; phylum Streptophyta; class Magnoliopsida; order Lamiales; family Phrymaceae; genus Erythranthe; species Erythranthe guttata. The sequence goes on along the minus strand of NC_142544.1, from coordinate 5,969,375 downwards.
GGGTTATCGACTCCCTGGGGGCTTACATCTGCCCCCAAAATATTTCGTTCGCCAAGGGTTATCGACTCCCTGGGGTTTCACATCGCCCCCAAAACATTTCATTCGTCATAGCAGGAGCCAACGCTCCTCCTCGTGAGGCCCCACTGGGTCCTCAACATGATCAATTTCTACTTACTACTAACGGTTCAAATAACCGAAGAAGACCTTCAGCGTATGATCACGGAAGATTCAACTCGTGCTGCCACTGAATCAGTGGCACCATATATCGCCAAGGTTGGGCATCTCACCCCAGATGTTCGTGATTGCCTCATCCTAAATGGGGGGCTATCACATCCTAAAGTTGGGCATCTCATCTCAAGGGTGGTACATCCACTTACCTTCCAACCCCAAGGGGTTTCACATCTCATCAAATGTTTCACGTCCCTACTTCAAAAACAGAAAAAGGGTCAAACGCGCACGCGCGAACCAATAGCACAACTGTGCGCATCCACCTTAGACCATAGGTCTCGAGCGCCTCATCCTACAGTGGGCAGTTATCCCCATCCTAAGGTTGGGCATCATCCTAAGTGGATTCACATCCCACCTCAAGGAACGAGGATAATCTCCCTACTAAAAAAAATAGAACATCCCCAAGGGGGTGCACATCCCATCTCAAGGAACGAGGATAATCTCCCTACTCAAAAAATAGAACATCCCCAAGGGGGTGCACATCCCATCTCAAAGAACGAGGATAATCTCCCTGCTCAAAAAATAGAACATCCAAAGGGTGAACATCAACCACCAAAAAGAAAAGAAAAAATGGAGGTAAAATCGCGCACGCGAAACCCATGAAAAAGAAGAAGATGAGAAGAAAGAAAAATAAGAAAGAGGAAGAAAAAAAAAAAAAAAAAAAAAAAAAAAAAAAAAAAAGCAAAGAAGAAAAAAAAAAAAGAAGAAAAGAAAAAAGAAAAAAGGGGGGAGCCGCAGCCGAGCCGCGCGCGCGAGCCGAGCCAAGCCGCGCGCGCGCGAGAGGACGGAACCGCGCGCGCGAGAGAGCCGAGCCGCGCGCCACCTCACAAAAAAAAAAAAAAAAAAAAAAAAAAAAAAAAAAAGAAGTGCAGCCAAGCCAAGCCGCGTCCGAGCCGAGCCGCACGCGCGTGAGAGCCGAGCCGAGCCGCGCGCCACCTCAGCAAAAAAAAAAAAAAAAAAAAAAAAAAAAAAAAAAAAGACATGGAGGCGCGCGTGCACAGCACGCGCGCGTGGCGTACACGCGCCAGACGCGCGCGCGTGCACTGCACGCGCGTCAGCTGAAAAAAAAAAAAAAAAAAAAAAAAAAGAAAAAAAAACAATCACACGCGCGCGCCCTCCTATGCACGCGCGCGCGCCTCCCAAGGCCACCTTGGAGCGCGCGCTCACATCTAATTGGGCACAACTTTTGGTACTCTCCACCAAATTGCGCGTAGATTTCACCTCGCTTCACCAAATCGCGCGAGAATTTCAACGCGCTACACCAAATCGCGCGAACTCTTCAACGCCCCTACCAAATCGCGCTCGCTATCGAACGGATAAATAAAAAAAATTATTTCTCCACGCCATGCCAACGATTAACGCAAGACTACAGCATAGATCTACTCTCAATACGATCCGGTACCCCTTTCGACTTGGCTCCCACATCGTCTCGAGAGTGGGGGGCTTGCGAGACAACTTCCACAAGGAGCCAACTCGCTCAGTACTACCAACTGCAGCGAGACAACTCCCACGAGGAGCCAACTCCCTCGGGTCTACGAAACCATAGCGAGTTAACTCCCACGAGGAGAATACTCGCTCTGTCCTATAACCCGTCGCGAGGCAACTCCCACGAGTAGCCAACTCCCTCGGGTCTCAACGCCATAGCGAGATAACTCCCACGAGGAGCAAACTCGCTCGGCCCTACACACTCGTTGCGAGACAACTCCCACGAGGAGATAACTCGCTCCGTCCTACAACCCGCAGCGAGACAACTCCCACAAGGAGCCAACTCCCTCGGGTCTACGAAATTACAGCGAGATAACTCCCACGAGGAGACCACTCGCTCCGTCCTCTAACCCGTTGCGAGATAACTCCCACGAGGAGACAGCTCGCTCTATCCTACAACACACAGCGAGACAACTCCCACGAGGAGACACCTCGCTCTGTCCTACAACACACAGCGAGATAACTCCCACGAGGAGACAACTCGCTCTGTCCTACAACCCCTTACAAGGAAACTCCTACGAGAAGCCAACCCCCTCGGGTCTTAAAACCACAGCGAGATAACTCCCATGAGAATACCACTCGCTCCATCCTATGCCCCGCAGCGAGATTACTCCCACGAGGAGACAACTCGCTCGGTACTACAACCGGCAACAAGACAACTCCCACGAGGAGATAACTTGCTCAGTCATATAACCCATTGCGAGGCAACTCCCACGAGGAGTCAACTCCCTCGGATCTACGAACCCACAGCGAGATAACTCCTACGAGGAAACCACTCGCTCCATCCTATGACCCGCAGCGAGATTACTCCCACGAGGAGCCAACTCGCTCGGTACCCCAACCCGCAGCGGGACAACTCCCACGAGGAGCTAACTCGCTCGATACTACAAATCCGTTGCAAGGCAACTCCCACGTGCAACCACCTCGCTCGATAATAAGACTCGCTGCGAAACAACTCCCACGAGGAGACAACTCGCTCAGAGCAACCTCAATCCACACGCGCCTAAATCGCGCATCATCCAATGCTCCTACAACTTCGCTGCAAGACAACTCTCTTGAAGAGACAACTCGCTCGCAATGCACTACATAATCGCAAGCTCAAGTTAGCACGATTACAACCCTAGAAACACTTAGAAATATTATGAGAATCTATATAGCCTGGCCAGCTTGATTACTCAAAATTTATCTACTTGTTTTCGATGGGTCCTTCATTAAAACGTGGCCACGGTCCAAACATACTTACGACCCACGAGGTCTAACAAGGGGCACGATCCCCATAAAAAAAACTCTTGAGAGCCTGATCCCCTCCTCAAGTACATCACGCACAAGGCTATATGTAAACACATACAAGCAACGCGTCAAAACATTGACAATGTCGATAAATAACAACTCCCACGAGGAGAATACTAGCTCCGTGCTACTACATTATCACGAGACAACTCCCACGAGGAGATAACTCGATCAACTCTATTATCCCATGACGAGACAACTCCCACGAGGAGATTACTTGATCCGTGCTACCACATTATCGCGAAACAACTCCCACGAGGAGATAACTCGATCAACTATATTACCCCGCGACGAGACAACTCCCACGAGGAGACAATTCGCTACTACATCGTCGCGGGACAACACCGACGACTCAAATAACTTACATAGCGACAACTTAGTCGCGCTACGCGCCAATGCGCATTCACGCCCCTCCGACACACGCTCCAATGCATTTTCGCACACCATCAGGCCATATGCCAAAGAACAAACACTACAATTTTCACTCTCGACACGATTGAGAACCCATTTCGACATGGCCCCCACATCGACTCGAGAGTGGGGGGCTTAATGATATGCCTAATTGGGCCAACCCAATGGGCCTACAAGTTATTTACCTACTGGGCCACGAGCCCAATATTGAAGACCAATATCACCGAGGCCCAAACACCTTCAAGTAAGGCTTGGGCCCAACAAAGCAAACCCAACCCAATAAACGACATATAAATAGAGGTTTTACTCATTTTATTAAGGTACGTCCTATTAACTGAGCAATACTACAATACGTATTCTCTGGACTATTTCTATGATCAGCACGTCTGACTTGAGCGTCGGAGGGGTTTCCGCCGGATCAACCCCCGGCGTAGTTCACGTGTGTTCATTTCGCAGGTACCTCAGGATCATCAAGTTGTCAAGCTACTGATCTGCTTTGCTCTCCCAGTTCGTTTTCTACACTATCCCAGGTGATCTAAATATTTTAGCATCATCATAACAATAAACAAAATATATGACCAGAAAAATAAGAAACCAAAAACGCACAATCACAATATTCTCTTTTGTACTACAAAAATAATGAAAAATCACCAACTAAAGCTAATGGATTCAGAATGCAGATTAATTAGCATCCAAACCAGATGAGCATATATTTGCCACCTCATGTCTCATCTTCTTCGGACCAAAAACAAGTACCCCAACGCTCGATTCTTTTTGGTTAAATAAAAATTCTACAAAAAAAATAAGAAACAAATATTAAGATCCGGTCTTTCACCATAATGCAAATTAAATTGTGAAATCGACTGTTGAGGCAAGCTCTCCAACTCTCTATCAACAATACAGTTAAACGCTATAAATTAATACAGTAAGGACTGACAAAAATATTAAACTATCGAGCTAATAATTTAATACGTTTTTACCGAATCGGGACGGTAGAAAATTATTATTTAAGCGAGGTTTTTAACTTATCGAGTATTAATATATCGAGGTTCTATTGTATATAATAAAGAATTTGAAAATGCTTGAGGTGTGGGCCCCTCCATATTCTGTATCGTACATTTTTTTCCTTTACATTTTTACTTTTATTCATAAAAAAAAGAAGTTGCACCGATAAATACTCCAATACATAAGAATAACATAAGCTCTTGAAGTAGATGAGTATTTTTTATTCGTGTTATGATCAATGGGTAAAATATAATATATCTCGTCAAAATACCGATGAAAATAAGGCAAATGATGAATGAAGACGAGATTATAGCCCGAAGCCATAAATAGTTGTTTTGGCCTAAAATAGGAGATATCGGTGCATCGGATGGGTTGGGCTTCAGTCACACGGTTCGAATTTTCGTCGTTTCTTGTTCTTCATATGGGGATCCTTTCTCTCTTGTCACGTATGCCTCGATTTAAATCCAAATTTGGAAACTCTAATGGAGCACCATAGAGAGGAAGGATTAAATCGAGCATGGTTAAGTCGTTTGAGTTCTTAAATGAAGTAGTTAGTTTGGGTGTTTTGCATTTTAAAATTTCACTCGTGTGGATTAGTTCACGGATGATCGATATAAATGGGGCTACACCACTTCTTCCACTCATCATCACCAGAAGCTCGTGCCTATAATAATAATAAAAAGATAAAGAATTTTGTTTTTCAAGATATCGGTTATTTTATCTAAAATTTTAAGTTGGTGAAAAATCAAATATATATGTATCTTAGGAAATCGGTTGAAGTGGGCCCCGTATGGCCCTTCGATAGAAACATCGAGATGGTCGATGGAAGAAGGGGAAGAAGAGAGTGATTGGTGGAGCTTATTAGACCATTTTCCTTCTCCTTTGATAGTAACACTTAAGTTATCAAACGCACGTGCGACCTAGATTGCAAGAATCGGAGGTAACGGTCGATAACGAAGAGGAGAAGAACACCTCGAACATTTTTCTCCTTATTCAGGGGAATGTGGTGGCCCACATGATTAGTCCCGCCACCAAAAATATCTCTACGGCCAGGTTGGATATGCCGGTTTTTGGCCAATCCACCATCTGATATAATATTCATTATTGAGCAAAAATTAAATTAATGAAACTAAATATTGTTGGAGATGTTTTATTATATTCAAAACATTGGGATTAATTAATCACAAATATCAAACTTTTGGCTTTATCATTTTCATTTTTTTATGGATAGAATTTCTTGATTGTTGATTAATGCTTCAGATTGGTATTAACTTTTTTTTTTTTTTTTTTAAATTGCCGCCGGATTCCGGCGTTGACTTTTCAATTTTTTTCTTCCTTCTTCCGGATTTTTTACGCCGGATTCCGGCGGTCAACGCCAGTCTCCGGTGGTGACATTTTTGAATTTTTTTTATTTTTTTTTCTTCTTTTCTTTCTTTCTGTAACTTTTTTTTTCGTTTAATCAGCAATATTGCTGTGATTGACAGTAATATTAACTATATTACTGTTAAACACAGTAAAATTAACTAAACTACAGTTTAAAACAGTAATATTGCAATATTAATCTCTAGCACAATAATATTAACACAACAAAACTCATTATTATTGTGTAATAGAATATTACTATGTTGACCGTTCAACAAATGTAAACATAATAAAAAGCCAAAAGAATTAATATTACTGTGAGTGACAGTAATAGTGCTATAACAACAGTAATATTACCGTCAACCACAGTAATATTACAATAATAGACAGTAATATTATTACGTTACTTCGTGAATAACTCAAACAAACAAAAAATTCCAAACAAAATAATAATATTGATGTGGTTGACAGCAACATTACTATAACAACAGTAATATTACCGTCAACTATAGTAATATTATTGTGTTCACAGTAATATTACGTTACTCCGTGAATAACTCAAACAAAACAAAAAACCCCAAAAAAATAATAATATTGATGTTGTTGACAGTAATATTATCGTGTTTACAGTAATTTTACTGTTAACGACAGTAATATAATTACGTTGACTTGTCAACAAATAAAATAAAAAATAATAAAAAATAATAATATTACGTTAATTTACTGTCAACGGCAGAAAAATTACATAAATATATTGTCAACGGCAGTACAATTACGTTAATTAACTGTCACTGACAGTATAATTACCTTCATTTATTGTCAGTGACAGCACAATTACGGTCAACGTTTAGCGGCTGACATAAAAAAAAAAAAAAAAAAAAGAAAAAAAACTTAAAAGAACACCCAAAAAAAGTTAACGCCGGAGACCGCCTGTCAATGCCGAAAATCGGCGAAAAAATCCGGAAGAAAAGAAAAGAAAAGAAAAAAAAAGATCAACGCCGGAGATCGCGTTGACCGCCGGTCAACGCCGGAAACCGGCAAAAAAATCCGAAAGAAAGAAAAAAAATTTGGAAAGTCAACGCCGGAATCCGGCGGCAAATTTTTTTTTTTTTTTTTAAGTTTTGGGTCAAAATTGAATAATTTGTGAAATTTGGGGTCAAATTGAGAGTAAATTAAGTTAAGGATGAAATTAGAGCATATTAAAGTATGCTAAAAAAAAGTAAAAATTGAATTTTTTTAGTCAAAATTGGATTTTTGTGGACAAAATTGATTAAATTGGGGATACAATTAAGAATAGGATATAATGGTTGAGGGTAATATTGGGATATACATGAATGTTTCTTTTATTTATAATAAATATTAAATAGATGTGTTTATTGGTGAAAAATATATATGCCCTGAACCTAAAATAATAAGGATAGTTGGTTGGGGACTTATGCATAAAAACCCAATATTATTATTTATTTATATTACCAGTGAATAAAACAGTGAATAAAAAGTATTAAAAACCAGTTTCCGCTTTTTCTTGATATTGGAAAAAGTTTTTTTCATTTAATTGTTTTAAATTTTTCCAAAATTTGTTGGAATGATATTGAAATTTTCACACCAAAAAAGTAAGAAAAATCCAAAATTGTTAATTTTGATATGATTAATGCGGTCAGTGCAACCAAAGCTATGGGCCGTAAAAGGGGCGTGACAATATGGCCCAACCATATGTGGTATTTAACACTACCATCTGACGTCAGCCCAAATAGTGGCAGCACAGACGAGCCACATGTCACCGGAAAGAACATAAATGCAAAGGCTATCTTTCCAATAAATGCTATTCGGCACCACAAAAAAAAATAGTGTTTTAGGTGACGATTTATTGTGACGAAACCTCAATTCGTTAAAGTAGAGTGGAGATGACGAAATATAAATTCATCTCATAAATAAATAATTTATGAGACGAAATTGATAATCATCACATGAACTCCATTTTGTGTGACAACAGTTAAAAATGGTCACAATTGAATGAAGGAGATTTTTTTCTCAAGGCACTTGACAAATAAGTCCATCGATGGGTATTTATTCATAAAATGATTCAGATAAAAAACTTGTTTACAAAAAAAGTCCACACATTGTCCAAAGCTTTGTAAAAGGATAAAATAGCTCCTCACATTTTAATATGCTCCAATTCCATCCTTTAATTTAATTTAACTTCAATTTGACCCAAAATACAATTTTGAGTACAATTTCGTCCATCATCGCCGTTGACCGCCGGTCTCCAGCGTGAATTTTTTTTCTTCTGCCCCCATTTCTGGCGTTGACATTTTCGAATTTCTTTTTCCTCTTCTTCGCGGCCGGTCTCCGGCGTAGACTTTTTTGTTGCTCTTTTTTTTTTCTTTTTTCTTAAACATCCCCAATCCCCAATCCCCTCCCCCCCAACACACACACCCCCGCCGTTTTAAACAGCAATATACTTGTGGTTGACAGTAATATTGACTATATTACTGTTGAACACAGTAAAATTAACTATGCTACGGTTTAACACAGTAACATTGCTATATTACTCTCTAGCACAATAATATTAACACAACAAAATTCATTATCATTGTGTAATAGAGTAATATTAATATGTTGGCCGTTCAACAAAGGTAAACACAATAAAAAGCCAAAATAATTAATATTACTGTGATTGACAGTATTATTACTGTAACAACAACAATATTACCGTCAACCACAGTAATATTATTGTGTACAGATTATTACGTTACCCCGTCAACAACTCAAACAAAACAAAAAACCAAAAAAAATATTAATATTGATGTGGTTGACATTAATATTATTGTGTTTAAAGTTATTTTATTGTCAACGACTAATATAATTAAGTTGACTTGTCAAAAATTCAAACAAATTTTAAAATAAAAAACCCAAAAAATAATAATATTGTTGTCAACAACAGTTCATTTACGTTAATGTACTGTCAACGACACTATAATTACGGTTAACGTTTAGCGGCGGGCATAAAAAAAATGAATTAAAAAAAATTATTAAAAAACGTCAATGCCGGAAACCGGCGGTGGGAAAAGCAAAAAAAAAAAAATTAAATTATCGAAAAAGTCAACGCTGGAAACCTGCGGCGAAAAAAACAGACCAGAGAAAAAAATTCAAAAAGTCAACGCCGGAAATCGGCGGCTAAAACATAATTTCTGAAGATAAATAATTTAAAAAAGAAGTCAAAATTAGATTTTTGTGATCAAAATTGATTAAATTAGGGTTACAATTAAGATTTGGGTGTAAACGGTTGGGGGTAATTTTGTCATATACATTAATTTTTTTTTATTTATTACATATTAAAAGGATGAGTTTATTGGCAAAACAGGTATAGCCCATGAACTTAGAATAATAAAAATGGTTGGTTAGGGACTTATGCACGAAACCCCCTATTACTTAAGTGGAGGTCTCAATTATGCGACAACATTTCATTTTCTTTTGAAGAAAGTAATTTAGTCACATTATCTATTTGTTGTGACAAAATGTACTTCCGGGATACATAAATTAATCTAACTATTTATTCATAAAATTAAACTTCATTCCCAGTTTTTTACATGTGTCTACCTTCACATCCAATCTGCCATTCACACAAAAACACACACACACACACACACACACACATATATATATATATATATATATATATATATATATATATATATATATATATATATATATATATATATATATATATATATATATATATATATATATATATATATATATATATATATATATATATATATATATATACACACACACACACACACACACACACACACATACTAGGTGAGGAGTGTTGGTCCCGATACATAAAACGGGTAGTGAATTTAGTAAATTGGTTGAACAAATTAATTAGTGAAAATACGAAAAGATTAGCCGAGGCGAGTTGACTCTGTCCTTAAGACGAAATTTCCCCGCAACGGTGCTAACGGATTAAATGGAAATCGTCTCCCAAGATACAACGGCTAAACTTGGAATAGGAGCACTCCAAATCCCAAGTACGACGAACTGTACTTTGTGTAGAACTTTTCGAGAGAATCTGTGAAGGGTATGCTTAATATGTAGTAGGCTTGTTTTGGATTGAAGTAAGGAATTGTGGGAAAGTTAGGGTCTATTTATAAGGTTCGAAAAGTAGTGTCCTTTTGGAGTAAAAAGGTACCTTTTGTTTGAATGGTTGCACCATTTCGAATTGAGCCAATTGGGAGTGGTTGCACCATTTCGAGTTGAGCCAATTGGGAGTGGTTGCACCATTTCGAGTTGAGCCGAATGGTTTGCATTGGTTCGGCCGCACCAATTCAGACCAGTCAGACCAATCGAGATGGGCTTCGAGTAATAAGGGCCCAATGGGTTAAAAGCCCATGACCTAATATTTTTTTATATATATACAGCTCAGTACTTCTCTACTTTTCCAATGTGGGATAACTCAAAATCCCACTTTCCTTATATTTTGGACTAGTAATTTTTTCATTCACCACAAAATTGGTTCTAATCAAAAATTCATTTATATACTCAATTTAGACCGTACAATAACATTGATAAAAAATTGTTCATGACTCAATTTTTAACCAATTTTCCCAACAAGGAGCACCGTGCAATGCACGGTGCCAGTGCCCATTTTACATATTTGCAAAATGTGTTTTATTTATGCTGGCGTAAGTTTGAAGGGGTTGATGATACGCTACATGTGATGCGTCAAAGTTTCCCCCATATCCTGATCAATATTAGGAGACTGAATAAAAGGGTCACATTAAAATAGAGCATTGTATAAGATGAGACGGGTTATGAAATAAGAGATAATATTGATATGTAAAAAGGTAAGTGACCAAAAATTATATTTATTAATGATACAAAACTGATGTTATACAAGCTAGTATTCTATGATATGTAAAGGATAGAATGTTCGTATATGATTATTGCTGGACTCATTGTTGCGATGGATGATACTGATTAGGAAGAGGAGAATGCGGTTCAAGATTGGTACACAATGGCATGCAGTGAAGATTTGTTACGGCATCTTGGTTGTATATAGTATTATCGACGTTACATTTGCTTCTTTTTATTTGCATAAAAATAGTTGTATTAAAATAATATAGAAAGAATTTAGGCTGTGTAAATGTATAAGACAAACTTTACTTAGCTGATATTAGTATTTGAATACGTGTAAAAATAAGAGAGGTCAAGTGATGAAGCAGGAGTTGATAGAAATATATCATCACCTGAGCAGGTGACCAAGTTTGTTGCCATTATAACAGGAAAGTCTTCTATATAGTTGTCAATAATTGTGCCCTCTAGATTTGCAACACTATTCCAAAGTATATAATATAGGGACCAACAATCGTAAAATTTGATCGATTTGTTGATATTTAAGATTTATTTTAACATTAGAATCGACATAGATATGAACAAATTGAATCGTAAGATTTGGATCGTAAATCATAAGATTTTTATGCTCGGCATTGCAAATTTTCGTAAATGTGGCGGATATTTTGGATAGTGAAAGAGAGATTCAATTTGGGGTCAAATTTGCAATTTGGGTGGAGCGGCTAGGGAAGATGGAGTAAGTATAGGAGTGATTCTGCAATTTTCAGAACTGTTTTATCTAGGGAGGTGGATTTTTGGAAATAACAAATTGACCTCCACTTGGGGGCATTTCCGGTTTAAGGACCAAAATTAAAAATGGTATATAATATAGGGACCAAAACTGTAATGATCACATGTTTATTATAAATAATATTATAAATTATTTTTTTTCTTAAATCGTAAATCGTAAAATTTGATCGTTTTGTTGATATTTATGATTTATTTTAACATATGAATCGACTTAGGTATGAAAAATTGAATCGTAAGATTTGAATTGCAAATCATAATAATTTAAACTCGGTATTGCGAATTTTCGTAAATGAGTCACACCCAATTATAGCTGAGGAGAAGTAGAAGCATACTGCGTTGGTGGCGGATATTCCGGATATTGCAAGAGAGATCCACTTTGGGGTTAAATTTGCAATTTGGGTGGAGCGGCAGGGAAGATGTAGTAAGTCTAGGGGTGATTCTGTAATTTTCAAAATTCTTTCAGTCATTGAGGTGGATTTCCAGAAATTATGAATTGACCCCCACTTCGGGTGCATTTCTTGTTGAAGGACCAAAAAAAAAATGTATATAATATAGGGACCAAAAATCGTAAAATTTGGTCAATTTGTTGACATTTAAGATTTATTTTAACATTTGAATCGACATAGATATGAATGAATTGAATCGTAAGATCTTAATCGCAAATCATAAGATTTTATGCTCGGTACTGCGAATTTTCGTGAATGTGGCGGATATTTTGGATATTGATGTTAGAGTAGGTGACCAACAAGCCAACATGTGGCTGTGGTCTTTCGTATTTATTATTGTAATAAACGAACCTTTATTCGTATTAATGATAAAACACCTTGGCATTCTATATCTTTGTCCCTTTGTCACAAGCATAGATATAGTCCTTACAGCTATTACAAGTACTAGTAATTGATCGTTAGGATCGTGAGATATTTACTTAAGTATTATAACTGTTAAACGTGTTCCTAGTCGAAGGGTTACGCCACTAATGAGGATATCGGCCTTTCCCATTAAGACTAGCACTTAGTGTATGTGTAGTGCATCTCATCAGTAAACGGTATTGTGATATCGGCATGCATAAGTGGGTGCTCGTAAGTTGACGAGTTCACTGAACTCCCTCACCCTAGAAATCTCTAAGTGGTTCCCAATAATCAAGTAGAGATATCTATGGTATAGTTGTACACCATTAGTCCTTATGACCTAGACATCACCGTGACTTCACTAGAGGACCAGCTGTATCGTGACCTGTCCCTGAGTTCCACCGAGGACCATCCCAAGGGCCAGTGTTCGTGCAGTCCGAAATCTAGTGGGAGGTCTGTGCATTGTAGTCGGGGATTCGATCGCTAGAATAGTCTTGGATGTCCTGTGTGTTCTGAAAGTTTGTAATCATTCTAAGTCTCTGGCCAGAGCTGACTAAGTGATGATTAGAGAATTCGATTCTCTAAGTCATGCACGTAAGGATTACAACACTTGGAACGATCGCACCGTCATCGAACATATAAAGAGGTCTCGATGAACCAATGCCTCTAGTTCGATCGGGACATATGAATCGAAGGGACCGTACTGTACGTTAACTATATCTGAAGGTTCTTGCAGGCACTTCATTTGTATCTAGGGAATCATGACGCGTAGTTGCTAGACGCCAATCTTGATTCGTTGGGTGATTAAGGTGAAACGAGCTTCATCTTAATCGTAACTCGAAGGGGACGAGTTTTGACCACAAAGGGTTGTGGGCCCACGGCTAGCTTACACCTGAACCATCGAGGGTCACACTGCTCGTGCACATGAGATCTTTGAATAAACGGTCAGAGATAAAATAGTTTATCTTTGCATGATTGGAAGTCAATACGATTGGGTCCAACATTCGTAATTTGGAATTATGAATGAGAATAAGAAAAGGAAAAGAGTAGGCGAACGTATTAGTGAACTTTCTAAATCGGGAAGTTTCCAAATTTAGAAAGTGCACTGAACTAGGGTTTCCACTTTTGGAAAGTTGGAAAACGAGAGTTGGCACTCGTAATGACGAGGACATTATAATGATTCCGAAAATGTAATCGTTACAATTTTCCGATCATTGAATTGAGAGAGACGAGCAAGTAAAGGAACTAACGAGCTTAAGCTGTTGGGCCCAGTCCAACTTAAGCCCGTTAGGGTTTTATGCAAGGGACTATAAATACATGATTTATAGGCCTTGCACAAAAACAACAAACCCTAACCCTAAAGCGGCCGTCCACCTCTCTCTCTCGCGCGGCCACCTCCGCCGTTGACGCCGCCCCGTCGCCGGAATCGGCCATCCCTTGGCCGATCCCTTTCGGTATTCTTTTCTTCCTTCTTTTCTTCCGTTAATTCTAACTACTTCGTGTCTAGTGCCACGTTTTAGTAGATCGAAGTATACGAGGTGAAATCCGAGAGGAGGAAGACTGTAGATCGAAGAATCGAGGAGCAACGCACGAGCCGAAGCCGCACGCTGCCCCACGCGCCGCCCCGGAAGTCCGCGCGTGAAGCTCACGCGCCGCCGTGGTCAATCTGCCGCTGCTGCCGCTGCACTCCATTGCTGCCCCGATTGTACGGATTGGTTTCCGTAGCAATCTCGACGTGCTATACGCTCCTACCTCACGCTTCAAGAGGTAAACACGCGAAACCCTAGTTTCGATTTGAGTTTTGTTTAAACCTATGTATTCATGTTTGTTTCGTATGATTTTATGTGATTATGTGTAATCGATTAAATCGTTGCAAGCATGTTATTTGGTTTAAACGCGAGCATGTTAATTGATTTAAATTCGATAGAAATTATTAACATGTAAATTGTTTTTAATTTTCGCTGGAAGCGCAAAGGTACGCAATTAATTGAATTTATTTTGTCGGGCATGTTCTTATGTGTTTTAAAGTCGTTTAAATCGCATAAAATTTTTGTTTTCCGCTGCGTATGCGTGCCCGAAACCCAACAGTGGTATCAGAGCTCGTTGCGCAATTAATTGCGTTGGTATTTATATGCTATGATTTTATGCATGTTCGATTTATTAAAGTAGTGATTGTCGTATTATGTAATTGGGAGTTTTCGTAAGTTTAAAATATTTTTGAAATATTGTTTAGAATTTTTCCAGCTTTAAAATTGTTTAAAATTGGAAAATCCGATCTGAAATTGTTTTTAAAATGTCGGTTTTTAAATGTTCGGATCGAACCGGTCGAACCGGCCGGTTCGATGGTTGTGTGCGATCTAGTTGACCGAATCCACGTGGATTCGGGTCGGTCAGACCGGTTCTCGGTCCGACTGACCCGGCCCACTGATTTGGGTCAGCTGGACCGGGCAGAACCGGACCGCTTCGGTCCGAACCGGTCAGACCGGTTGGGCCGAACCGGTCCACTGAAAAAAAAAATAAAAAAAAAAAAAATTCAGATTTCTAAAATTAAACTTAAAACAAATTGATTTTAATTTTTGGAAAATTATTTTCAATTAATCCCAATTAGATAATTGGATCGACAATCATCTATTTTGGTAAATAGGTGTTAGATTGATTAATTAATTTAAATTGTTAAATTGATTTCAATTAATAGAACACAAATATAATATTGATTATAAGTTCAACTTAATTAGTAGTACCTCAACATTATTTGAATGATTTATGCTAGTTGAGGTTCTATAATTATTTTGAAAAACCCGATAATTAATTAATGTAATTAATTATATAGTTAGGTCGTATGTTCCTCTTAGGACAATATGCGTTTCCATATACCTTTAGAGAACATAGATGTAGGAATCACATAGACCAATCCAAACCTTCTGATGAGATAAAACATTTTAATAAAATCCCTCATTCTTTTAATTAAGAATCATTTCAAGCTATAAAGAAATACCCAATCTGTTGAGTTATTTCTTTCCTTCTGCCAACGGTTGGATTATGTGTAGCCCTTCACTGTAGTGCAGTAAGCCGTGTTAGCGGGGAGTGCTATGGTGGAGTAAGCTGTAATTCAATTGACATAGCGATGAAGGTAGCCATAGAAAAGGGTTATGTTGGATTAACGTGGTCGGCTAGATTAACTAGGGACTGCATTAGTTTGGCATAATCAAGTTCTATGAGCATCTTTGATTGGTAGGTTAGACTTGACACACGACGATTTTGATATTCGCGAGATTAACTTAGGTCATTATCAAGTGTGAGGAAAATTAATTTAGGGTCATATTGTGGATATGATTGATTGTGATCTACCTTTGGGCAAATATAATCGGGCTAGATTAACTACGGGTTATGTTTGTCTATTGGACCTAAAGCCCATTAAGAAAAATCAGTTTTCTCGTTTGTCTACTAGAGGGAAGTGGAACTCGATAAAATTAGTGGGAGAACAATTAAATAACATAAGTCCAAACATTTAATTGTAACAATCATTTAACGCGAATCTCTAATAATCCTCTTCTCTATATGTCTCAGATAATTATGTCTAAGAATCCCATAATGTCAATCCTCGACAATAAACTCAATGGCCCTAATTACCTAGATTGGTTGCGTAGTCTTAAGCTTGTGCTAACTGTTGAGGGGCGTCTCTATGTTTTGAACGAGAGGCTTCCCGCCACTATACCTGCCACAGCGACTGATGCTGAAAAGGAAACTTATGAAGTTTGGAAGAAAGATGACACTCATGCTAGGTGCTATATGATAGCCGCCATGGAGCCCGCGCTTGCGAGGAAATATGAGTCTCACTTGCATGCTTTCGATATAAAGGCTCATCTCGATAGCATGTATAGTGAGAATATTAGGGCATCGAGATACGCTGCTACAAAGGAGTTGATCACAGCGAGACTGCGCGAAGGGACTTCGGTCCACGAGCACTGTCTCAAAATGATCACTCTCCTTGAAAAGCTAGTGAATCTTGATGTCACCCTCCCGGCCGAGCTCTCGTTGGATTTGATCCTGTTGTCTCTTCCTAGTTCCTATGAATCGTTCATAGTGAACTTCAACATGAACAAACTAGATCCTCCCTTGGATGAGTTAATGAACATGTTGGTCAGCTTCGAGTCCACCATTAAGAAAGAGAAGTCTGTTCTCATTGCTGCTACTTCTGGAAAGAAGAGTTCTTTCCAAAAGAAGAGAAAGGAAAGAGTTCTTTTCCCTAACAGCAAGTTCGAAGTGGGTGAAGGTAGTGGGGGCCCCAAAGCAAAGGTTAGCAAACAAGTTGATGATGCTTGCCATCACTGTGGAAAGAAAGGACATTGGCGCCGCAACTGCAAGGCTTACCTGAAGCAGAAAGGTTCTGAAAAGGGTACGTATTTCATTGACGTAAATTTGTCTGTCAACTCTTCTTCTTGGGTATTGGATACGGGCTGTGGCTCACATTTGTGCAATGATTTGCAGCTAATGACAAGAAGTCGAAGACTTAGAGCGGGTGAGACCTACCTAAGGATGGGGAATGGAGCAAGAGTTGCTGCTGAAGCCATTGGCACAATTTACTTAAATGTTTTGGATTCTAGTTTTCCTATTGTTTTGAACGATTGTTTATTTGTTCCGTCGCTCATTAGAAACCTTATTTCTATTCCTGTATTAGATATTGAAGGTTTTACTTTTGTTTTTGGAAATTCGATTTGCATTATACAAAAGAATGAGAATTTAATTTGCAAAGGACGACTATTAAACAACTTGTATGAACTAAATCCAAATGAAATACCTATTAACGTTATATCAGCAAAACGTAAGGAGATAGATCAAAACCCCGCACAACTTTGGCACGCTAGATTAGGTCATGTCTCTTTAAGAAGGATGAACGATTTTGTCAGTGAAGGATTGTTCTCTTTGGAGGACGTGAAATCACTACAAACGTGTGAATCCTGCCTTAAAGGGAAAATGACCAAGTCACCCTACAAAGGGAAAATGGAACGAGCCGAGGGTCTTTTGGATTTGATCCATACAGACGTATGTGGTCCACTAAGTGTTAGTGCGAAGGGTGGATATAACTACTTCGCTACCTTTACCGACGATTATTCTAGGTATGGGTATGTGTACTTGATGAAGTATAAGTCTGAAACTTTTGAAAGGTTCAAAGATTTTAGACACGAAGTGGAAAAGCAACTCGGACGAAGTGTTAAGAAGCTACGATCCGATCGTGGTGGAGAATACTTGAGCATCGAGTTCATTGACTATCTAAAAGAAAATGGGATACAGTCCCAATGGACTCCACCGGGAACTCCTCAACTTAATGGAGTATCCGAACGTCGGAATCGAACTTTATTAGATATGGTTCGATCAATGATGGGGTTCACAAACTTACCGGCATACTTGTGGGGTCATGCACTCCGTACTGCCGCGTATTTGCTGAATAGAGTTAACACCAAAGCAGTTAAATCCACACCTTATGAACTTTGGCATTCCCGGAAACCCAATTACAAACATATTAGGATATGGGGTTGTCCCGCTTATGTGAAGCGATTAGTGGGAGATAAGTTGGATAGTAAATCCGACTTGTGCTATTTTGTGGGGTATCCCGAAGACTCGATGGGATACGAGTTCTACTATGTCAAGGAAGCAAAGACGTTTGTTTCGAGAAATGCCACCTTTTTGGAAAGGGAGTTTCTATCCGATAGAAAGGGCAGCATGATAGAACTTGAAGTAGTTCAAGAACCACAAAGTGAAGTTCAAACGCAAGAACAAGTAATCGAACCAATACAACAAACCACTGATATACCTCCTGAACCTACGGTACGTAGATCCGAAAGAGTTCGGAAAATGCCGGATAGGTTATTCCTCCTCGAAAATGATGAAGATCATGTTGATCTTGGACGAGATCCAAGAACATACAATGAGGCCGTATCGGATGCGGACATGGGACATTGGCTAACTGCCATGAAATCCGAAATGGACTCCATGTACTCCAACATGGTATGGACCTTGGTAGATCCACCCAAAGGAATTGTTCCTATAGGCTGCAAGTGGATCTATAAGAAGAAAATTGGAGTTGATGGAAAGGTATCGACCTATAAAGCTAGATTGGTAGCAAAAGGATACACTCAAAGGCAAGGCGTTGACTATGAGGAAACCTTTTCGCCAGTCGCGATGCTGAAGTCCATTAGGATTTTGCTGGCCATAGCTGCGTGGTACGACTACGAGATATGGCAAATGGATGTGAAGACCGCCTTCCTTAATGGAGATATTGAGGAAGAAATTTACATGGCGCAGCCGAAAGGCTTCATATCTTCTGGAAGTGAGCAAAAGGTTTGCAAGCTCCAGCGATCCATTTATGGATTGAAGCAAGCATCCCGTAGTTGGAACATTAGGTTCGACTCAACTATCAAAGAGTTTGATTTTGAGAAGAATCCGGAGGAACCTTGTGTATACAAGAAGGTTAGTGGGAGGGCAGTAATATTTCTAGTGCTTTACGTTGATGACATTCTACTCATTGGGAATGACGTAGGAATGTTACAGCAAACGAAAGCATGGTTGTCCACACGTTTCTCAATGAAGGATTTGGGAGAAGCATCTTATGTATTGGGAATACGCATCTATAGAGATAGAGCAAGAAAGATGCTTGGCTTATCCCAAAGCCTGTACATAGACACCGTTATGAAACGGTTTAGCATGGAAGAATCCAAGAAGTGATTCTTGCCAATGTCCCATGGGGTTCGTCTCTCGAAATCTATGTGTCCCCAAACACCTAGTGAAATCGAGGAGATGAAAAGGACACCTTATGCTTCCGCCATAGGAAGCATAATGTATGGCATGCTATGTACGAGACCCGATATTGCGTATGCTGTGAGTGTCACAAGCAGATATCAGTCTAACCCCGGCCCGGCTCACTGGAAAGCCGTGAAAGATATTCTCAAGTACTTGCGAAGAACTAAGGATATATTTTTGGTCTATGGGGGTGCCGAGTTGAAATTAGAGGGTTTTACTGACTCTAGTTTTCAATCGGATGTGGACGACTCAAAGTCGAATTCTGGATTTATATTCACGCTTAATGGTGGTGCCGTGTGTTGGAAGAGTTCCAAGCAAAGCACGACAGCTGATTCCACTACCGAAGCGGAATACATTGCAGCGTCTGAAGCTGCAAAAGAAGGGACTTGGATAAGGAAGTTCATCCAAGAGTTGGGTGTCATTCCTGATGCTAGTGATCCAGTACCGTTGTACTGTGATAACACCGGAGCCGTGGCGCAAGCTAAGGAGCCACGATCTCATCAGAAGTCGAAGCATATTCTGAGGAAGTATCACGTGATCCGAGAGATCATTGATAGAGGTGAAGTTAAGGTTGAACGAGTCACCTCGGAAGAGAACGTTGCAGACCCCTTCACGAAGCCTTTACCAAGATCGGTCCATGAGAAACATCGAGAGTCGATGGGATTGCGATTTATGGGTAGTTGGCTTTAGGTCAAGTGGGAGATTGTTAGAGTAGGTGACCAACAAGCCAACATGTGGGAGGTCTGTGCATTGTAGTCGGGGATTCGATCGCTAGAATAGTCTTGGATGTCCTGTGTGTTCTGAAAGTTTGTAATCATTCTAAGTCTCTGGCCAGAGCTGACTAAGTGATGATTAGAGAATTCGATTCTCTAAGTCATGCACGTAAGGATTACAACACTTGGAACGATCGCACCGTCATCGAACATATAAAGAGGTCTCGATGAACCAATGCCTCTAGTTCGATCGGGACATATGAATCGAAGGGACCGTACTGTACGTTAACTATATCTGAAGGTTCTTGCAGGCACTTCATTTGTATCTAGGGAATCATGACGCGTAGTTGCTAGACGCCAATCTTGATTCGTTGGGTGATTAAGGTGAAACGAGCTTCATCTTAATCGTAACTCGAAGGGGACGAGTTTTGACCACAAAGGGTTGTGGGCCCACGGCTAGCTTACACCTGAACCATCGAGGGTCACACTGCTCGTGCACATGAGATCTTTGAATAAACGGTCAGAGATAAAATAGTTTATCTTTGCATGATTGGAAGTCAATACGATTGGGTCCAACATTCGTAATTTGGAATTATGAATGAGAATAAGAAAAGGAAAAGAGTAGGCGAACGTATTAGTGAACTTTCTAAATCGGGAAGTTTCCAAATTTAGAAAGTGCACTGAACTAGGGTTTCCACTTTTGGAAAGTTGGAAAACGAGAGTTGGCACTCGTAATGACGAGGACATTATAATGATTCCGAAAATGTAATCGTTACAATTTTCCGATCATTGAATTGAGAGAGACGAGCAAGTAAAGGAACTAACGAGCTTAAGCTGTTGGGCCCAGTCCAACTTAAGCCCGTTAGGGTTTTATGCAAGGGACTATAAATACATGATTTATAGGCCTTGCACAAAAACAACAAACCCTAACCCTAAAGCGGCCGTCCACCTCTCTCTCTCGCGCGGCCACCTCCGCCGTTGACGCCGCCCCGTCGCCGGAATCGGCCATCCCTTGGCCGATCCCTTTCGGTATTCTTTTCTTCCTTCTTTTCTTCCGTTAATTCTAACTACTTCGTGTCTAGTGCCACGTTTTAGTAGATCGAAGTATACGAGGTGAAATCCGAGAGGAGGAAGACTGTAGATCGAAGAATCGAGGAGCAACGCACGAGCCGAAGCCGCACGCTGCCCCACGCGCCGCCCCGAAAGTCCGCGCGTGAAGCTCACGCGCCGCCGTGGTCAATCTGCCGCTGCTGCCGCTGCACTCCATTGCTGCCCCGATTGTACGGATTGGTTTCCGTAGCAATCTCGACGTGCTATACGCTCCTACCTCACGCTTCAAGAGGTAAACACGCGAAACCCTAGTTTCGATTTGAGTTTTGTTTAAACCTATGTATTCATGTTTGTTTCGTATGATTTTATGTGATTATGTGTAATCGATTAAATCGTTGCAAGCATGTTATTTGGTTTAAACGCGAGCATGTTAATTGATTTAAATTCGATAGAAATTATTAGCATGTAAATTGTTTTTAATTTTCCCTGGAAGCGCAAAGGTACGCAATTAATTGAATTTATTTTGTCGGGCATGTTCTTATGTGTTTTAAAGTCGTTTAAATCGCATAAAATTTTTGTTTTCCGCTGCGTATGCGTGCCCGAAACCCAACAATTGAAAGAGAGATCCACTTTGGGGTCAAATTTGCAATTTGGGTGGAATGGCTAGAAAGATGGAGTACGTATAGGGGTGATTCGGCCATTTTCACAGTTGTTTCAGCAACGGAGGTGGATTTTTAGAAATTACAAATTGACCTCCACTTGGGGGGCTTTTCCGGTATAAGGACCAAAATAAAAAATTGTATATAATATATGGACTAAAACTGTAATTATCGCAAGTTTATTATCAATAATATAATAAAATTAAAGTTTTCTGAAATCGTAAATCGTAAAATTTGATCGTTTTGTAGATATTTAAGATTTATTTTTACTTTTGAATCGACTTAGGTATGAACGAATTGAATCGTAAGGTTTGAATCGTAAATCATAAGATTTTAAACTCGGTATTGCGAATTTTCGTAAATGAGTCACACGCGATTATAACTGAGGAGGAGTTGAAGGATACTGCGTTGGTGGCGAATATTTCGGATATTGCAAGAGAGGTCCAGTTTGGGGTTAAATTTGCTATTTGGGTGGAACATTTGGGAAGATGGTGTAAGTATAGCGGTGATTCTGCAATTTTCAAAACTGTTTCAGTCAGGGAAGTGGATTTCTAGAAATTACAAATTGACCCCCACTTGGGGTGCATTTCTCGTTTAAGGACAAAAAAAAAGGTATATAATATATGGACCAAAAATCGTAAAATTTGATCGATTTGTTGATATTTAAGATTTATTTTGGCATTTGAATGGACATAGATATGAACGAATTGAATAGTAAGATTTGAATCGTAAATCATAAGATTTTAAGATCGGCATTGCGAATTTTCGTAAATGTGGCGGATATTTTTGATATTGAAAGAGAGATCCACTTGGGGTCAAATTTGCAAATTGGTTGGAGCGGCTAGGAAGATGAAGTAAGTAAAGGGGTGATTATGCAATCTTCAGATTTGTTTTAGCTAGGGAGTTGGGTTTTCAAATATCACAAATTGACCTCCATTTGGGCGGCATTTCCGGTTGAAGGACCAAAATTAAAAATTGTATATAATATAGGGACCAAAACTGTAATTATCGCAATTTTTTTATAAATAATATAATAAATTCAAGTTTTCTTAAATCGAAAATTATAAAATTTGATTGTTTTGTTGATATTTAAGATTTATTTTAACTTTTGAATCGACTTAGGTATGAACGAATTGAATCGTACGATTTGAATCGTAAACCATAAGATTTTAAACTTGGTATTGCGAATTTTCGTAAATGAGTCACACACGATTATAGTTGTAGAGGAGTCAAAGCATACTGCATTGGTGGCGGATATTTCGGATATTGCAAGAGAGATCCACTTTGAGGTTAAATTTGCAATTTGGGTGGAGCGGCTGGGAAGATGGAGTAAGTATATGGGTGATTCTACAATTTTGAAAACTGTTTCAGTCAGCGAGGTGGATTTTCAGAAATTACAAATTGACCCCCACTTGGGGTGCATTTCTTGTTTATAGAACAAAATTTAAAGAAAAATGTATAATAATATAGGGACCAACAATCGTAAAATTTGATCGATTTGTTGATATTTAAGTTTTATTTTAACATTTGAATCGACATAGATATGAATGAATTTAATCGTAATATTTGAATCGTAAATCATAAGATTTTATGCTCAGTACTGCGAATTTTCATAAATGTGGCGGATATTTTGGGTAGTGAAAGAGAGATCCAATTTGGGGTCAAGTTTGCAATTTGATTTGAGCGACTAGGAAGATGGAGTAAGTATCGGGTTAATTCTGCAATTTTCAGACATGTTTCATCCAGGGAGGTGGATTTTTGGAAATAACAAATTGACCTCCACTCGGGGGCATTTTCGGTTCAAGGACCAAAATAAAAATAGTATATAATATAGGGACCAAAATTAAAAATGGTATATAATATAGGGACCAAAACTATAATTATCACATGTTTATTATAAATAATATAATAAATTATTGTTTTCTTAAATCGTAAATCGTAAAATTTGATCGTAGTGTTGATATTTAAGATTAAATTTTACTTTTGAATCGACTTAGGTATGAACGAATTGAATTGTAAGATTTGAATCGTAAATCATAAGATTTTAAACTCGGTATTGCGAATTTTCGTAAATGAGTCACACGCGATTAAAGCTAAGGAGGAGTAAAAACATACTGCGTTGGTGGGGGAGATTTCGGATATTGCAAAAGAGATCCACTTTGGGGTTAAATTTGCAATTTGGGTGGAGCGGCTGGGAAGATGGAGTAAGTATAGGGGTGATTCTGCAATTTTCAAAACAATTTCAGCGAGGGAGGTGGATTTCCAGAAATTACAAATTGACCCCCACTTGGGGGTACATTTCTTGTTTAAGGACCAAAAATAAAACAAATTATGTAATATAGGGACCAAAAATCGTAAATTTTGATTGATTTGTTGATATTTAAGATTTATTTTAACATTTCAATCGACATAGATATGAACTAATTGAATCGTAAGATTTGAATCATAAATTATAAGATTATATGCTTGGTATTGCGAATTTTTGTAAATGCGGCGGATATTTTGGATAGTGAAAGAGAGATCCACTTTGGGGTCAAATTTGCAATTTAGGTGGAGCGGCTAGGAAGATGGAGTAAGTATAGGGGTGATTCTACAATTTTCAAAGTTGTTTCAGCCAGGGAGGTGGATTTTAGGAAATTACAAATTGTCCTCCACTTGGGGGCATTTCCGGTTTAAGGACCGATATTAAAAATGGTATATAATACATGGACCAAATCTGTAATTCTCATAAGTTTTCTTAAATCGTATATTGTAAAATTTGATTGTTTTGTTGATATTTAAGATTTATTTTAACTTTCGAATCGACTTAGGTATGAATGAATTGAATCGTACGATTTGAATCGCAAATCATAAGATTTTAAACTTGGTATTGCCAATTTTCGTAAATGAGTCACAAGCAATTATAGCTGAGGAGGAGTCAAAGTATAGTGCGTTGGTGGCGGATATTTCGGATATTGCAAGAGAGATACACTTTGGGGTTAAATTTGCAATTTGGGTGGAGCGGGTGGGAAGATGATGTAAGTATCCAAACTTGTTAGAGAATATTATATTATAGAACTCTCCTAATATTAGGATTCTAGTATGATTTGGTTACCTAGATTAGTTAGGATTTAGTTACCTAGTCAAACTCTATTACCTTGCAATATTTCTCTATATATATTCCATGTAATCAGCCCATAACATAATGGGGGTTTCTATTCTATTACGTATTAATTCTATCTTTCTCCTTTTCTATTCTTCCTATATGGTATCAGAGCACCAGGTTTTTTAACCTAGCCGCCTTTTCTTCTCCATGGCGGTGACCACCCAATTTTCTCCCTCCCCGGTGGTGGTACTCTTAATATCTTTCTTTTTCTATCTTTTCTATGAACACCACCCAAATTTTCTCCCTCCCCGGTGGTTCTCTATCTTTTTGTTCTTCTTCTTCTTCTTCTTCTTCTTCTCCATGGCCTAAAACCTAGCCGCCGCTTATCTTCTTCTCCATGGCCGGCGACCACCAAACCAAATTTTCTCACTCTCTCGGTGGTGCATCTTCTCTATCTTTTTTTTTTTCTTCTTCTTCTTCTTCTTCTTCTTCTTCTTCTTCTTCTTTTTCTTCTTCTTCTTCTTCTTCTTCTTCTTCTTCTTCTTCTTCTTCTTCTTCTTCTTCTTCTTCTTCTTCTTCTTCTTCTTCTTCTTCTTCTTCTTCTTCTTCTTCTTCTTCTTCTTCTTCTTCTTCTTCTTCTTCTTCTTCTTCTTCTTCTTCTTCTTCTTCTTCTTCTTCTTCTTCTTCTTCTTCTTCTTCATGGTCTAGAACCTAGCCGCGGCCTCTTCTCTTCTCCATGGCCGGCGAACACCACCCAATCTTCTTCCCCCCTCTCTCATCTCTTCTCTCTATAAAAAAAAAAAAAAAAGTTGCTTATTTTTCTCTCACTCGTTATTATTATTATTATTATTATTTTTAATTTGGCAGGTATTTCAACAGAGGAATTTTGTAGCATTGTGTTTCGCGACTTCTTTTCCAGTCTTCACTTTTGGAGTATATTCGTTCCGACTGCGGGAGCGTGTTAGCAACTGATTGTCCCGTCTTCACGTTCGTCACGTTTCGACTGCGGGGGCGTGTTAGAGAATATTATATTATAGAACTCTCATAATATTAGGATTCTATTATGATTCGGTTACCTAGATTAGTTAGGATTTAGTTACCTATTCAAACTCTATTACCTTGCAATATTTCTCTATATATATTCCATGTAATCAACACATAATGGGGGTTTCTATTCTATTACGCATTAATTCTATCTTTCTCCTTTTTTATTCTTCATATAAAACTGTTTTAGTCAGGTAGGTGGATTTACAGAAATTACAAATTGACCCCCACTTGGGGTTGCCATAGCTTGATTATTATATAATAAAAAAAAACATTGGTGATGAACTGATGATTAGGAAACATTATACGACAATAATATTCCATAATTTAGATAGAATAATTACCTGAGTGACGACAGTCCACTGAATATGTAGTATGTAGTGGAAGTTGAACAAATTCAGCAAATTCAGTCCCTATTAATATTGGAGTTGTTGCTTGCACAAAACAGAACACTTGTTATAATTTACTGTCTACATTTCAAGCACAACATCCTAATATAATTTACAGTTCATATCAAAAGCTCAATGAATGATGGATCGTGCAAGTTCAAAAAAAAAATCCCAAATTAATTAACACAAACGTGTAACTACGATCATACTCTCGTTATCTTAAGTATTGAATTCATATATTTTGTTAGAATCTCTAGGATTCTAATTATACGAGAATTAAATAAAACTTGTGCCACAAGTTTGCATATACCGTGAGCTAAAGAAGGGAAAAGTCCTTGTAGCTTTTAATTCTTTTAATTTGTCATTAATTGATTTATAATAGGAATTATTCTTCTAAAGAGTTTCCTTGTATTGAAAATATTATTTCCTACGTAATTAAGAGTTTCCTAACCCTAATGGACTCTATTTCCTTGTAGGATTCTTATCACCTATAGAAGTATAAATACAGCAACACGGGGCCTCAGATCTCACGTCTTCTTGGAGAGAAAAAATTACACAGGATATTTTTCTTTACTCTCGTTATTTTATTGACGTCCTTTTTTATCGAGAGAAGTTCAAGAGAAAATATTTTTTCCTCTCGTTTTTATTGCTCCATCGTGATACGTGATTTTCATAGAAAATATACCGGCTTCAAGGCTTACCGGCTTCAAGGCTTTGTGGTGAAGACACCAAGATTTAAGGAGTATCACAAATTTGCTTCTTCTATACAAAAAGAAGATCGGTTCTTCGGGAGAGGGGCTTAAACAGATCTCGGGAGGAGATCGATCCGCCGACTGAGGGATTCAGCGTTGAAGGGAGTTCAACCGTGCGGAGCAAGGGACGTGCTGCAAATTGAAGATTTATAATTCAGCGTAGTATACAAGAACGACGTCAACAAAGAGGGAGTCTTTGTATTTTGATTAAGTCCTATTATTGTATTCGTAAAACTAAAAATTAGTAAATTTTATTTGCAGGTCCCCGTAGATGTAGGGTACAATTATATCTGAACCACATTAAAATTTGTGTCTCGTTTATTTCTGTTTTTACGAACTGCTTCACGAACTGTTGCAACACTTCACGCAACAGTAACGAAAAACTGAATCTGACACAAATAATTTATATCTGCACGAAATAAATACTAACAATCGGTATCAGAGCCTATCACTAGATACACTGAGTGAGATTTTGCGATTTAATTTTTTTTATTTTTTTTGTGCAGAGATATGAATAATCATCGTGAAGGCGCATTCCTACCACCTCTCTTGGGTGAATTGAACTACTCTGATTGGAAAATAAGGATGAAGATGTTCATCAAATCTATTGATGAATGGGCCTGGCGCGCGATTCTAATTGGTTGGACACCTCCTACCTCAATGAATGAGTCACACGAGAGCATTCAAACGCCAAAAGAAAAGTGGAGTGATGAAGAAGTACGGATAGCAGATTATAATTTAAGGCAACCAATGCTATCTTGAGTTGTATCGATGACGACCAATTCAAATTGATATCAATGTGCAAATCAGCAAAGGAAGCATGGGATGTTCTACAAGAGGCCTACGAAGAAACTACTCAGATAAGCGAGTGCAAAGAGACTATTGCTGAAACTGTTGCGACAGTTGGACAAACAGTTCAGACAGAACTTAGGTATGATAAGTTGCATTCAATATCTGATAAAAGATTAACTCCGTTAAATCTTGCAGATGATGATTGGGATTCAGAAAACAACAGCGATGATGACGTATCATCCTTGGAAGAATTAAAGAAGTGCTATGAAAGGATGTACGAAAAATTTCTTCAGGTATGCGAGTCGAATAAATTCTTAGAAAAAGAGAAGCTTGTCCTCATTGAGAAAAACAAAGTATTGAAGGTAAGAATTTCTACTCTTGAACAAAATGCTATTTCTGCTAGTAGAGAAACAGATAGTTTGAAGGCTAAATTTGCTAAAACCCAAGATTTTATTTCAAAATTAAATACATGTAGGGTAAATTTGAATGAAAATTTGAGAACAAATCAGCCAAACTATGGTCATCTAGGTGTAAGGGGTGATAAACTATCTGATGATGCTTTGAAACAGAAAGAAGATCCAATAG
Organism: Erythranthe guttata; assembly: GCF_056151865.1. NCBI lineage: Eukaryota > Viridiplantae > Streptophyta > Magnoliopsida > Lamiales > Phrymaceae > Erythranthe > Erythranthe guttata. The sequence goes on along the minus strand of NC_142544.1, from coordinate 5,941,230 downwards.
GAAAAATCAATTTTGTTAAACAATGCACGGTTTCACAGACTGTTGCGACAGTTGCGCCAAAACAGTCATTTCAAAGAAAATGTTTTGTGCCTATTTGTCATTTTTGTCATGTTGCTGGTCATATACGACCCAGATATTTTAAGTACTTGAAAATGGTTAAACAAATAATGGCCCGCTCACCACTTTCCGCTAAAGTTGATCACACTTTTGTGTCATTTCAAAAACCCAAGATAAAGGTTGATTTAGTCAATAAAACTCAACAAAAAATCTGGGTAAAGAAATCTGATCTTAATTGTTTATCTACTATTACTTCTTTAAAATTGTGTGATGATAGTACTAACTGTTCCAACAGTTCTGTTGACAAAATTGGATTGGGGCATAAGAAACTTGATCTTCTGAATTTTGATAATTTGAGTGCGAAAAATAATTCGATGAATCCAATTTAGCATTCGAGAACTAAGCTTACTGATATTTGTTATCGTTTCATAAAGGGCTTGGTTGAAAAGGGGGTTGTCTCAATTGATTATGTTGCAACGGAGAATGAATTAACTGATGCTTTTGCAAAAACCCTTGATGCACAGAGATTTGATTCCTTGCGAAAATCGCTGGGAATTTATGTTGTTTAATCTGATGCAGTTGCATGAACTGTTGCAACAGTCTGTGTGTCCAGACTTGCAACTTTTAGTGGTAGGACACTTCATATGTTTTTGCATCTCATATAGGAACTGCATTAATCATACTGCATATGATTGAGAAAAATGTGAATTTGATACTTCATGTACTTCTAAACTTTGTGTGGGTAGAACTTCACCAATTCCCAAAATGATTACTTAAAAGGCTCCAACTTATTTATTTCTCTGAATAGTCTTGTCATGGTTGGATGTTTTTATAGGGAAAAGCTGCCTCTTTTAATGAGTGAAAGCTACTCTTGAACTACTGTTACTAATATATATATCTACAACCATTTGGTCAGTGAATAGTTCGAAGCCGTTTTGAGTCGAGCTAGTAAATCACGTGGCCGAAAGCTCGCTACAAGGCTCAATTAGAAAGCCCAGGGGAATACACATTGCACGGCCAATATAAATTATATATATGGTCAGTGAATAGTTCGAAGCCTAGTTGAGTCGAGCTAGTAAACCACTTGACCGAACACTTACTACAAAGCTCAATTAGAAAGCCCAGGGGACTACACATTGCACGACCACCATATTCTCGTTCCTTTTAATTGCTCTGTTTTTCATGGGAAAAAGCTACCATTAGACGTGTGTGTACGCTACCTAATAAGAGCATATTTGTGTTTGACTTGAGATTATTAAGTTTATTGGTTGCATTGGCAGTCGGATTTTTAGGGATTGCGCTTATCGCAAATGTGAAGATAAATCCCATATGTTTGGTTTGTCCATGCAGTATCCTATTCACATATGTCTCTTCACTCATGTTTATTTATCATGTTTAGTTTTTTACTTGCATTAGGCATTATTTAAAAAAAAAAAAAATGAGAGACGGGATTTTTGTTTATGTGCCGGTTAAATTTGATTTTTGTTGCAACCGGATCTATTGGGGCCTACTACTCACGTTCCCACATTTCTTATGAAGTTTGGCAAAGTCTGTAGTCTTTGTTATTTAATGTTGGATTTGATATCACTATCTTTTGATTTTCGCATTGCAATTATCGTGTGGTATTGAGTTTGTGAGTTTGTGATTTTGTGTGCACGTCATGTAATGTGATTCTTCTCAATTACTTTCAAAATTCTCTCTTCGTTTGATCTTTTTGTTAAGTGTTTGAACAGATTGCTCGAATCATCAAGATCATTAGTCCATGTTGATTTATCTATGCATAGTGATTGCCCATAAAAGGGGAGAAAAGAACAATAACGATGGCATGAACACAGGGGGAGTACTGACAACTATTGATACAGTGCATCTAACAGTGCTGGAACAGTGCAGAAATGCAGGGGGAGTTCAAACAACTGTTGAGACAGTGCATCAGACAGTTGCTGGAATAATGCAGAAATACAGGACAAATAATGAACATTGTGAAGAGAAGTTGTTTCTGCTACCGCATATCCTTTTATCTCGTGCTCATCTGAACGAATTATCTGCTTTTATTTTGGAACTATGGTTTATTTACAGTTTACACAATCTGATGAACTGTTTGATAAACTGTTGCAACAGTTTATATTTGCAGATGTTATTTTCAATTTGCTGACCCTTGTTCATGCATGTATCATATATTTAGGGGGAGTAAATGTTCTGACCAATCAATGCCAAAGGGGGAGGGTGTTAGAATCTCCGTGGGATTCTAAATCCACAACACGAAGTGAAATTCTATGGAGATGTGCATTAATATGAGGTCTTCACAAGAATATAAAAGGAGGAGCTAATGCTGACGTTATTTGCTGAGTCTTTTATCACGTGGATGATTTACCACGTCGCTCTCCAAGTCTACAAAGCCAAGGGGAGCTGACTCCGTTGTGAACCACCTGCCGAAGTCACTACTGTATGAACAGTTCCTGAAACTGGTGCACTCACTATTGCAGAAGTTGATGCCACTCTTGTTGCTGAAAGAGATGAAGATGATGAACTGTTCCTTTAATGCTGAGGATGATCTTTAGTTTTATTATTTCCGTCTATCATATGATTGTTTTATTTTCAGGTTTTCACTCAGCGGGAGAAAATGATTATAATCAATAAACGACAAAGGGGGAGATTGTTAGAATCTCTTGGATTCTAATTATACGAGAATTAAATAAAACTTGTGCCACAAGTTTGCATATACCGTGAGCTAAAGAAGGGAAAAGTCGTTGTAGCTTTTAATTCTTTTAATTTGTCATTAATTGATTTATAACATGAATTATTCTTCTAAAGAGTTTCCTTGTATTGAAAATATTATTTCCTACGTAATTAAGAGTTTCCTAACCCTAATGGACTCTATTTCCTTGTATGATTCTTATCACCTATAGAAGTATAAATACAGCAACACGGGGCCTCAGATCTCACGTCTTCTTGGAGAGAAAAATTTACACAGGATATTTTTCTTTACTCTCGTTATTTTATTGACGTCCTTTTTTATCGAGAGAAGTTCAAGAGAAAATATTTTTTCCTCTCGTTTTTATTGCTCCATCGTGATACGTGATTTTCATAGAAAATATACCGGCTTCAAGGCTTTAACTAGGCCAAAACAGGACACTGGCGACGAAATCTAGCGACGAAAATATGGCATTTGCGACGAAATATCAATATTTGCGACGAAAAACAATCGTCGCGAACGCTGCCAAAAAATCGTCGCCAAAGCGGTCGTCGCTAATCCTGCGACGAATCTATTTTTTCGTCGCAACATATGGCGACGAATGCGTATTTCGTCGTAATAATTCGTTTTTCTGGGTTATTCGTTGTGTAGCAAATAGCGACGAAAACATATTTCGTCGCAACTATTTATCCCTCAATTCGCTACGTTTCTAATATTTTCGTCGCAACATTTATTCATTAATTTGCGACGTTTTTCTAGGAACATTGCAATTTTTTTGTTTTATTTTTTTTCGCTGAATAATAATATAGAAATTAACCTGTAATTAATTATCAACTATAATAACACAATTAACTATTAGATATAATAACACATCACATTAAAATTGTAATTTAAGGTCAAATACATCCAAATAAAGTTAAAAAATACAAAAATTAAGAAAAATATTGTAGAATTACATAAAGGAGTTGATCCACATTCTTTTATCCATTCATCATTAGTTATCCACTTGATCATAAACTATTTCCAAGCGTGCCTGAAAAAAATGTTTACGTATAAATACGAACAAGTACAAGTTCACAATATAAAATAAAATAAAATAAAATAAAGAAGAGGCGTATAATCCATTACATCGATCAACATCAACAACTACTATCTAACATGAAGAAACTGCTATCAAACCAAATGATGCATATAAAACGAAGCCTATTGCCTAAAATTTACCGTGTTATTCATACCCAATTTATAATTTACACAAAGAATCATAAACCGAAATTTTTACCATCTTTCATTATTAAAAAGACACAGTTAAAGCTTAAACAAAAATGAACGGGGATAATCATTATAGAGAAGTAACATGCTTAAATTACCACTTCTAATCACGTTCTCCTAGAAATTAGATCTTGAAGCAGAGCAAGTAAATAATTCTTCCTATTCAAGAAAGCAACTTATAAACAGTGAGGTACGTACCTTGAGCAGGGGAATTCTTCTACCGACAGATAGAGTATCAACCCTACTGCACACTCACACCCGCCGCTCGCCTAATCGTCCGCCAAGAATCCGACGCCTTAAGCAAATCCACGCCCCTCGCAGTAACCCGATTGGTCAAGTTCCTATCGATGTCCCTCACCAAAAAGCTGCCTCTTCGTGCCATTTTCAAGGTCTGGAGAGAATTGGGTCTGCCCGATAACTTCGAGGACTCCGTTATTTCGAGGAACCCCGACATTTTCTCGCTCCGAGATGGAAACGAGCCCAACACTCATTACTTATTGCTCGGCGATACTGAACCGTTTAAAGATTGTCTGGTTCCCGTTGTTGAGAATTGGAGGGTCCTCGAATGCTGTAACGGAGAGTGCACCGTTGATAGGACCGAGCTACAGTACAGCTTCAAACACGGATTAATGAATCTTCATTAGATAAACACCTGGTAGCAAAAGGAGAATCAATGGGCATATAAGTTAACATAAACATAAATTCATCTCATATCCTCGCTAGAAAGGATATTAAGAAAAATAATTATCTAACATTGAGGGAACCAAATAAAACTCTACCAAATATGAAAGCTAAATTAAAAATTAGTCAAATCTTACATTATCATACAAAATGTCGGATTTATAGACAAAAGAGTGTTGCGGAAGTTGGGGCATTAAAATTGCATATATAGGTGCCTGCTATTTACCTCATAAATAGGTAAATTTATACCTAGAGTTTTGAGGGGGCTGGGCTTCATAGATGGTGAACGGCGTCTAGCTGAACGCAGTGGCAGCGATTGGAAACGAAGATGACGGCCGGCGACTGCAGGGGGCGTGGTCTTGGGCAACGACGGCGGCTGGAAGGAGATGGGCAATGACGGCGGCACCGACTGATTTTGCAGGCTAATTTCTAGAGAGAGAGATGTATCTATCGCTACGCTCTTTTCGCACGAAGGTGTATCTATCGCTACGAAGGTGTATCTATCGCTACGCTCTTTTCGCACTTCACTTCATCTTGTCTTCGGCTCCCCTCTGTAATATCATCCCTATATTTTGGGGGCGAGGAAAAAAAACTTGCCGGGAGTGTGGGATAACTCAGCCCCACATTAATGAAGATGGCTAATACAAGAGAGGCAATGATGTTGAACTCCATTTGCCGAAGCCCTGAGAAATTACATACAACAATTAAAACGACAAACCATAATTCTTGAATCTCTCAATAAAAGAAATTTAATTCAATTAAAATTTTTACCAGCATAAGTCTCCCATGGATAAACAATCCCATTATCGTCTTGATCGAAGAAAGCACAATGCTGCTGCAGCACACTCAGATTGTTGTGGTTATGCCCCGGTGTTCCGTTCGGGTGGTCCATATCGGGTGCAACCAACCCCCTAGCCATATCTAAAATCCAACAAACAAAAAAAAAAAAGTTAAGTACGAATTCGTGTATGCCATGCAAAGCTCCCGTTAATTCCGATTAATTCCCGTGACTATTCCCCTTGCCATATCTAAGATGATGTATGATCCAATGGTTATTATATCTACCCAACTGTAACTATGCCAAAAAAAAAAAACCTATTAGTTTCAATTCCGTTCCGATTTGGAAAAAATCGAAAATCAGGATTTCAAAAATTCGGAGGCAAAAACTTGATCTGCATAATTCGGAATTTTCCAATTTTCGCTCACCTTAAATATAAAATACATAATAATTTGTATTTTAATTGTAATATTCTGAAAACAACATGGAATTTTTGGAATTATTTTCGAAACTACAATGAAATCTCATATATATTCCACTTCCGATACAAATAATTTCAGAAAAATCATTAAGTCTGAAGTTTCGGAAACGAATTGAAAAATATTGTTCCAGAATCCGAAACAACTTTCGGATCAAAATCAGCATAAATCAAAAAAAATGTTCCAATTTGCACCCCTACTGTTGAGTGGAAATTCTACCCCAATCTCCCTAATTTCCCTAATCAGGAACCATAGCTTTAATTAATTAAGCTAAAAATCCAACAAATCTCTCCAAAACCCGAAGAAGAAATTCAACAGTGAAAAGATCCATAATTCAGAAGAAAAAAAGCACCAGTTCTGAAACCCTAATACCAAAACACACACACACACACACACACACACACACATATATATATATATATATATATATATATATATATATATATATATATATATATATATATATATATATATATATACCTAGAAAAGAGGATCGATCATATTCATTAACAACTCACATGGCTTTGGAATAGAGGTTTCCAAGTCGGTCCGAACCGGTCGATCCTCAGTCACCGGAGCAAGCGCCGCCTCCGGCGACAACGTCGCATTTCTGTCCACCCCACCTGCCACAATAGTCGCCATCTCTCTCTCTAGAAATCAGTCTGCAAAATTAAGAAAAGTGAGTAAACTTGGGGAGAGAAGATTGACAGCGTCAATTTAATCGGCGGTGAGAATGACGGGGAAAGGGAGGGAGTGTGGAGGAAGAGAGAGTAAAATATTAGGGCAAACGGCAGAAATGGAGAGGGGTAAGTGAATAAATTAAGTCGTGAGCGACGATTCTCATCGCAAATAAAGTAAATTTTACTTTAGTGTAAGATACTTTTTGGAGATACGTTGCGACGATTATTGTAATTAGTCGCTAGTAAAATTTACTAAAAACTTTTTTTTGGTGTTATGTGGCAACGATTTCTACGTTTCGTCGCAAATAAAATAAAATTAAAATTTTTAAATGCATAGGTTGCGACGATTCACATATTTCCGTCGCCCAAAAATATTTTTCAGAAATATCTTGCGACGGTTTACATACTTTCGTCGCAACCAAGATAAAATAAAATAATATTTAAATATTTTGCTACGAAAAAATATAATTCGTCGCAATAGTTAATTATTAAAAAAACCAAATTATAATCGTTTGCTACGAATCTAGGATTTTCGTCGCAATTATTTTCAAAATTGGTGGCGAGATGGAACTTGCGACGATATTTATTTATTAACGTCGCAAATTTGCTACGAAATTATTTTCGTCGCGAACAAAAACGTCGCCAGTGTCCTGTTTTGGCCTAGCGTGAAGACACCAAGATTTAAGGAGTATCACAAGTTTGCTTCTTCTATACAAAAAGAAGATCGGTTCTTCGGGAGAGGGGCTTAAACAGATCTCGGGAGGAGATCGATCCGCCGACTGAGGGATTCAACGCTGAAGGGAGTTCAACCGTGCGGAGCAAGGGACGTGCTGCAAATTGAAGATTTATAATTCAGCGTAGTATACAAGAACGGCGTCAACAAAGAGGGAGTCTTTGTATTTTGATTAAGTCCTATTATTGTATTCGTAAAACTAAAAATTAGTAAATTTTATTTGCAGGTCCCCGTAGATGTAGGGTACAATTGTATCCGAACCACATTAAAATTTGTGTCTCGTTTATTTCTGTTTTTACGAACTGCTTCACGAACTGTTGCAACACTTCACGCAACAGTAACGAAAAACTGAATCTGACACAAATAATTTATATCTGCACGAAATAAATTCTAACATATTTGATGTTATGTATAATTAAATACTCTGAAATATGTACATTTCAAGGTACCTAAAATGAAAACCAAATAAAGTTGGACAGCAAGTACACTAATTATTACAATTTCACTTTTATAGTAACTTTTTCGTAATTTGAGAAGATTGGTAAAAACGTGTTACTTTTAAGAAACGACCACGCTGAATTTGTTAATTAAAGGGTGCAAAGCCAGATTCGTACCTGATTCAACTGTCTTGCTTCGATGTACTATCCAATTATACTGGGTTAGTTAAATTGAACAAGTTTCATTTGCAGAATTAGCAACAAATCTGAAAGGGTAATTTCATTAATAAAAATTTATATGTACTGGTAAGATCAAACGTGAACAAGATTGCTACAGCGTCTTTGCAGGCAATTGGGACTCTTGATCAAATGACCAGTTGTCACCTTCATTTTCTTCCGACAGTCAAATGAAACCAATTAATCAAACATGTTATAAATAAGTCAAGATATCTATAATTATATTATTATAATTATATACATATATAAATATACCTACGAAACCTCTTTTATATATTTGCTAATTTTGACTTAGTACTTACAGAATATGGATATATCGGTGCCGCCATCCAGAGGCATGCTAATATTGTTAGGTGTACTCCAAGCAGCAATAGCAATGAGTAAACTTCAGGGGGAAAGACATTTCAACATAACTCTATCCCGACAAACAAAATTAGGCTGCAATTTTTTAACTTAATTTTATAATTATACTGGGATAACTATAATAGTGATTATCGAATATTAGCGGCCACAGTAGTAGTATAAACTATGTTATAGAGAATGAAGAAAATGAGTGTACCTGCACCATCTATAATGGCCAAAAGTAGCAAACACAAAAATTGATTCCGAGAACTAAATATCACTGAAGACATACAGGTGGATTTGGTAAACCCGAGTAACGTGCACAGCCTGTATAGAACAAAATAGAAATGCAGAGAGTAAAAAATAGTGCTTAAGTACGAATATGGCCAATATAAAAATCTCATGATACACAACATTTTTTGTATAATCAATGGGACTTTTTGCTCTTGAATTTGGATGAATAAGCACCTTAACAGCGCTCGCACACTAACGTACTCCCACCGGCATCAATCTGCACCACAACTTGATTGAATGCATATTTTTGCTCGCTATCCAGACGACCTATAGAGAGCATATGCTCATGCGAAACTAATGCAGAGGAGAAACGAAATGGAAAAATCCGCCCATAATATTTTAATGCAAAATCAAGACTTATTAATGGTCTAGTTAATCATTTGGCATTCATGCTCTGAAAAGCAAAGGATATTGTTAGAGATTAACTTTGATTGAATGAGTAAAACTTGAATGGTTCCACCACGAGACCCACAATAGCTCTATAAAGGATGAAAGTGGAATTAGTATTAGCTTCGATCTCATAACGTACCACGATAGCTATTATACAAGCGCAAAAAAATTCATTTGATTTTCGTGTAATAAAAGACATGTTGCTCGTTAGAATTGCATGTGGAAGACCTTTTTTTCGACGACGAGAACATAGAGAGACGTTATCGTCACCTAACGTTGTAAAATAAAATCATATAATGAAAATAGTCTCATTTATGTCAATCTCTATTTTTCTTCTCTTATAACTGCAAGCATCACAAAAATTTACCGAATTTCTTTCACATAATTGCATATCAGCGAAAGGCTAATAAGCCGGAAAAAAAAGAACCTTTGAGATGAGTTCCCATGAAAACTCTGTGTTGGGGCCACCAATCTATTGGCTCATGGAAAATGTATTGGGCCCATGCAGGGAAGGGAAGGCCTAATCATTCGCTGTACTGGGCCCATTGAAAGGCTGAGCTAGGCCCATAAAAAACGGAGATCCCATGAAAACGCTGTGTTGGGCCGGTAAACAGTTGTACTGGGCCCATGAGAAACTGAAAGTGGGCCCAATATACGCCATACAAGTGATAGTGGGCCCAATAAAACGCCATGTTGGGCCCATTAAATCGCTGTGTTGGACCGTAAAAGTTTTTGACTCGGCCAATGAAAAACATTTGGGCCCATGAAAAGCTCAGGTGGGCCGAATCGTAAGCTGTGCCGGGCCCATAGAAAAGCTACTGGGCCCAATAAAACGCCATGCTGGGCTCATGAAAACAGTGTTGGGCCGTTAAAAAGTTCTATCGGCCCAAAGAAAAATGTTGTTGGGACCATGATGAGCTTGGGTGGGCTCAATCGTATGCTGCGCCGGGCCCATAAAAAGCGATAGGGAGCTCCCTCAGCTTGCCCTTGAAGTTCATTTTTCCTATCAGAGCCATAGACACGTAAAATGGCATAATTTACTTTTACTGTTCCTAACATCGAATAAAATACGAGAAGAACAAAAATTACCTTCAAACAGTTCTTGGGCCGAGGCAGTTTCGAGGCCACACACTGCCATCGCTTATTTCGTACCGCATGCCTTGATTACGGGGTAGCGTTTAACGGAAGTTAGAACGACAGTGCATCGGAAATAGCTTAGTCGCTCTCTCTCCTGTCGAACAAAAAGGGTGGTGAATGGACCATTATCTAGAACATAAACCCCAGAATGTAGCTTTCATGCTAACTTTTCACAATTTGTTTTTCATATAAACTTCTACAATTACATAGCAACTACAGAAATAAAAACAGTTAGACCCATACAATATGAAGATTAGTGACTGCATGTTTGTCTTCATGATTAAAGAAATATAAATTACTTTAGCATTTTATTTAAAAACATATGTCCACATAAGATTATTACTTATAAATCTCATTGGTTTTAACAAGCTCATCTCCATAAAAAGCAGTCAATATTGACAGGACCCGACTTTATATATATACACACAGAACACACTCCTTGGGTGGTTCCGAAATAATTAGTTGAAGTTGAATATGTTCGAAGCTTAAGCAACATCGGGTAAAAAACATAAAAACGCCCAGTGTTACGGAAAATTTGAGCCAAATCCTCCTGTGTTTTTTTTTCTTGCATAAAACTCCCTTGTGTTTCATTTTACTTTGCACGAAATCTCATTTTATGTTAAAAGTTAACGTTGTTAACTACAGAGGGAATTTTATGCAATTTTTTTCATAACATATGGGGATCTAGTGCATATTTTCTACAAAACAAGGGGATCTTTATGCCAAAGTAATTTATTCGTTTAAATTTCATATTATTTTCTTAAATTAAGTCGTATATATTTATCCGGTTACAATATAAAAATATTAATTTAATACGTGTGACCAATTTTTTTTTAAACAATTTTTATATAATATAGTTATTATGTATTAAAAAAATTGGGTTTCTAAAATATATAATAATTTTATTAGAATTATTATATAATTTTCTAATTCCCTTGTGGGTGAATGTTTCCCTATTAAACAACATAAAAACCCCTGTGTTATGACAAACTTGCACTAAATCTCTCTATGTTCCTTTTATTGCGTAAAACCTCCATGTGTTCATTTTTTCTTGCATGAAATCCCTATTTCCGATAATGGTTCACACTTAACATTAATAACTATAGAGAGGATTGTATGCAAGTTTTTTGTAACATAGGAGATTTGGTGCATGGTTTTTCAACACACGAGGGTCTATGCAAAATTAATATATTCATTTAAAATTCAAATTATTTTCTTAAATTAATTCAAATACATCTATTAATTACAAATATTCAAAACTAATAATATAATATTTGTGATGGAAGTTGGAACGACTTCTCAAATATTTGTGTTTTTTTCACATATAAGTAATCCATAATAAGTTATAAAATAAAATAAAATAATTTGAATAGAATAATTATATATTTTAAAAAATCATTTTTTTATACATTAATAAATTATATCACATAAAAGTTGATGTAAAAAAAATTCATCACGCCTATTAAATTTATATTTTTCATATTGTAACTCAATAAACGTGTTCTACTTAATTTTAAAAAATAATATGAAATTTAACGAATAAATTTATTTTGCATAAAATCCCCTTGTATCGTAGAAAAGTATGCACTAAATTCCCCCTCTGTTACGAAAAAATTGCATAAAATCCCCTCTATAGTTAACGATATTAACTTTTTTACGGAAAATTTCGTGCAAATCTAAAATTAAACACAAGGGAGTTTTGCGCAAAAAAAAAAAACACACGGGGATTTGGCGCAACTTTTTCCTTAACACGGGGGGGGGGGGGGGGGGGGGGGGGTGGGGTGTTTATACTGTTTACTGTGCCTGAACGTGTTTGCGTGTCAGGGAAAACACACACCTGAGTACTGTTAGGAGAATTTTTTAGAGTTATTAGCACAAACCCCATGTGTAATCTCTAATTGTCGAAAAAACCCGTATATTAAAAAAAATAGCAATAACCCCCTATGTTACGTTTTACAAAGCACATAGCTCCGTACATTAAAATTGGCTTTTGACTTAAATGAAACCATCAAATTACCCCTAATAATTCTCAAAAAAAAAAAAAATTCAATTTAAATAAACAAAATGAATCTTTTTTTATTAGTATAAAAGAAAATTATGAAACTTTTATATTGGGTCTTACAAAAATTATGTGGTGAATTTATAATTTTATGTTTTAAAGGGTATTTTGGTCTTTTCTGGTTAAAAAGCATGGCCCAAGTCGTGCAACCCGCGCATGCAACACACATTCAGCTCGTAGGGACCTTATTAGCTATAAGCTAATATTTTCAACACGAGGGCTTTTTCAGCAATTAAAATTACACAGGGGTGATTCCTGCAAAAAACCCGAATGTTCTTATTAATTATTGATTATTATAACTAAAATGCTAGATACTACACTAAAATTACCAAATCTCACACACAAATAAAAAACTCTCTCTCTCTCTAAAATCCTCTCACGCCCAAAACCCTGTTCCTCTCCTCTTTATTTTCGACACTTTTCTCTTCATCTTTTATAAAATCACACTCCAAAATCTTAAAATAGGTAGTTAAAATTTTCAACTTTTGGTGAATTATTTGCACCGCAACGTACTTTTTTTATTTTTGGGGACTAAGGGTTTGTTAGGATCGGAGTGTGTTCATCCATCCAATTTTATAAGATGAAAAAAATGAAAATTGAAAGCTTATGTCAAAGGGGCTGACCCAGGGGTATTGGGTGGGTGTAGAATTTTTTTTTACTAAGATGGTACAAAATTTTAATTTAGGGTAAAGTGTATAAATTAATAGATAAATAACACAAAATAATAAAAAAGAGGTATGTTTAAATATGAACAATTCTATTTAGTTTTTAATTCGTGTATTTTGCATAGCACAATAAACCACATATCCAAAATAACCCAAAAATCCATCAGATTTATTTTGACAAGCGGGAAAAAAAAATCTTTAAATTGCGCTCAAATTGGACGCGGACGGAGGTGGGTGGGTGTTCACTGTCCATAGTGGTTGCACGTGAAGGACGGTGTACTATGCACGTTCACCATAACCGCGAGTTATTGTATAATTGTATTGGTAGTTTTGTACGTCCATGGTGGCCGCAAGGAGGGAAACACGAGCGTCTATAGTTAACGCTAGAGGGAAGAAGCAAATAGAAAGCATATTTTTAGATTTTTTTTAATTAGAATAGAATAATTGTGTATTAATATTTGATAAATATATGAAATATTCTTAATGTTGAACAATGTTGTATTTTTCTTTTGATTGATAATCTAACAATGTTGTATAATGTCATTAATTGTTTAATAATATTTACAGTATTTAAATTATTATTTAATTGATGTTGTTCATAATTGTAATAAATATTTAAATGTTTGATGGATATTTTTATATTTGTGTGTGAAGAGAGGGAAAGAAAAAAGATGAAGGAGTTAGACATAATAGGGGTAGAGAGATAATATTTTTACTTATGGGGCTACTTGACAAAACCCACTTATTGAATTTTAACTTCATGATAAATTTATTTTATTAATTGATACTAGGACCGGCAATTGAGCCGGGTTTAACCAAAGTCCGATGGCTCGGCCCGATTATATTTTAGCCGAGCCTACTTTTTAGTGAGTCGGGTCGAGTTTGAGCCATTTTATTAAACTGGACTTATTTATGAGCCGAGTTTGAGCCTACTATGGCTCAACCCGAATAATGCCCGACCGATTAGATTAATAATAAAATATATCATATATTTATTATTTTCATGCTATGACAACATACAAGTTATGACCGTATAAGATTATTTTATTTTGCAAATTAAAATGAATTAAGTGGTAGCGGTGGGCGATGACAACAAGTAAAATAGGAATCAAATGCATAAAATACACCGATATCTAATTGCTGAAATTTATCATAGAGATTTGAGAATATAAAACGATTCCAATAACAAGAGTTACAATTTTTTTTACTTCTTCTGGTCTTGTTTTTAAGTTTTTTCAATAACTTGCAAATATCGTTTAAGTCTTTAAGCATTGACTTTAATGAAGGTAAATCTTGTTTATCACATGTTTTTTAAATTTTTTTTACTCATTACAATTATATACTAATGAGGCCCGATATAAACCCGAAAAAATACATGAGCCGAACTTGAGCCTATACTAATGAGGCTCGATGGTATGTGAGCTTGTGCCTATAGTAACGAGGCCCGAAGATATGTGAGCTTGAGCCGACCTAAGCTCGGCTTACATGACCAGATTGCCAGCCCTAATTGATACTTGACATAAACTCATTTAACTTAAATTAACCAAAAGGCCCCTATCATACTCTCTCTCCAAAATAACTCCTCATAAATTTCATGTCACTTGAGGGCTTTTTTTAATTCATTTTTTGAGAAAATTTATCATTTTTTTAATTTCAATTTTAAAACAAAATATTGCTATTATTTTTTTTTCAATTTATTTATTTATTTTTTTTTCCACCAGGTTTAAAAAATATGGTTTTTAACGCCCAATTTTATTTTAATTTTTTGCTTTTTTTTATTTCATTTTTTTTCCACTAGGGTTACGAAAATTAAAATCCTCTATATATTATCGGATACCACTATAAATTTATCGAAAACCATTGTAAATTACCGTAAAATTGTAAAATTAACGTAATCCACCTTAATATTAACATAATCCACAACAAACTTATCGAAATCCACTAAAAACATATGTAATTCCCTAGTAACACAACTCAAAAAATAACAAATAAAAAAGAACGTAAATTTACTATTCGTAAATCCAATATGCGTAAATCAACTATTCGAAAATCCAACATTTGAAACGTAAACCCCTACTATGTCCAGGAAAAAGTGCAAGACAAGTACAACACCACCAACAAGGTCGACGAGGGTCACTATATCTACCTGAACAAGAAAAATTAATTAGCAAATGAAAACCAATTTTCAAAAGTGAACCTTATTGTCACACCATCGTTGGTAGGAATAAAATCTGGGAATCTTTCATAAATAAATTCATTCAAACCTACTAATATGCAATGTATGACCACTATCGTTCTTTTTAATTATAATTGTTATTTCCTCAATCATTTTCCGTTTCAACAGATTTATGCAATATAACACCAGTATGACTAATTTATGAAGCTAGTCATGGATAGTTCCGATGCCAAAATTTTATTAAAAAAAATTATCCAATATGCAAAATTAGAAATAATAATATATATAATCATCTTGTTCAAAATAATAATTTATATGAATTAATAGTCTTTTTCACAGTATCGTTATCAAATAGGGATTGCCCCCACAAACCCTAACTCCATAGAAAGATGATGAAATGACAAAAAAAGTGCATTTTTTTACCACCGCATAGAGATTGCTCGGCTACAATGAAGAGAGAGGAAATAGGGGTGGAGGCGGCGCCGGTGAAGAGAGAAGAGAAACGCGCGAAGGCTAAACAAAAAAAAGAGGCGCAATGGTGAATGAAAAAAGGGAAAAAAAATCAGATCTAGAGAGAAAAAAGAGATACACGTTTATTTATGTTCAAAGAGAGATTTTTTAGTGTGATTGAGAACGTGATATTAAAGGAACATATATTAATTATATTTATATTCAAATCTAAGATATGTTATAATAAGATAAGGGTATGATTGTGATACTTGATTAATTTTTTATTAATAAACGACGTTTTGGATTTATCTTAAAAATACGAGATAAATTTGGGCTCATTGGAATAGTACTTGTGTGATGAGAGGACTTTGTCAAATTTTCGCTTTAATTATAGGCGTTGTAACACTCAACCCTTAGAAGTATCAAATGTAACACTTTTACCTCCCTTCATTAATAACTCAAGTAATAAAACTTTTACTTTAATTAGGGGTGAGAAAAAAACCGAGAAACCGAAATGTCGAACGGAAAACCGAAACAAAACCGAGCCAATATGCACCGTCCGGACCTAAAATCGCATGTACGGTAATTTACTTTTGATAAACCAAATAATTTAAGTTTGTGTATGGAGAATAAAAAAATTACTGAACCAATTCCGCAAGCCGAACTGATTTATACAAAATGACGTCGTTTTGAAATATAGTATAAATATTTACCATCTTCCCCTAACGCGCCTCTACCCTTCGAACGCCTCAATGTGACATGTTTTTAGTAGTTAAATTTGGGTTCGACATGTTTTTTTATTAGTTAATTTTGGGTTTCTATTTGATAATTTACTCAAACTAATGTGACGAAAGTCCAAATATAGAAAAACATGTACAAATTTGCACGCATAATCACGTCATATGCACGCGTTTTGCACGTGATTTCGGTACCAAAGTTAAAGAATTATCCTATTTTCGTCGGCTCTTATTTATCATTAACATTTTTTTCTTTTATATAATTAACCCTTGATTAAGCTACTTACATTTGATTTTAAACTTCAGTTAATGTATGTAAATTGTATTATTTAAGTTTGCACAGCTGGAGAAGGCCGATATAGAGCTACAACATATTCTACCTGAGTCGGAGTCAGACTCGGATTCAGAGCTGCATCAGCTTCCATTTGATGGCGCCAGTTCCTCAGCCGATAGAGGAGCCATATGCTCGACCGGTGGAGATGGAAGCTAATGCAGCTCTGAAATCCGAGTCTGAATCCGACTCTCTTGAGAATAAGTTGAAGCTCTATATCGGCCTCCTCCAGCTGTGCAAACCTTAAATAACATAATTTACCTACATCAAATGCAGTTTTAAATCAAAAATAATTAGCTTAATCAAGGGTTAATTATATAAAAAAAATGTTGATGAAAAATAAGAGCCGACAAAAATAAGATAATTCCTTAACTTTGGTACTCCAACCGAAATCACGTGCAAAAAGCGTGCATACGACGTGATTATGCGTGCAAATTTGAACCTCTTTTTCTAATATTTATTGTGATGATGAAGCGAGTATTTTCAAGAATTAGTAAGAATTAAAAAAAAAAAAAAAAAACTAGGGATATGATATTCTTTCATTTAATACTTTCATATTATTTGTATTGAGTTTTCCATTTTAAAAAATTCTTAAAAGTGGACTTTTTTATTCCAAAAATAGTTTGATAAAAAAGAACCAAAAAGAAATTGACAAAGATGGTTCCATGGCTACATCTAGGGTTGTATAGATAAAAACATTCTTGTTTATATAAAATAATAATCCATTTAGATTTGATTTATATTTTTATTGTTTTAAAAAAATCATAAGTTATATTATTTTAGCTAAAACAATAATCCTTCAGTTAGTTTGTTGTTTGACACATGATATTTGAGAAAAGAAATTGTTATTTGATATTATTTTTCATCTTTAATGAGAATTTAAAGAATACTTTGGGTAATTTTGAGCGCTATAGTCATGAAAACAGATTATTCAAAAGGACTTTAGTGATCCATTCTTTCTCGTTCTGGTAATTTTTCTTTTTTTCTTTTTTTTTTATTATTTTTTTTAATTTTGCAGGAAAATGCAAGAAAATTCAAAACACAGTTCGACAAAATGCAATACATAAAAACAGATCTGGAAACAACAAATTTAAACATATATTTTCTTATAAGAAAAAATGCAACATAAAATTTATGATACCAATTAATCTTTATTAAGCTTTTAATTTAGTTGACCCATTGGCATTTATATTTTTCATATAAAATATAACATAAATTATATTATGAATCAGAAAATATATATATCATATATATTTCGAAAAACTATAGAGATATCCGGAACTAAAATTGGATCGAAAATTTCGAAGTTTCTGTAATTTTGTATAGCATTCCAATTCCGTTCCAAATAAATTCTCGGAAATCCAAACTTCGGAAGTCGGAATGAAAAATACAGTTTTCAAATTAGGGTATTTTCATATCGGAATTAGTGGATTTCGGAAATTCCATTCCGATTTCCACATCTAATATTTTCTCATGTAAAACTAATCAAAATAGTCAATTCAAGGAAAACAAAAAAAAAAAAAACATTTTTTCAACTTATTACCAAAGTATCAGTTTACCCTAATAAATATAAAAAGAGAAGATGAAAATTGCTGAATGTTTTTTTTATTTGTAAATCAATTTTTTTCATTAAAATATGTCAACTATGATTCATTGTCCCAACTCCCAAGAGACGCTTCTGATCCTACGCAGTAGAATATGTCATAATAATATAGAAATATGTTCATGAGACAAGCTAAAAAATAAAAAATATTTTTTTCTATGTATATCAAGCACCTTCGACAATGAACATAAATAAATACAAATGAATTCGCTTGTGTGATGAATTTGTCTCGGTACACTCGAAAAAAAATTGGAAATGTGTGAACATGGAAGAGATTTAGGGATTTCACAACTGTAAATTATTTCCGAAAGAATAAAGAGTCAGAATATGTCTTATATATTATATTAAGTGGCATTTTAAAAACTAAATTATTTATAGACAACCCTAAAGGCAATTAAAGAAAAGCATATTATGATGGATTTTCTACTTCATTTCACTAGAGATGTCAACTTGTTGGTTCTGGGGTGAGCTTGATTAAACTCAAGACCCGACCACGAAAAATATATAAACATCAGACCCTCTCCAATCCGTTTTAGCTTAGACCCACACCCGCCCCGACCCAGACTCTAACTAAACAGTTCTAATTCGTCAGAACCGCTAGACCCGTTAACATACAAAAAGTTTAATATTTTTTAACTTTCATAATATATTTTTACGAAATAATATCAATACTAAAATACAATATTTTAAAAAGCCTCCACAAGTGAGATAACATGAACAATAAAATTACGTAATTAATTATATTTAACTTCGATAATAAATAAAATTCAAAATGTAAGATAATTATCGGTGGTCGACAAGTGATAAATATGACTTACGAGAAATGAAATTCTAAAACATAAAAACAGTGAAAATAGGTAAATGAAAATAGACAAGTATATGTATATATATATATATATATATATATATATATATATATATATATATATATATATATATATATATATATATATATATATATATATATATATATATATATATATATATATATATATATATATATACGGATCGGTTCTGGGTCGGTTCCAATAGGACCCGTAACCCGACCCAGAACCTTTGAATTTTAGAAACTTAAACCCATTACCCCACCTAGAACTGTTTAGATAGTCTAGACCCGCCCTAAATAAGTTAGTTCCTGGTCTGAGACCCGCCAAACCCGTATCCATTGTCATCCCTAATTTCACAGTTAACATCAAAGTTTTTTTTTAACTAAAGGGGGTAAGTGTCATCCCTGATTATCTATGGTTCTAGGGTGTGCAACTGATTAAAAAAATCCCTATATATTTGTGCATTGCAATATATTGGGTTAGATGTGATAATTTTAAGAAATTTAGTGGTAGTTCAACCAGTAAGTTGCTTCAGTTGTCTACAAATTAATGTAGGTTTGAGTTCCACTATCCCCGAATGTTTGTTTATTTTTTAAAATTTCCTTATGTACCCACTATTTCAAATATTATATTATTTTTTTTCTACATTTCGGTAGAGCGTTTAATGTTTTTCTCTAAATTTTCATTGTACAATTGAAACTTTACAATAGTTAATGATTCTTCTCTCAATTTTTTTTCTTACTTTTTCCAAATAAATTTCAAAAAATTGCAACTGATCTTGCTAATTTTCATTTTTTCACATATCATCATCATCATCATCATCATCATCATCATCATCATCATCATCATCATCATCATCATCATCATCATCATCATCATCATCATCATCATCATCATCATCATCATCATCATCATCATCATTATTATTATTATTATTATTATTATTATTATTATTATCTATTATTATTATTATTATTATTATTATTATTATTATTATTATTATTATTATTATTATTATTATTATTATTATTATTATTATTAAATATTATATTTAGAATATAGTTCTTTATCTGGCATATATATTAAAATATTCTTATGAATATTTTTGGAATGAAAAATACTGTTAAAGCCAGTATAATTGAAGACTATGACATTCCAGATAACCTGGATCTACTTAATAAGTGGACTATCCCTAAAATCGAACCAAAACTGGTTTACAAACTAGGAACCTTTGAAAAAATAGGTCTTAGACAAATTGTTAAAACAACTGAATCATTAGTTACTCTTCATGATGAAGAAATGGTTATAAGACTACTTAATAAAAGTGACTTAATTCCTTTTAAATTCCATAAATTTCTTCATATAGGATGTGTTCAAATTGCCTTCAGACCATTAACTCTTGAAGGATTACCTGAAAGCTTCCTTGCTACTCTTAGAGATGGCAGGAATCTAAATTGGAAACAATCCCTTATGGGAATTATACAATCCAGTCTGGCACATGGCCCAGTCTACTTTGATGTTTATCCTAATCTTTCTTTATCTCTTTCAGATGTAAACATCTTAGATGCTTTAACTTTAAATGTTAAAACACATGGGTATAATTATATACAAGGAACAGAAGTCATATGCATTTGTTATAGAATTTATTATAAACCTCTTTTTACTTTAAATCCTATGTGCAAAAGAGTTGATAAAAATTCCAATGAAACTATTCTTATAGAAACCAATTTCAATAAATCTAAGATTACAACTCGAAGATCTATCAAATGGGAATAAATTGTTTTTCCAGATAATTGGATTATTGAACAAGCTATTCCTAGAAATCCTATAATAAATGATAGGTTTCAGAATATTGTTCAGACTAACGAAGGATATGTACACATACAATTTGAAAATCAACAAAAATATCTGCCTTCTCTTCATAGATCTAGTTCAAGTCATTCATACATTTCACCTTTTGACTATAATGTGGAGATTCCACAAACCTCTAGAGCTTCTACTTCCTGTTTAAGGGAAGATATTAGACCTGAAAAAGAAAGTCATATTGATGAAATATAATAAACAGAAATAATATTGTTCACAATATTAAAGAAACTGATACATTATCAGATATGAATTTCACAATATAATTTATGGATTTAAACCCAAAGATCAATTTTGCTAAAGGATCTAGTGCAAGAGCACAGATTAATGAAGAATTTTATGATCCCAAATGGGATGAATTTAGATTATGGTATTTCAAAAATTTCTCTAAAGAAGAATTTGAATACTTTATTAATAGTTTTTATTAATTATGTGAAAAACATAATGAGATTATATATTATGTTCCTTGGTTCTTTAATATGTTTGTCAAAGAATACATTTCTGTTATTGAAAGAGATTATAAGCTTCAAACAGGACAAATACAAAAATTTGTTTTCCCTCCGCAATCAGCTTTTCAAATAGAAAAAAATAACAAACAAATTAATTTTACTGTTTTTTCAAAATTACTTGAAAATGATATGCTTCAAATTACTACAAGACATATAAATCAACTTTTTGAAAAACAAAACTTCACCAACCTTTATTTAACTATTCTTGGTGAAGAAATCATATCTTTACAAGATAGAGTAGAAAGAATAATTTCTGCTATAAATCAAATTAAACCAGATGTTCATATACAAACTAGAAAGGAAACTGATATAGTTTCCATTGCTTCTTCTTCCATCCAGCCTCCTCCTCAAGTCAGAGACTTTAAATTTAAAACCTCTGCTTCTCAACTTGAAAATTTTATAGAAGAAAAATTTAAAGCCTTTAACATTTCTGCTTTAGATGATGATACTAATAACATTGATGAGGTTAATAAAATGAAATGGGCTGACAAGCCTACTCATAATAAATATTATTATAACAGACCAACTCCGTTGGATGTTCTTCATGAAGAACAAGAATATATTATCTCAAATAGTTATAATGGGAAAAGTATTTATGAATGGAATGTTGATGGAAATACTGAAAAGCATATTTTTACTCTTGCACATCGTATGCTCATGTATAGTACTGTTTGCAAAACTGCTAATAATACTGACAAAAATATTGCCAAAATGATCATAGCTGGTTTTACTGGTCAACTTAAAGGATGGTGGGATAATTATTTAAGTCTCAACAAAAAAAAAAATGATATTTTAGGATCCATTAAAAATGAAAATGGTAGTCAGGTAGAAAATGCTGTGTATTCTCTGATAACTACTATGATTGAACATTTTACAGGTAGATATACTGATAATAGTGATACTATACGTACCCTTCTTAGTAATCTAAGATGTAAAACTCTAACTGAGTTTAGATGGTATAAAGATACTTTTCTTTCTAGAATCTTTGAATTACCAGAATGTAATTCTGGTCATTGGAAAGCAAAGTTCATTGATGGCCTACCGAGTCTTTTCGCCGAAAGAATTAAGAAAATTCTTAGAAAAGATAATTTATCTATCCTCTATGATACATATACATATGGAAATCTCATAAGCATATGTATCCAAGAAGGATTATCCCTCTGTAATGATTTAAAATTAAATCAACAAATTAAGACTCAAAATCGTCTTGAAAAAAGACAACTTGGTCAATTTAGCAACCAATTTGGTATGGATATACCAAAAGTAAATAATAAGGAATTCTCTTTCAAAAAAAGAGAGAGAGATCCTAAACAAAAATTTAAGAAAAGAAAAAAAATATAAAAAAGAATATAAAAACAAAGAAAGAGAAAGATATCATTTTAAAAGGAATAAAAATTCTAAAAAAAACTCTTCTTTAATATGTCACAAATGTGGCAAACCAGGCCATTATGCTAATCAATGCTGGGCCAAAGAAAAAATAAAAAATCTTGATATCAATGATGACATAAAAGAAGAAATTTATGATATTATATTCTATAATTCTGAGTCAGAAGATAATCCTGAAACAGACTATAAATCTGATTTTTCTGAAAGCTCTAATAAGAAAATGGACAATGACTTCATCTTCTCAAAGGAAGAATGTGAGAATTGTAAACAAGGAAAATCTTGTATTAATCATATTAATAACACCAATGAAAATAATGATGAATTTTATAGACTCATGTCACAATTTAGAGATTTAAATATAAATGTCCCCACTGATAACAATATTTTAGAATTCCTAAAAATAATAAAAGATCCAAATTTAAGAACAAGTATTATTGATCAGATGGAAGATATACCTTCTACTTCTAAAGAAGCATAAGTTAATTATGTTCCTCCTTCAAATCTTATTCTATGGCAGAAGTTAATAAGCTTTTAAAAAATAAATATACTAATCATAATACTGTTACTATACAAGATCTATCATATGAGATTGATAATTTGAAAAATGATATTAAAGTACTCAAAAGAGAAAATTCTCTCATTAATAATCGTATCTCTGACATTGAAAAAGGGAAAAATATTATTCAGGAAAATTTTGAGGAAATATCCTTAGAAAAAAATCATCTTTCCACAATTACTATGATCATATCTCAGAAATGGTATACTAGAATTATCCTTCTTATTGATAATACATATAAACGAGAATTTATTGCCATGATTGATAGTGGTGCTGATTTGAATGTTATACAAGAAGGTCTTATCCCTACAAAATATTTTCATAAAACTTCTCATTACCTGTGACATGCTGGTGGAAAACCTCTCAACATAAATTATAAACTTCCTAAAGTCTATATTTGTAAGGATAAAAATTGTATTCCTTCCAGCTTTCTTTTGGCCAAAGACATTTCTAGCCAACTCATTCTTGGTCTCCCATTTTTACATCAGATATAACCTTTGACTTCTGTTAATTCAAAAGGTCTCACAGGTACTTTTGAAGGAAAACCTATAATTTTTGAGTTTATAACAAAACCTATACAAAGAGTTCTTAATGAACTACAAGAGCATATTGACAGAAAAGAATTCCATATCAATTCTTTAAAAGAAGAAATTAGTTTTTTATCTATTGATGAAAAACTTAAAAATCCCAAATTACAGGATAAGATTAAAATTATCCATAATAATTTCTCTGTTGAAATATGCAATGACTTTCCAAATGCTTTTTGGGAAAGAAAGAAACATATTGTTTCCCTTCCCTACGAAGAAAATTTTAAAGAAGAAAATATTCCTACCAAGGCTAGACCTTGTCAAATGAATTCTGAATATTTGGAGTTATGCAAAAAGGAGATAAAATCCCTTCTTGACAAAAAACTTATTTCTCCCTCTCAGTCCTCATGGTCCTGTACTGCTTTATATGTTAATAAACATTCTGAACAAGAAAGAGGTGTTCCTAGACTTGTTATTAATTATAAACCCCTTAATAAAGTTTTAAAATGGATTAGGCATCCTATCCCTAATAAAAAGGATCTTCTAGACAGACTTGTCCATGCCCTAATCTTCTCTAAGTTTGATTTAAAATTTGGATTTTGGCAAATTCAGATTGATAAATCTGACAGATATAAGACCGCTTTTAATGTTCCTATTGGACATTATGAGTGGAATGTTATGCCTTTTGGATTAAAGAATGCCCCTTCAGAATTTCAACAAATTATAAATGACATTATTACCATGTTAGCAGAAACTATATTTAGTCAAGCCATGATCTAGCACATATACAATCTAGCCGACCATATAGGCGGCAGAAACTGAAAATAAAGAATAACATCCATTTAAAACCCAGAAATTACAAAACTCGTCAAAAGCAATGAAACAGATCAGTTGCTTAAATATACAAGAAAAACCCAGAAAAGTCCCAACAACGCCTGCGTCACCTCTGGACATGATGGCAACAAGGACAACGGGCACGAAGTATATTTAACCAAACTGATTTATTCAAGCTTCAACATGACTTAAAAATTTTTGAATTTAAAATGACATTATTACCATGTTAGCAGAAACTATATTTAGTCAAG